>NC_133648.1:209425950-209773062 GCF_009905375.1 Apium graveolens
GTCGAAGTATTCATGGATGACTTCTCCGTCTTTGGACACTCATATGATGAATGTTTAAATAATCTGCGCGCCGTACTCAAAAGATGTGTGGAAACTAATTTGGTGCTTAATTGGGAGAAATGTCATTTTATGGTGCGTGAAGGCATTATCCTTGGGCATAAGGTCTCTAGCAAGGGTCTGGAGGTGGACAAGGCCAAGGTGGGAGTCATTGAAAATCTTCCCCCACCTAATTCTTTGAAAGGAATCCGTAGTTTTCTTAGTCATGCGGGTTTTTATCGGCGATTCATCAAGGACTTTTCAAAGATATCTAAGCCGTTGTGCAATTTGCTTGAGAAAGATGTGCCTTTCAAATTTGATGATGAATGTTTGGCAGCATTCGAGACTCTCAAGGAGAGTTTGATCACGGCACCAGTCATTACAGCACCAGATTGGACAGAACCATTTGAGATGATGTGTGATGCGAGTGATTATGTGGTAGGTGCAGTTCTGGGACAGCGCAAGAAAAATCTCTTCCATGTGGTCTACTATGCGAGTAAGACTTTAAATGGTGCCCAATTGAACTACACCACTACTGAAAAGGAGCTTTTGGCTATAGTCTTTGGCTTTGAGAAATTTCGATCTTATCTGCTTGGTACGAAAGTAACAGTATTCACTGATCATGCAGCTATTCGCTATCTGGTTTCTAAGAAGGATTCGAAGCCGAGACTCATTCGTTGGGTGCTTTTACTTCAGGAATTTGAGTTAGAGATCAAAGATAGAAAAGGTACCGAGAATCAAGTAGCTGACCATCTCTCTAGGTTGGAGAATCCCGATTCCACTTCACAAGATAGGACGTTAATCAATGAATCTTTTCCGGATGAGCAGTTGTTTGCAATTCAGGAGGAAGAACCATGGTTTGCAGATATTGTAAACTATCTCGTCAGCAATATAATGCCTCCTAATTTGACATCCGCTCAAAAGAAGAAGTTTCTGCATGAGGTGAAGTGGTATATGTGGGATGAACCATATTTGTTTAGACAGGGAGCTGACCAGATCATCAGGAGATGTATCTCGTTCTGTGAGACGGAGGGGATATTACGAGACTGCCATTCCACGGTTTATGGGGGACACTATGGAGGTGAGAAGACGGTAGCTCGTATTCTGCAAGCAGGTTTTTTCTGGCCTACTTTGTTCAAGGATGCTCATCAGTTTGTTTTAAGGTGTGATCGTTGCCAAAGAGTGGGAAATTTGTCAAGGAAGGATGAAATGCCATTAAATGTGATGCTTGAAGTCGAGGTCTTTGATGTATGGGGAATCGATTTCATGGGGCCTTTTATCTCGTCTTGCAATAATCAGTACATCTTGCTGGCAGTCGATTATGTCTCAAAATGGGTCGAAGTTAAAGCTTTACCGACAAATGATGCAAAGGCAGTACTAAATTTTCTTCATAAGCAAATTTTCACAAGGTTTGGAACACCTCGGGTAATCATAAGTGATGAAGGATCGCATTTTTGCAACCGTAAGTTCACTTCTATGATGCAGCGTTATAATGTGAATCATCGAGTAGCTACTGCCTATCATCCGCAAACAAATGGTCAAGCGGAAGTGTCTAACAGAGAGATAAAGCGTATTCTAGAGAAGGTTGTTTGTCCGTCAAGGAAGGATTGGTCTTTAAAGCTCGATGAAGCTGTTTGGGCTTACAGAACAGCATACAAAACTCCACTTGGGATGTCATCGTTTCAGTTGGTGTACGGTAAGGGATGTCATCTACCGGCGGAGCTTGAGCATAAGGCCTACTGGGCATTGAAGAAATTGAACCTGGATTTAGATGCAGCTGGTAAGAAAAGAATGCTTCAGCTTAATGAACTTGATGAATTTCGACTTCAAGCGTATGAGAATAACAAAATGTATAAGGAAAAGGTGAAGAGGTGGCACGATAGGAAGCTACATCCTAAGTTATTTGTGCCAGGGCAACAAGTTCTTTTATTCAACTCTCGGCTCCGACTTTTTCCTGGGAAGTTGAAATCAAGGTGGTCTGGACCTTTTATTGTCAAAACTGTGTTTCCACATGGAGCGGTGGAAATTTTTGAGAATGATTCGGACCAAGCATTCAAGGTTAACGGTCAGCGGTTGAAGCACTACTATGGGGACATGGCAAACCGAGAGGTGGTTAGTGCCATTTTGTTGACTACTTGAGAAAGGTACGGAACGTCAAGCTAATGATGAAAAAGAAGCGCTGCGTGGGAGGCAACCCATAAATTGTTGTTACAGGAACCCTTAGAAGTTAATAGCCTATCCAAAAACACAAAAAAAATCAGAAAACAGGGGCTGAAAATTTTTTTTCCAGAGACCCTCTGCGCGCCCGCGCAGCTATGCTGAGCGGCCGCGCAGGGGTCGAGTTCCAGAAAATTTTTTACAGTTCAGAAAAAAAAAAGAAAAAAAAAACAAACAAAAACACAAAAACAGTTTTAGCCCATAAACCCACGAATTGTTCCCACTACCCCATCATTTTATCCCTTAATTCCCAAACCCTAATCTAATCCACACCCTATATATACATACACCTATCCTACATATCTCCCACAAAACTTCCTACACTTAAACCCTCTCACAAACATCAAAAATCAGTTCTTACACACTTTTATTCACGAATCAATGGCACCCAAGAGAGCACGCACTATTGACAGCAGCAGCACAGTTCCTACTGCTGATTCATCGAGGGGTACTGCTGCAAGGCCTCGGTTAACTGACAGAGCTGCGGAGGAGGAGTACACTAGGCTGTTGGGGAAGCCGATTCTGAAGGAGAGGGGGTTTTTACCATCAGGGAGGGATGGTGAGTTGTTGCCCATGATTGCAGAGAAGGGGTGGATAGCTTTTTGTGAGTCACCCGAAGCAGTACCGATGAGCGTTGTTCGCGAGTTCTACGCGAACGCGAAGGCTGAAAAGAATGGGTTTTCTGTAGTCCGTGGGCTAACGGTTGATTATCATCCTGCGGCGATTCACCGTGTGATTGGACAGCGAGAGAGGAAGCCCGAGGAGGAGAACTGGAATGAAAAGACTGCTGAGGATTTTGACTTGGATTTGATTTGTGCGACTCTCTGTCGACCGGGCACAGTTTGGACCCGCAGTCCAGGCAATAATGAGTATCGTCACTTTCCGGCGATCGCCATGAACAGGTATGCCCGTGCATGGAATGCATTTATATGTGCTAATATTTTGCCTTCTTCACATGCACACGAGGTCTCAGTTGAGAGAGCACAGTTGTTGTGCTGCATGATGAGTACTATGTGGACCTTGGTGAGTTTATCTACCAAGGAATTCTGAAGTTTTTGAGGGGAGCAAAGCATATGAACATCCCTTATGCATCCACGGTTAAGAAGCTATATCAAGCAGTGGGAGTGAACTGGCCGGCTCATGAGCAGTTGCAGTTGCCAGCAGCTCCGATTGATTCTGGCACTCTGAATGGGATGCAGGAGTGGACCGGTGGTGAGCCTGAGGAGCATTGGCTGGGTTATCATCTTCCAGGAGGGCGTCCAGCACGAGGTGCTACTATGGCTAGGCCAGGGCGTGGTGAGGCTGGTTCTTTGAGAGCTCAAGAGGGTGCTGGGATGGGTGATGCCCAGTATAGGAGGCTTTCACGGTGGATGGATGCCATGTATGAGACGCAGAGCAGGTTTGCTCAGGAGCTCACCCTTGCGTTAGGGACTGCTTTTCGAGGCCTTGGAGCTGATATCCAGTGGCCAGTTTTTGGTGAGGACTCTGCATACCCACCGCCTGATACTCCACCCACTGAGGGTGATGATGATGATGACTCCGAGTAGGTATACCCTGTGTTCCTTTCTACTACTTTCACTGAGGACAGTGAAGATTTTTAGTTTGGGGGTGGTAGTTAAGGAATATTGTGTGTGTGTCATTTAGTTGCATATTCATGATAGTTTAGTTCATATAGTTGCATAATTTATGCCATTTAGTTTTTTTTTATGAATGTCATGTAGCTCATGCATTTACCATGATCCCTTTTGCAATGATTTGTCGACTGAATTGTGATATTGATGCGAGTGTAGTGATAGCATTAAAGTGATATTAAGTTGTGTAGGTTGATATGCATGCTAGAAACAATTGTAAGTCCACTAAGTCTTAAAGAATGCGTAAGGGCTGGATTGTTGTTATGATTTGGTTGTTTTCAAGGTCAATCTACTTATTATGCTTAGAATTCGATTATAGGTTCTTAGTGATAAAGACATGAAAAAAAGAAAAAAATTTGGAGAAAAAAATATGTAAGTTGTTGCTAGTTGTGGCTAGGCGTCAAATGGCTAGTAGCCGGCTCGCATATGTTGCGAGTAGTCTAGGGTTGAGCAAGATGGAGCGAAACGCACTTGCTCAGAAGTTATTAAAAAAAAAAAATTTGCATAATTGATCAAGAGTGGGCTCTTTGGTATTCGAGTTATTAAATTCTTAGGGGACTTTGTGCCTAGTGACCTAAGGCTTTTAGAGTCTGGAATCCGCTAACCTAACGCTCGTTACATGGATACCATTGTATAAGTCTTTTGTGGACCTCACTCATTTCACGGTCAAATAAGTATTTGAGTTGTAAATAAAAAGCACGATTCCGTAGTAAGCTCCAGAGTTCTTGTAGTGTTGTATATCACTTTGTGCCTAGAATTTTTATTCTTTGTATAATCGTAGGATTGTCTTGAGGATAGTTTAGTCATAGTAATTGGTCTAGTTCCGAAGCATATCTGTTAAGCATTTGCACACACCACGTTTCTGGCTGTATGTCCGTTTGCATGAGTTTATTGATCTTTAGTTGTCTAACTGCATTCGTTGAGATGTGACAATTTGGTTGGTTAATTGTAGTAAGGGGGATCGTTGCATTTTCATATAGATTGCATTCATGCATATTTTTATTTGTTTTTGAGTCTGTGACGCTTGAGGACAAGCATCGATTTAAGTTTGGGGGTGTGATAAGTGGCATTTTATACCACTTAGAACATCTTAAAATGGCTTAAATTGGTGTCTTGAAATCAAGTATTTTGTGTATTTGATGCGTTTTTCTAGTGTTTATGCATTTCAGGGTATTAGTTGCATTTCGGGGGAGGAATCATCAAGAATAAGCCTTGGCATGTGTTCACCATTGCGAGAGAAAAGGAATGGGCAGATTACGGCGAAGAAACGGAGCAAGCCTGGATTTTTTCCAGTAGAGGCCTGCGCGCCCGCGCAGCAATGCTGAGCGGCCGCGCAGCAACCTGCGCGCCCGCGCAGCTATGCTGAGCGGCCGCGCAGGGTCGGGGAAAAAGATATATTATTTTAGACTTCTACTTCTGTTTGGCTTCCAACTTCTATGTAATCTGAGTTTTATGGGACTATTATATAGGTAGATTTGAAACGTTTTCACAGAGAGTATTAAGGGGATTATGTTTTAGATTGTGTTTTACGCAAGAAGCGAAGGAGATAAGGAAGAAGACCGATTTAGCACACTGCAACGAAGAGGAAGCATATTTTCTTGTGATTCTTGTTTCGTTGTAACGTTGTATGCTAGTTTTCTTGCTTTGACTTATTTACTCTTGTGACGTACTCTATTTTAATATAATTAGTTTAGTTATTATTTTCTTGTGTTTGTTTATCATGATTTCATATGAACCCATGATGGTGATAAGTTCTATTATGGGCTAATCGTGATCATGGGGTTGCAACGGATTTATTATGGAATTCTTTAGTTAATTGTTTAATACTTTAGTGTGTGATGATTGCATGATATCTAGTATTGGTTGTGCGTATTCATCTTATGTGCGTCGCGAACATATAAGATAGGGTGTTAATCTCTTGTGAAGCGACGGTGGATCTTGAGATTTAGAACTTGCCATGCTAGCATAGGTTCATGTACGTTGTGCATGATTAGTGGGTAACTCTAACAGTTTTATTTGCCCTATGTAATCAAAATGAATAACTTGAGCTTAAATCGTTGTGTTGTCAATTTCTGTAGACATATAGGAACTCAACATAATTGATGACTATTCAACTTCTATCTTAATTGTGGATGCTTGGTAGAATGGTATTAGTACAATGAAAGTTGGCTTTTATCAGTTTTGTGTTATTCGATTAATATCATCACTGTCACATGCTAAAGGTAATAACAATGGCTATAGAAGGAAGTAATAATGAAGTTGTGATCTCATGAGTGTTTTATTATTGATAAATTGAAGTGTTAGTTAAGTGGTTAATTAAGTAGTTAATTATAGTTAATATTTAATCAACAATTTTAAGTGTTATTATCTTAACATTGAGAAGTAATCATACATTGGTGAGTGAGTTTAATTAGACAATAATTTAGTCTGAGTCTCTGAGGGAACGAACTAGAAAGTATTCTATATTACTTGCGAACGCGTATACTTGCGTGAATATTAGTGCGTGTTTTCGCCCTAACAATGAGCTATGCGGATCTTCCAGTATTCCTGTGGGGTTATGCATTGGAGACCTCAGCATATTTACTGAATAAGGTGCCTTCCAAATCTGTTCCTCAAACTCCATATGAGATATGGAAATAAAGGAAACCAAGTCTTAAACACGTTAAGATTTGAGGATGTCCAGCTTATGTCAAGAAAGTTGACCCTGATAAGCTGGAATCTCGATCCATAAAATGTATTTTTGTGGGATATCCTAAAGAGACCTTAGGGTATTACTTTTACACCGATCATATGGTGTTTGTCTCCAGACATGCTACCTTCTTGGAAAAGCAGTTTATCCTTGAAGGAAACAGTGGGAGCAAAACTGAACTTGATGAAGTTCAAAAAGCACAAACTACTACGGTTCAAGTGGAAACACCTGTTCAGACTGAACAACCTTCTGTGGAACAACCCATTCGTAGGTCAGGGAGAGTGCCTCGCCAACCTGAGAGGTATTATGGCCTTGTCATTGAGAATGACAATGAGTTGTCAATCATTGATGATGACGACCCTATGACCTATAATGAGGCTATGAGTAGTGTTGACTCAGAGAAATGGCAAAGTGCCATGAAATCCAAAATGGAATCTATGTATACCAACCAAGTAATGACTTTGGTTGAAGCACCTGAGGGTGTGAAGCTTATTAAGTACAAATGGGTATACAAGAGAAATATTGGAGCAGATGGCCAGGTGGAGACCTATAAGGCCAGGCTCGTGGCAAAAGGATTCAGACAAAGGCAAGGGATTGACTTTGATGAAACTTTTTCGCCTGTAGCCCTGTTAAAATCAATTCGGAATTTTCTTGTGATTGCTGCTTACTAAAACTATGAGATCTGTTAGTCCCTTAACAATATAGCAAGAATTACAGAAGGGGGGTTGAATGGAATTCTTGAACCTTTTTCTTAAAATAAAAATGTTCAAACTCGAATACAAATATAAGTGTTTTGATTAGCACAATGCGGAATAAAAATTTAAGTGAATCAAATCATAAGTAATTAAAAACAAGAGTCTTTAAAAACTTTCTAGTGGATTTAAACAATTCCACCAGAGATATATATATTATATCGAGAGAACTCTGTATGCAAGAATGCTCACAACTGCTTACAAATTTGAACTACTGAGAATACAGAGAAATGCTAATAATTCTTCTTACAAATGTTTCTCACTTTTTGTATCTCAGATCTCTGTTTCTATTTTCTACTTTCTTGGTTTATATATTACCAAGATTACAAAGTCAAAATATAGAATCATCATAAAAACTATCAGTTTTTATGCTTTGCTACTTTGTTCTCTATTACCCAGTTAATAGGCTTCCTTATTCCATTTGCATACATCCCGACGCATGTGACCAGTTGTCACTGTCAACTGATGTTTGAATTCTTTATCCGTTGGGTTCATGATCATCCGTCGGATTGTTGATCATCCGTCGTGTGCTTTGTAGTTTATCCGTCGGGTAGCAATCAGGCACTTGACTTCATTTCACTTATGCAGAATTACAAGACATCATCTATGTACAATTAATCAACCTATTCTGCATATCTAGTTAAAGTCCACATGACTTATATGCTACTACAGACTCTATACAAAGGTATATGCAGAAATGTGCTACAGACTCATTATTACATAAGCTACTCACTCGATGGATAATAAATCATTATCCGTCGGGACTATTAATGAGTTATCCGTCGGGACTATAATTCTTATCCGTCGAGTGCTACATTATTTCACTAAGTAAAATCTACTTAGGTGTTTTGTTTATGTCATCATCAAGTATACAACATATGCACAACAATCTCCCCCAATTTATGTCTACTGGAATTGTAGCCATAAATTAAGAGATACTTGATGATAACAAAACACCCTAAACATACATCTTTAAAAGAAAGTAGATAATACTGAAAGTGCTTCAATTAATCAAAATGTACAAAGTTTGGCTCACAGTCATTTCAAGATGCTCCTCTAGACTGAGCAGATTTTTCTAGTTTCTTGAAGGTCTGGATCTTCTTCCAAGCTTTCTGTTGTTTTTATCAATCTGATTTTGGAGCTACCTGTGGAATTCCAGTTCATCAGATTCTGAGAGATTTAGCTTTTCTTGCATTTCCAAGAGAGTCTCATTGCTGGAGATGCTCAATTGGTCTTCTAATCTGAAGAATCTTCTCACCCCTTTGTCTTCTATGAACTCCATCAGCCAGTAGGGCCTTAGATGCACTCTTCTCCCTGTGTATGGGATGATTAGAGTCTTTGGGAGTGCATCTTTAGCTCTAACACTCCTTAGTTCTTCAATCTTCTTCAATACTAGTCTTCTTGCAGTGATATTGAACCCAAAGTTCTTTTTGAAGGATGAATAAACTTTAATCAGTACAGCTTGGCTCTCTTGAAGAATCCTGTGAAGTGGCCACTGAATCTCCTTTCCTCCTTTGTACTTGAACACTAACCTTTCAGGTAGGTTTCTGTAAGCATCAATTCCCCTCACTTCATCTAGTTCATCCAGATAGAGGTTTAGATCAGAAAATTCTTTGATGTCATACAAGTACAAGTAGTCTCCCTTATTGACTTTGGGTTGAGCTTTGACTACAGATTTCGATTTGAGGGGTGACAGCTTCACTTTCTTGACTGCCCTTGACTTTGTCCTTTTTGTCTTGCTAAGAATTGGTAGACTGAAGTCAGGAATTGGTATGTTATCCCATTCTATTGGCTCATCCTTGGGCACAATAGGTTCACCATGAATATTCCTGTAGGGATCCACCACCCTTATATCTTTAAATACCACAGAGGGCTTTGATGCTTGAGTTGTAGTTGGTGTGGATTCCTTAGGAAATTGATATCCCAATTCCTTGTCTACAATATCCAGTTTCCTTTTTGTTCTTTTAGCCAATTCTTTCTTTCTTGGAGATTTCTTCTGTTCTTCAACTTACTCCCTTGATTCAGTAGCTTCAGATGGTTGATAGGGAATTTGTTGAGATGAACTCACAGCCTGTAGCTTGGCCAAGATAGCAATCTGCTCTTTCTTTTTTTTAGCCTTCTTTGCATCTAGAATAGTTTGCTTCTTTTCCTGCTTCAATCTGGCTTTTTCTTCTCTCTTTGCTTGAGCAAATTGAGGATGTCCAGCTACCACACAAATTTCCTTCCCATTTCTGAATATCTTAGCAATCCTCTTTTTAGAAGCTGAATCAGTTGGATCTTTATAGAAAACAATTGATCTTGACAGAAGCTTTTTCTCATCAGGCTTGGGTGTCTCATACACAGTATCCAAGGGGTTCTTCAAGGATGATTTTGAATAGTTTACCCTTGGTTTAAGAATCATTTCAGCCTTTGGAGACTTGATGTAGGAAGATTGTCCTCTTTCCAGATAGTTCATGCTCATCTCATTCACACTGATTTGCTTGACTTGAGAGTGATGGATGGCTGACTTAACTGGCTCCTTAACAAGTTGGAACTTCTTCTGTATCTCCTCATCAATCTTCTCCCAGTTGATCAAACTCAACTTTTCTTTCTCGGCAACTTTCAAGTTTGCTGCTGCTGCTTGAATCAGATCTATACCATCTGCAACTGGAGGCTTTGAGACACTAATTGATGGCACAATTACCTTAGTGATTTGTATCTGAAGCTTCTTCCCCTCACTTGGTCCTTTCTCCCCCTCTTTGTTATCATCAAGTTGAGGAGTCAGGCCTTGTGCTTTAGCCAGTTGCATTAGAAGATTGGTCTGAGACTGTTGATTTTGAAGAATGGTGGCCACAGAATTTTCAATAACTTGAACTCTGTCTTCTAACTTGGCCAGCTTCTTTTCAGCATCTGATTCTCTTCTCAGTCTCAGTAATAGATCCTGCATGGTACCATATGGCATGACTGAATCCAGCTTCTCAGAATTGTAGGTCTTCAAGTCAGCTATATCCTTTTTGAGTTCATCTAAACTCATATTCTGTCTTAATTGCTGTAGCTTCATTAGATGTAGAGAATCTAGATGAGCTTGAAGAATAGCCTTGGTACCAACATTTGAGCTCTTCTGAATGGCCTGTTGGATAGACATGATTTGTTTGACCAAGGATACATTAAATTGTCCTGGTGTGGACTCCTTTGTCAAGGCCCATTCAGGTAAATCTGGAATAGAACTTGGGCCTTCATCTCCCTCTAAGTTCATGATTCCATCAAATGAAATAGAGTCATCATCATTAGAATTTACTCCAAATTCCTCAGATGGCTCACCAGCTGTAGAAGGCATTAAATTGACAGCAGCTTTATCTCTTGGTAGAGATTCTGAAGTATGCACCAGATTTAAAGTCTTTTCTGCCTCCTCATTGCCCTGAGCAGCCAACAATTGATAGGCTGACACAGGATGAGTAAAAGTGTCAGCATCCAAGGAATTGTTATCAATTACAGCTTTGTAATGTTGCTGAAATTGTCTTTCCTTTTCAGCATCATCCACAATCATTAACTCATGAGCAATGGCTGGATCCACCCTTATACCCTCTATACCTGCTTTTCTCTCATGTTCTCTATTTTGTTGCATCAGGGTCTCACCCTGGCTCCCCACCCTCACACCCTCACCTTCACCTACTAAGGTGGGACTCCTCTCACTCCCTTTTTCCAATCCTGAATCAATGGATTGCTGATTCTCACTCATTTCCTCTCCTTTTGCCTGGGAGCAACCCAGGCTCTCACTTAAGACACTCTCCTCTCTCAGTCCTAAGAGTGACTGTACAACCACTAAATCTTCTGCACTTGAAATAATTGAAGTTTGAAGTTGTGCAGAGATACTCGATGGATGAGTGATATCCATCGAGTGAGTGGTAATGCTATCCGACGGATAACTGCTGTTAGGCTTATCCGTCGGGATAAAGTCACTACTCGAAGGATGAGCAATATCCGTCGAGAGAGTAGAAATGAATGAGGTAGGAAGAGAAACTATTGTTGACTCTTTGCTGAATGAAGATATTTGGGGCACAGATGTCACAATAGTTTCTGAAAGAATTGGCAAGTGAGCCAACAAATCATCTAAAAGATGATGATCACTTGTACTAGATTTTGGTTTCCCCAACAGAGTTAAAGAAGGGGAATCAGGAATTGAAGTGTTTATCATATCCACTTCTAGAGAGTTTTTTGGTGAGTATGGTGTATGAGATGCTTCTATAACTAGAGATTTTGGCTGTGATTCCACATTTATTCGAGCCACATCAAACTGAGTTTGAGAGAGTGCAAGGACTGTGTTTTTAGCACCAGTTTGCACTGTGTGTGTGCCCTGTGCATCCCCAGAGGTTTTATATTTCTTCTTTCTTGTATAAGTTTGGGGTGAGCTTGTGTCTCTAACCCTTTTGGCATGTGCTCTTGGCTGAGAGCTTTGTTCAATAACTGCATCCTTTTGGGAGGATGCGGCTAGAAATGAGCTTTTGTCCTTTTTAAGCACTGCAGTTTGTTGGGAAACTGCAGTGTGGCTAGGCTGAGATTCACTTAACTCTCCAACCTTATTCTTGGGGTTTCTTTGATGTTCACCCCTTCCCTCACCTAACTTACCCTCCTTCACACTCCCCTCTTTGGCTTTGGTGGGTTTTTCAACTGGCATCTTTTGAGAGATACCAGAGGGGGTTTTCTTTGATTTAGATTTGGAAATAGTAGTAGGTTTGGAGGCTTTGGTAGGCAACTGTTTGGTCGTTGACACAGTTGCCATAGCTACTCCTGAATTCAAAGAAATAGTGGAGGTTGGAATAGTTGTAGGGATGGATGAACTTACCGCACTTACCTGAGGTGCCTACATTACAGGAAAGTAGAACATTGGCACATCCTTGTGATGATTGGCCCTGTTCAAATCTGCAATGAGTCTTCTCTCTTGAACCCAACAAACCAGTTTGTTGTTTGGGTTCTCAAGGACAATCTCTTCACAGAGGTGGTTAGCCAATAACATGAAAAATCTAGCATAATACACATTCTTACCTCTTTTAGCTAACTCACCTAATTTAAAACCTAACTCAACAAGACAAGGTCACTGAAATTATAAAATTTATCTATAACTAGCATGTATAGCATGTTAAGCATGGAAATATTCACTGAATCAAAATTACTGACTTTTCCAGAGAAAACCTTAGTAACTACATCACACATGAAACTCCACTCCTTCCTAAGACCCATTCTCCTAATATCACTCAGTTTAGAAGTAGGAAGTGCATAATGCATGGAATTTAGCATATTGATAATATCAGTGTCATTGTGTGGTGAAGTCACATTATTATCAGGAATTTTGAAACATGCTTTTATCACATCACTGTTGATACATAATTCATTACCTTTGATGGTTAGAGTGATGGTCTTGTCAGTAGAGTTGTAGATAACAGTGGTCCACATCTCTTCAACAACTTCACAGAAGATTGTGGGTGATTCCAGCATAGCGTAATTGAGCTTGCAGTTCTTCACAAAGTCCATCATCTTATGGTAGTCCTCTTATTGCTGAATACCCTTATTGACCAATGCAGTGAAATTGTTCTTCTCATAAATGAACCTAGTTTGAGACATAATTTTTACTACATGTGCCATTGTTAGAGAATGAAAGCTTGAAGAGAAGGAGAATAATTGCTTGAGAGAGAATGAAATAAGAGCAGTTGAATTTGAGAATGATAAAAGAAAACAATTGCAATGAAATAAGCTTTTATACTATCTCAAAAATAATTGATGAAAATAATAAAGTAAAGTAAATTAACCAATAGAAATTTCCTAAAATAGCCGTTTAAAAATAAACTGTAAAAATTCCACCCATTATCCGTCGTGTAATGCTTACAAACTGTAAGTATACTCGATGGATAATGTACAGGGAATTAATGGCTGAGATTAAGACAATTCGACAGATGAGGATAAACTGTTATCCGTCGAGTTTTAAAAGATTCCAGAAAAGTGATTGATTTTCATTAGCAAATAGTATATCGATGGATGACTAAACTCAATGGATAAGGGTCATCCGTCGAGATGTAAATTTTGACTTAGCGAAAATTTCATCCAAGACTGAAAAAGCAATTAAATTTCTGGCTACATGACAACTTGCAAAATAACTCAGATAAATTTAAGAGTAATTAAGCATACCTAACTCACTTACCAACCTTGAAAAGGTGGATTCATCCAGTGGCTTGGTAAAGATATCTGCAAGTTGCTTCTCACTTGGAACAAAATGTAGTTCCACAGTACCATTCATCACATCTTCCCTTATGAAATGGTACTTGATATCTATGTGCTTTGTCCTTGAATGTTGCACTGGATTTTCAGTGATGGCAGTTGCACTTGTGTTATCACAGAAAATAGGAATTCTCTCAACTTGCAAACCATAGTCTAGCAATTGATTTTTCATCCATAAAATCTGTGCACAGCAACTGCCAGCAGCAATATATTCAGCTTCAATTGTAGAAGTAGAAACTGAATTTTGCTTTTTACTGAACCAAGACACAAGCTTGTTTCCTAGAAATTGACAGGTTCCTGTTGTGCTCTTTCTATCAATTCTACAACCTGCATAATCTGCATCTGAATAACCAGTTAGATCAAAACCAGAATCTCTAGGGTACCAAATGCCAAGGTTTGGTGTTCCTTTGAGATATCTGAAAATTCTCTTAATAGCTATCAAGTGAGATTCTCTAGGATCAGCCTGAAATCTAGCACATAAACATGTAGCAAACATTATATCTGGTCTACTAGCTGTTAAGTACAGAAGTGAGCCAACCATGCCTCTATAACTTGAAATATCCACACTCTTTTCAGTAGTGTTTAATTCAAGCTTAGTTGCAGTGCCCATGGGAGTTTTTGCAGATGTGCAATCCATAAGATCAAACTTCTTTAAAAGATCAAAAATATATTTAGTTTGACTAATGAATATTCCATCACTAACTTGCTTAACTTGTAAACCAAGAAAGTAAGTTAGTTCTCCCATCATACTCATTTCATACTTACTTTGTATCAATTTGGCAAACTTTTTGCAAAGTTTCTCATCGGTAGATCCAAAAATAATATCATCTACATAAATTTGAACAAGTACACTAGAGCCATTAACATTTCTGAAAAATAAAGTTTTATCTATAGTACCTCTTGTGAAGTGATTTTCCAAAAGGAACTTTGATAAAGTGTCATACCAGGCTCTAGGTGCTTGCTTCAGTCCATAAAGTGCTTTCAGAAGATAATAGACATATTCTGGAAAATTTGGATCTTCAAAACCAGGAGGTTGACTGACATATACTTCTTCCTCCAAATCTCCATTCAGAAAGGCACTTTTGACATCCATTTGATAGACCTTTGTCAGGTCACACACACTGTAGAGGGGGTAAATACAGTGTAAAATACAATCAAATCGAACTTTTAATGTTTCGAGTAACAGAAAACAAACTTTATTGAAACAATAAACTCTGTTACAGTATGGAACTGTTACCTCTCAGTGATGAACAAATATCACGAGAGCTGCTAGGGTTACAATGAATAATCTCTTCGAATATGATAACACTTATAGTGTAAACCCTATGTCTGTGTTTATATACTACACAGTTACAAGATAATCGCTAATTGATATGGAATATAATTTTTCTTCCTAAAATATATCAATCAGATATCTTTTCTTCCAAGTATTCCATTCTTCACGGAACTCCTTATTCATGCATATCTCTTCTTATGTTTATCTTGATCTTCTTTCCTTTAATCAGCTACTGTCCTTATCTCCAGCACTTAAGTTCTGATATCCATCTTCTATTGATTATCTCCTGATAATATAAGTACTGATATCCTTAAGTCCTGACTTCCTGTAAGTACTGATTTATCCTGTTTAAGTAAGATCTGAAAACTAAACATAAATCATATTAGCCATGACATTATCAAATATATCTAACAATCTCCCCCAACTTGTAAATTAGCATAATATACAAGTTTAACAGATATTTGATGATGTCAAAAACATTAAGTACAAATGCATGAGAATTAGACTAGATAACTACAACTTACAATCCTTAAAGCTTTACCGACATTTAACTTCTGATAACAGCTTCAGTCTGTACAAATATCAGAATTTATCAGTTGTAGATCTTGACTTGGCTTCATCTTCAAATCTCTCTGATGTCAGGAGTTGTTCTGAGATAGTTCTTCAACAAACATCTCTCAACATATCTAAGTTCATCAATCATCCTCCTTTTAGCATCTTTAAGCTCTGCATTATCTTCACCAATTTGAAAGATTGCAGCCCTGAGATCATTAATCTTTGCTTTTCTTATATCCTGATCCAGTCTGATCAAGTAAGCTTTATCAGACTCAAGATTGAATTCCACAGCCCTGTAACCCAGAAAGGTAGTTATAATTTTAGCAGTGTTGGGCTTCATTTCAACTATATCACCCTTGTGATCTCTGTACTTTGGAACATTTGTGATGTCAGACTTAACAGAATAAAGTCTTTTCTGTCTCTGAATCTAATCCTTCAAATAGTTTGCAGCACTTCCTGTCAATCTGTCATCCACTTGAAGTAAGAATAGTACATGCTCCAATTCTTCAAAATACTTCAATGGAATGGCATTTTGCCTTATATGATAAACCCTACCATCTGTCATGAAGTACAATAAGATGTGTTCTTTCAAGTAGGTATGGTAAACCATTTGTACAGAATCCAGTTGATTCAATCTCTCAGGAGTTGCTCCAATACCTGGTTCACTTAAGGAAGTTGGATCATTGGTAGTGTTCTGTATTCTTCTTTCATCAGCACTTCCCAATCCAGTTTTATCTCTTGCTTCCTTTCCAGTAACTACTCTTGCTTCAAAACCACTTGCAGTAGTCTTTAAAGGTTGAGTCTGTTTTGCTTTAGTGAATCCTGGTAGGAGTTTCTTTGGTCTATCTTCTGATATCAAGTTAACTTGAGCTATGTCAGAGGTTACTTGCTTCTTTGGAATATCAGAACTTACTGTCTCTTGACTCTGAACAAGTTGAGCCATGTCAGAGGTTGTTTTAAGAACTTTTCTTGAAGTCAGAGCAAGATCATCCTTTTCATTAGTGATTTCTTCATTCTCAGGAGGCACATAAGCCTTGATAGGTTCACCAACCTTTTCTTTACCCTTGGATCTTGGATCTATCTGCGGTCGTGATTTAGCCAATGTTGCTTCAGTATTTGTCCTTTTTTTTATCACAATGCCTTTGAGTTTTGGAAGTGTCTTTTTACTAGAAGCTTCAGATTTAGATGTAACTTTCTCTGATTTAAGTCTGGCTTCTTCTTCCATTAAACTCTCCAAGTCCATTCCTGGATTTTCCCGAAGAAATAACTGTCTTGACATTTCTTCATCAAGATCTAAAAGTTCATCAGAACTTATCCTTTTACCAGTAGCAGAACTAATTCTTTTTCCAGTATCACAACTTGTCCTGTAACTTGTGATTTCAGCTTTTCTTGATGAGAAACCTCTACCTTGACTATGACCTCTACCCATTCCAGAGTTTCCTTGATCATCCTTTTCATCATCCTTCCCTTTCAGTGTCTTGGCAGTCTTGCATTTGGACTTAATTACTTTCTCCCCCTTTTTGGCATCAGCAGGTAGTAGAAGAGAGACAAGCAATTCCACTGAGGCTTGGATTTCAGTAAGTTGAGATTGCTGAGAAGCTTGATTTTTCAGAACATCATCAATCTGAGCTTGTTGATTCTCTTGAGTCTTCTCAATATAAGCAATCCTGTCAAAGGTAGGTTGGAAGAACTTTTTCTTATCAATTTTCTGAGTTTGGTCCTGTTTGATGAATTCTTCTTGAATCTTGTGTAGCTCTGCATGAGTAGGTTGAATGGAGACCTTGTAGATGTTTAGTACTCAATGCAGTGACTCTAAGCTGAGTTTTGAAATCATCAGAAATTAACATTTCATCAGCTTTTGTCAAGTGCTCAGCAAGATTCTTTGCAGATGGAACATAGGAGACTGAGTTCCATTACTTAGTCCACTCCTGACCAGTAGGAGTTTCACTCTAAGGCACTGGTGCTTCTCTGGTAACAAACTTCTTAACAAGTTCAGATTTAAGAACTGTTTGTTGAGGGGCATGTCCTGAAGGACCTGCTTCATCAGTATCTGCTTGTAAAGCAGCATCACCAGTATCTCCAGCATTTGCAGCATCAGAACTTACAAAATCAGTATCTTCTGAGAGAACAACAGTGTGAGTAGCAATGGAGGCTTCAGCATCCTCTAATTGCTGATCTGGTTCCAAGTTCTGATCAACAGCCATATCCTGATGCTCACCTATATTCTGATCATCAGCATCTAGATGCAGAGAAGGTGTAGTAGATAATTCTGGAGTGTGAGCAGCATCAGTAACAGGTGTTGTTGATGGATTAGTTGATGTTGGAGCTTCTAAGTAAAGTACTTCAGGCACAACCAAGGTCTGGATATCGATTTCAGCACTTGTGCCTGGAACAACAGGAGATACAGACTTTTGAACAGGAGACACAGATGGTGTGTTGGCCTTTTCAGTAACAGCTTCCTGAGATGGAGTTGATGGAGAAGTAGGGACTGGAGCAGATTCCTTTTCTTGTGAGATCAGAGATTCTTGATCCCCTTCCTTAGCTGCTGCTTCTTCATCATCTGAAACTGGCCTTTTTGCCCTCTATTTTTTGTATCTCTTTGTAGATATGGATTCCTTGGGAGTTTCAGGAACAGTCATTCTTCTAAGCCTCTTGAGAAGCCTAGATCCGCCAATTCCAGAATCCTTCTGAGAAGTCACTTTCTCAGCTTCTTTAACAATAGGTTCTGAAGAAGGAACCTGTTCCTCAGTATCAGATTCATCTCTCAAAGAAATCCTCCTTCTCTTTTGAGGTGTTTGAGGAACAATCTTTGTCCTCTTAGGTTTGGAAGATGAAGGGTTCACAGGAGGTTCTGGGGATGAGGGTTGAACTGTGTGAAGTTGAGAGATATGATCTAATATATTGCCTTAGTGTAGGTTGAGTAGTATAGGTGGTAGGTGCTGATGGTTGTTGTGGTATTTGGGAGGTTGTTGTTGATTGGATATCAGGATAAATAGATATATAAGTATCAGGATCAGCATTTACTAAGATCTGTTTTACAGACTGAGGAATCTGTAAAGGTCTAACCACTGGTTTCTTAGTGTCAGCATTTACCAGGTCATTAAAGTATCGTTTTGCAACTTTAAAAGGTGGAGTTGAGGTACTAATTAGTTGAGGTTCATCTGTACAAAAAGTATATATAAGTTGACAGAATCTAGCAAAGTAGACAACATTCCTATCCTCTGTCATCCTATCCCCAATAAAACCAATTATAGCCGTTGCAAAATCAAAATGAGTTTGGTTTATAATGGCATACCCAATGTGCTGACTCATTATGGGGATGGCATCAAAATTCGAACACTTGTTCCCAAAAGCTTTAGTGATCCATTCCCTCCTGATATGGGCCCGTTTCAACTGCCCAAGCTTTGCCAAACTCTGTTCGTATCCCAAACTGGCCATTAACTCCTGAAGAGCTGATTCCTCTGGAATTGAAAAAGTACATCCTTCTGGGAGATGTAGAGCCTTACGTATTGTACCAAGAGTGACTGCATATGAAGAATCACCCACTTCGAAAACAATACTAGGAGTGCCATTTGGACCACCATTATCAAAGTTTCCAGTCCTCCAAAGTGTCAGAACTTGTTGACTAGAGAAGACGGAAGGTTGGGTCAACGCATACCCAATTTCACTATGTGCAAGAAGATCTTGCATAAAATGCAATTCAGATGGAGCTTCAGCATTATCAAGAATAGCAGCATAATTGTTTGGAACAAATTTAGCTCCATCAATGATTAAATCCTTTGGTGCCATGAAATTAATTAAGATGTGTAAGTGCCTGTTAGGTGTTTGATAGAATGTCTATATGAAAAAACAACGTTAGAAGAAGTAAGAGGGTAAAAGCAATTAGAGAGAAAAAGTGTGAAAGGAAATAAAAGATTAAAAAAAAATCCTCTCTCTGTCTTACTTATACCTTAAAAAAAATGTAACCGTTGGACACCTGTCAGACATGCAGTAATAACGGATAGTTATTGGGCTCGAGAAAACAGTAATCATTACTTACCCACTTGCAGTTTTTCAAGGAAAAAAAATGTTCCACTTACCCAGTTATTCCATTAATCAAGGTGAAACAATTTTAATTCAAAATTGAAACCGTTCCCACTTATTTAATTATTTATCACTGCAACATCAATATTCTGAAAAAAAAATCAAGTGAAAAGGACCATAATAAATCAGATGAGCAAGTACTAATAAAATAAAATCAGAACTTAAGTGAAAACAGAATTTATATGGTCATCAGAATATGAATATATATCAGGATTTATCAATGCATTACAAAATATCTCAGAGACAAGATCTTGAAACAAAAACAAATTTCATTCATATATCAAGAGAATACATTCATGAAATTTAAATTACATCAGAACTTGTACAAGATTTCCCTAAGCTGCTAAACCTAATGTCAACAGCCTTTGTCCTAGCTCAAGAAGCAGGGCAAGGCTGATGATGAAGAAAAACAGGAAGAAGAAAATAAATCATTTCTTCTTTCTACTCTCGACAAACAGAATAGTGAGTCGAATGATTCGCTCTTGCTGGCGGAGAGCTTCCAGCCTTTCCTCCTCCAATCGCTCCAGATGGCGATGGTAATCCATATAGAAGAACAGGAGGTGGGTGAGTACCTCCTGGGGAACAGAGTCCCATATCTCATTAGGAATGGCAGTGACGTGACATTCCTGCTGCCAATCAGCACAGCTCAGCTCCATGTTGAAAGTTTCGTAGTTCAAAAACATATTGTATCTGACCATGGTGTTTTTGATATAAAAAGTATGAAGGTGAGTTTGTGAGAAGAGATTTGATGGGAAGGCTGATGTGAAGTGGTTGCTTATATAGGCAAGAGAATGCCAGGAGACGTAAAGAAATTTAATGCTTACAGGTGGAATTAATTCTACCTCGTCTCCCCAGATTTGGAAAAAGAAAAACATTCATTGGAAAGAGAAAACATGGTTTAATGCGCACAAGAAGCAAGTAAAAGTTGACTGTTCAAGTACGAGTACCACTATCCCTAACCATAGTGACTATTAATCTACCACTTCAACATATTCAGGTTTAAACTGAGACTGTTAGGTCAAATTTTATCCACAAATAAGTCAAGTAAAGAATCAGACGTGAATATCAGAACTTAGACTTATATCAGAACTTAACAGTCATCAGAACATAATCTCTTAACTCGAAAAATGAATGCCTATCTTAGTAAATCCTCACACAAATTTTGATTTATATTCTTCAGAACATAATCATCAGAACATGCAATCAAAACTTGTCCTCAGAATTTGTGCAATGTGACACAATGACTGTTCATCTAAAACAATATAGATCACCACAGTGATTTTCATCATTCATATGGAGTGGTTAGTGTGTGCATTAAGCTAAATATCAGACAAAGAGTAAAGTCTGATTCACTTCAGTACATCTTAGAAATAAGGCATAACTAAAACTTTGCTAAAGAGCTGTTATTATCCTGAAACCTACTGGTGAATGAGTTCATGCTTGAGTCCACCTCAACTATTGTGTGCTAATTTCGTGCATCTTTTTAAATTCCTTTTTACAGTGGCTTCTCAGTGTAAGTGAGTCACGACTGCTTATCATAATTTATGCTATTATCAGAGTATTTCTCCAGTAATCATAGAGTGTGAAAAGTCACCAAGAAAATATTTTATTTGCTTTTCTGATGCATATTACTTAATACCAGAAATGCACTTGGGTCTTCCCTTCCACATTTTTACTCTAGATCTCAAAGGAGTACCTGATTTTTAATTCTTATTTCATTTTTTTTTCTTTTGATAAGTGAGGTTTATTAGCACTTAGTTCATTCAACAAGTTTACTAGCATCAGAACTTAACAGATGAGTAGCATTATTCTAGTTTGTGACTTAGTAATAAGATAGACAAAGTAAACTCAACTAAGCTCAATTATCAGAATTTGCTTGTGTCAATAGATTTCCACAGAAATAATTACTTCTTACATGGGATCCCTTGTTTATTGAAGACTACTAGGTCAGCATCTAGCACAGTTATCCTCATAGGATTGAATAGTTACCTAAACAGACATATCACTATCAGAGTTTAGAAACATTGATCAGACAACAGTCGGTACTTAAACATATTTTTCATTTAAGCACAGAATACACAAAGAGATTGAATTCTGTAAATACTGATCATAAAATCTGATGTAACAGAACAAAACTAAGCAGATTTAGAGAAAGAACCTGAAACCATTCCAAGTTCATTTACCAATCTTGTAAAAGTAGCTTCACACAATGGTTTTATAAAGATATCTGCTAGTTGTTGATCTGTTGGAACAAAATGCAATTCCACTGTACCTTCATCTACATGTTCCCTGATGAAGTGATACCTGATGCTGATGTGCTTTGTTCATAGAGTGTTGAACTGGATTACCTGTCATAGCAATAGCACTTTGATTATCACAGTAAATAGGGATTTTGAAATATGTTAACCCATAATCCAGTAACTGATTCTTCATCCAAAGAATCTGTGCACAACAGCTTCCTGCAGCAATATATTCTACTTCTGCAGTTGATGTGGAAATTGACTTTTGTTTCTTGCTAAACCAAGAAACTAATCTGCCTCCAAGAAATTGGTAGCTTCCACTTGTGCTTTTCCTGTCAATTTTGCAACCTGCAAAATCTGCATCTGAGTAACCTATTAGTTTAAAATCTGATTCTCTGGGATACCATAATCCCAGATCAGCTGTTCCCTTAAGATATTTAAAAATTCTTTTCACAGCTGTTTAGTGAGGTTCTCTTGGATCCGCTTGAAATCTTGCACAAAGACAGATAGCATACATGATATCAGGTCTACTAGTAGTTAGATAGAGTAGAGAGCCAATCATACCTCTGTAATCAGTAATATCTACTGATTTACTTGTATCCTTATCCAGTTTTGTTGCAGTGGCCATGGGAGTGGATGCACTTGAACAATCTTGCATTCCAAATTTCTTCAGCAAGTTTCTGGTGTACTTAGTTTGACAAATAAAAGTGCCTTATTCATTTTTCTTGACTTGAAGGCCCAAAAAATAGCTAAGTTCCCCCATCATACTCATCTGATACCTTGACTGCATCAGTTTGGCAAACTTCTTGCAAAGTCTGTCATTTGTAGACCCAAAAATGATATCATCAACATAAATCTGGACTAGAAGTAAGTCCTTTCCATGGTTGAGGTAGAACAGTGTTTTGTCTATTATTCCTCTGTTGAATCCACTTTCCAGAAGAAACTGAGCTAAAGTCTCATACCATGCTCTAGGAGCTTGCTTAAGTCCATAAAGTGCTTTATCAAGCCTCTAGACATAATCTGGATGTTTGGAATCTACAAAGCCTGGAGGTTGTTCAACATATACTTCCTCCTCCAATTCTCCATTGAGAAAAGCACTTTTCACATCCATTTGAAAGACAGTAAACTTTTTGTGAGCAGCATAAGCCAAAAATATCCTTATGGCTTCTAACCTAGCAACTGGTGCAAATGTTTCATCATAATCAATTCCCTCTTGTTGAGAATATCCTTTTGCAACCAGCCTTGCCTTATTCCTTGTAATTATGCCATCACTGTCAGTTTTGTTTCTAAACACCCACTTTGTACCAACAACAGATCTATTCTTTGGTCTTGGCACTAGAGTCCAGACTTTGTTTCTTTCAAATTCATTTAACTCTTCCTGCATTGCTTGCACCCAATCAGCATCTTGAAGAGCTTCTTCCACTTTCTTTGGCTCAGTCTGAGAGAGAAAAGAATTATAAAGACATTCGTTTGAAGTACCTGTTCTAGTTCTGACACCTGCATCAGGATTTCTAATTATCAAATCAGGTGTATGTGATTTAGTCCACTTCCTTGCAGATGGAAGGTTTTCTCTAGAACTGGATGCCCCCTCATGATCCATGCTGTCTTCATTTTCATTTTCTGATGCTCCCCCTGAAACTATGCTCTCTGAGTTGGATTCTTCAGAATTTAGATTTTCAGAACTATCAGAACTTGGCTTGTCAGAACTTGACGAATCAGAACTTGAAGAGCCAGATGTGTGTTCTGATGCTTCTTGAGATGTGGTATGTTCTTGAGTATGCTCCCCCTGCATAGGTGCATCTTCCTTTGGCGTAGTCACCACAGTTTCAATAACATCAGAGTTTAATCCATTAGAGTTTACAGTATCAGGACTTAGACTGTCAGGATTTTCAGTATCAGTACTTGAGTCTTCATTTTCAAATCTCAGCTGATCATGATCAATAAAATCTTCAAGACCTGTAATATTCTTGTCATCAAAAGAGACATTGATAGATTCCATGACCACTCTTGTTCTCAAATTATAGACTCTGAAGGCTTTTGTGGAAAGTGGATATCCAACAAAGATTCCTTCATCAGCTTTTAGATCAAATTTAGATAGCTGTTCAGGATGAGTCTTGAGAACAAAACACTTGCATCCAAATAGATGAAAGTACTTCAGATTTGGCTTTTTTTCTTCACCATCTCATATGGTGATTTTCCTTGCTTGTTAATGAGTGTTGCATTTTGAGTAAAATAAGCAGTCTGCACAGCTTCAGCCCAGAAATAGGTTGGAAGCTTTGCTTCTTCAAGCATTGTACGTGCAGCTTCAATGAGAGTTCTATTCTTCCTTTCAACAACTTCATTTTGCTGTGGAGATCCAGGAGCAGAAATTTCCTGCTTAATTCCATGATTTTTGCAGAACTCTTCCATTATCAAATTCTTGAACTCAGTGCCATTATCACTCCTTATGGTTTTCACAGAATCTTTGACCAATTTATCCAGATGTTTGACATGATCAATCAAGATAGATGCAGTTTCACTTTTTGTGTGCAAGAAATACACCCATGTGTATCTGGTGAACTCATCCACTATGACCAACGCATATTTTTTCTTTGCAATAGACATGACATTCACTGGACCAAATAGATCAACATGTAGTAGATGATAAGGCTCAAGAATTGATGATTCAGTCTTGCTCTTAAATGAAGATTTTCTTTGTTTGGCCTTCTGACAAGAATCACAAAGGCCATCAGGAGCAAATACTGACTTTGGCAGTCCTCTCACAAGATCTTTCTTGACTAGTTCATTTATATTGTTGAAATTTAAATGAGAGAGTTTCTTGTGCCAATTCCAGCTTTCTTCAATTGATGCTCTACTCATCTGACAGATTACAAAACCATCAGTACTTGTTGAAAGCTTAGCTTTATAAATGTTACCACACCTATATCCTTTTAGAACAACTTTGCCTTTGGATTTACTCACAACTTCACAGTGTTCTTCAAAGAAATCAACATGATAACCTCTGTCACATATTTGACTTATACTCAGCAGATTGTGTTTAAGTTCTGAGACTAGAGCTACATCTTTAGTGATGATATTCCCAAGATTGATATTGCCATATCCCAATGTTTTTCCAATGTTGCCATCTCCATAAGAAACACTTGGGCCAGCTTTCTCCACAAAGTCTGATAGCAGGGCTTTATTTCCAGTCATATGTCCTGAACATCCACTGTCCAGAACTAGAATATTTTTCCTGTTGCCCTGCAATCACAAAGACCACTAATGATTAGTTTTAAGGACCCAGACTTGCTTGGATCCTTTGGCCTTATCAAGTTTGTTAACGTTTGCAGCAGATTTAGCATCAGAGTTTATGTTAACATTTTTCTTATCAGAACTTACACTATCAGACTTTGAATCAGAATTTACACTAGAAGGAACAATGGAAACTTTCTTCAAAGAAGGTTTTAATTGATAATAATCATAGTACAAACTATGATATTCCTTACAAGTATAAATGGAATGCCATAAACAACCACAATGAAAACAAGGATTTTGTGGTTTATATCTAATAGACTGACTCTTAACTCCTGATTTTGAAGGTAAGGAGTTTATGTTCTTATTCTTCCTGCAAAAAGAGGCCAGATGGTTAGAACTTCCACAGTTATGACATGTTTTCCTAGGAGCATCAGGAACAGGTTTACAGTTACAAACTTAACAGGTTTTAATTTTGGCTTTTGCTTAACAACAGGCTTAATTTCTACAGTTCCTTTATCATTCTTATCCTCTCCATAACCTAAGCCCTCTTTCCAATTTTCACTACTTAGCAAATTTGGAGTTGTTCTGCCAGAGTTAGTCCAAGTCCTGATAATCTCTCTTTCCTTTTCTAACTCAGTTTTTAGAGATTCATTCAATTTTAGCACTTCATCCCTAACATAAAAAGCATCATCTCTATCCTTCTGAGTTTGATGGAACATAACTAACTCTTTTTCTAAGAAATCATTTCTTTTCTTAAAAGCAAGATTTTCAGAAGTTAATCTTTCACATGTTAAAGTTTGATCTCTATAACTAACAAATATGGTTTTAAGATATCTTCTCAACTCATTAATATCATCAGTATGAAAAGTATAAGTAGTCTGAGGTACCTTTATTTCAGCAGCTTCAGAACTGCTCTCAGCACTTTCTTTATCAGCATTTGCCATCAACGCATAGTTCTCCTCACTTTCAGAGTCTGAGGTGTCTATCCAGCTTTTCTGCTTTGTGACAAGAGCCTTGCCTTTGTCACCCTTTACTTTCTTGCAATCAGGAGATATGTGGCCTTTCTCACCACAGTTATAGCATTTGACATTGGTATAATCTCCTCTATCAGACTTTCCTCCTCTGCCTTCAGATCTTCTGAAATTCTTCTTATCAGAACTTGTGCCTTTCCTGGAAAACTTCTTTCCCTTCCTGAACTTCCTGTATGCAATCTTTGTGATCCCTTTCACCATAAGAGCACAGAACTTCATCATCTCCTCATCAGCATCAGTCTCAGGCAAGCTTTCAGAATCTGAGTCATCATCACTTTCAGAACTTGATGACTCAGTATCAGACTTTGTGAAAAGAGCTTTACCCTTGTCTTTTCTTGAGGTAGCTGCCTTGGGGGATTCTTCTTCAGCCTTAAGAGCAACTGTCCTTGACTTTCCTCCTTTCCTCTTGCTTCTTTGTTCCATCTCAAGTTCATGAGTCTTGAGCATTCCATAAATTTCATCAAGAGTTGTTTCATCAAGACTGTAGTTGTCTCTTATTGTTGTTGCCTTCAAATCCCAACATTCAGGAAGAGCTAACAGGAATTTAAGGTTTGAATCTTCAAGATCATACTCCTTATTAACCAGTGACAGATCATTCAAGAGTTTGACAAATCTATTATATAAATCAGTCAATGACTCATTAGCCTTTGAGTCAAAGTGTTCATACTCTTGAGTGAGTATTGTCTTCCTGTTCTTTTTAATTGTATCAGTTTCCTGACACCTTATTTCCAGAGCATCCCATATCTCTTTAGCAGTCTTGCAGTTAATTACCCTGTTTGACATTACATTATCAATGGCACTATGCAGTAAGTGTCGTACCTTAGCATCCTTAGCAATTGATGCGATATCTTCAGCAGTATAATCACTCTTCTCCTTTGGTATGGTCTTTGCTGCTTCACCTGCAACTGCAACTGCGAGCTTGGTTGGTTTGTGAGGCCCTTCCTTGATTCTATCAAGATATTCTGGATCTGTAGCTTCCAGCATGGTCATCCTCACCTTCCATATGGCATATTCAGATGGTCTCAATATGGGAACTCTGATGGTTTCATACCGACTTTGAATTTGTGTCTTTGGAGGTTCTTCAGTTTTGGTAGGCTTAGTTGGAGTTTCTGTGTCAGACATGATTGTGTTTGGATCTTTAACTGTATGTGTGTTAACAGATAGGCTCTGATACCACTTGTCAGGTCACACACACTGTAGAGGGGGTGAATACAGTGTAAAATACAATCAAATCGAACTTTTAATGTTTCGAGTAACAGAAAACAAACTTTATTGAAACAATAAACTCTGTTACAGTATGGAACTGTTACCTCCCAGTGATGAACAAATATCACGAGAGCTGCTAGGGTTACAATGAATAATCTCTTCGAATATGATAACACTTATAGTGTAAACCCTATGTCTATGTTTATATACTACACAGTTACAAGATAATCGCTAATTGATATGGAATATAATTCTGCTTCCTAAAATATATCAATCAGATATCTTTTCTTCCAAGTATTCCATTCTTCAGGAACTCCTTCTTCATGCATATCTCTTCTTATGTTTATCTTGATCTTCTTTCCTTTAATCAGCTACTGTCATTATCTGAACATACTCCAGCACTTAAGTTCTGATATCCATCTTCTGATGATTATCTCTTGATAATATAAGTACTGATATCCTTAAGTCCTGACTTCCAGTAAGTACTGATTTATCCTGTTTAAGTAAGATCTGAAAACTAAACATAAATCATATTAGCCATGATATTATCAAATATATCTACCAACCTTGAAATTGGCATGGGCTGCATAGGCTAAGAAGATTCTGATGGCTTCTAGTCTTGC
This sequence comes from Apium graveolens, assembly GCF_009905375.1. NCBI lineage: Eukaryota > Viridiplantae > Streptophyta > Magnoliopsida > Apiales > Apiaceae > Apium > Apium graveolens. Next base: position 209,453,773 of record NC_133648.1, read on the forward strand.
AACAGGAGCAAATGTTTCATCAAAATCTATTCCTTCTTGCTGACAATAGCCCTTAGCAACCAATCTAGCTTTGTTCCTGACTACTATGCCATTTTCATCCATCTTGTTTCTGAATACCCACTTGGTGTCTATTGGATTCTTTCCTTTAGGTTTGGGTACCAGCTTCCATACATTATTCCTTTCAAATTGGTTTAGCTCCTCCTGCATAGATAAAATCCAATCAGGATCCAACAAAGCTTCTTCTACCTTCTTTGGTTCTTCCTTTGACAGAAAGCTGCTGTATAGACATTCTTCCTGAGTTGCTCTTCTTGTTTGAACTCTAGAAGAAACATCACCAATGATAAGCTCAAAGGGGTGATCTTTTGTCCATTTCCTTTATTGAGGTAGATTAGCTCTAGATGAAAAGACCTCATGGTTGTCTTGATGTGTGATTGAGTTTTGATTGCTAGAAACAGCCCCTGAGTTTGTGGATCTTTGATTTGAGAAAGGGGAATTTTCTATAGGTGATCTATCTTGACCTCCTGCTCCTTTTGATAACCCGACGGATGGTGAATTTTGAGTACCGACGGATGAGGCAGGTTGTCTCTCGACGGATAACGCAGATTGCCTTCCGATGGATGAAGCATTATGCAACTCGACCGATGATGAATTTTGTGCTTCATTGGTAGTAGATTTGTCTGCATTATCCTTAGACACTGTTTCTTGATCACTTTCATCATCACTGTCATCACTAACCATCTCCACATTGTCGAATTTGAGGCTCTCATGGTAATCTCCATCTTTCAGTCCTTCAATCTTTTTATCATCAAACACAACATGTATGGATTCCACAACAATGTTGGTTCTTAGATTGTAGACTATATATGCTTTACCAACAGCATATCCAACAAAAATTCCTTCATCTGCTTTAGCATCAAACTTCCCATTTTCATCAGTTTGATTTCTCAGGATATAGCATTTGCAGCCAAAGACATGAAGAAAGTTTAGAGTTGGCTTCTTGTTCTTGAACAATTGACAGGGAGTCATGCATCTTACTTGATTAACAAGAGAAATATTCTGAGTGTAGCATGCAGTATTTACTGCTTCAGCCCAGAAATATGTTGGTGGTTTAGATTCTTCAAGCATTGTCCTTGCAGCTTCAATAAGTGATCTGTTCTTTCTTTCCACTACTCCATTCTGTTGTGGAGTCCTTGCTGCTGAAAACTCATGCAGAATCCCATTTTCCTCACAAAAAGCTCTCATGACAGAATTCTTGAACTCAGTTCCATTGTCACTCCTGATTCTTCTAACTTTGAAGTCAGGATGATTGTTAACTTGCCTTATGTGATTGATGAAGATTTCACTAGCCACATCTTTAGACTTTAGGAAATATGTCCAAGAGAACTTTGAGAAATCATCTACAATTACTAGGCAAAATCTTTTCCTTGAGATGGACAATACATTGACTGGTCCAAATAAATCCATGTGAAGCAGTTACCAAGGCTCTTCAATTGTTGAATCAAGTTTCTTCCTAAATGATGCTTTGATCTGCTTACCTTTTTGGCAGGCATCACACAGTCCATCCTTTGAAAACTCCACTAGAGGATTACCTCTTACCAGTTCTTTCTTTACCAGCTCGTTCATGGTCTTGAAGTTTAAATGGGGTAGCTTCTTGTGCCATAGCCAACTTTCATCCTGACTTGCTTTACTGAGAAGACAAGTTACAGATTCTTCTTTAGTTGAGTTGAAATCAGCTAGGTACACATTTTCTCTTCTCACACCAGTGAGAACCACTTTGTTGCTTCTTTTATTAGTTACAACACAGGCTTATGAGTTGAAGGTTACTGAATTGCCTTTGTCACAAAGCTGGCTGATACTCAACATATTGTGTTTGAGACCATCCACTAAGGCAACCTCCTCAATGATGACATTGCCCTTTGAAATCAATCCATATCCCAAAGTATAACTCTTGATGTCATCTCCAAAAGTAATACTTGGGCCAGCTCTATAACGACTCGTGTATTTTTGAATTATTTAAATATGTGACTATTATGGAAATTATTAAATAAAATATGTGTATTGGTTTTGACCACTATATGTTGTTTGATTAGTAGCTATGTGTGATTTATGGTGTACCGGATTGTCCGTGTGATTAATTCTGAAGCCGTGTTGAATTATTTTCACTTTCAAAAGTGGATTTAGTGCAAAATTATTTGCATAAATATTTGGAATGTCTCTAAAATTGTTTTTATGGTTCTATAATTTCAATAATTATTTTTAGGACTTTATAAAATTGAGAAATCAATATTTCATTAATTATATATTTATAAATGATTTTCTGAGTGTGTTTAGTGGTAAAATCCATATTTAATTATGGAAATCTTCAAAAATCATGAAACATATATTTTATTAAGTTCGTATTATTTTGAGAATTTTAAAATTATTTTGGGAATTTTTGAAGTTAGTTTCACCCGCACATCGATTCGTTTAATTGATAAAAGCGGGTACAAGTTGCGTTTTAGCAATTATTTAAAAATTTAAAAATTTATGTTTTTATAAACTTCGGGTTATTTCTAACATTTTAAGACTGTTTTTGTGATTTTCTGAATTTCTTTTAACTGCAGCTCGGCTCGGTAATTGTAAAATACGGGTAAAAGTTGCATTTCGGAAATGCTTTAAAAATTATGAAAATTTTATTCTATTAGTTTCGGGGTTTTTAGAAAATTTTAAGATTGTTTTCGTAATTTTATAAATTTATTTTATGAGCAACTTGGCTCGATAAAATACGAGATAGCGAACCAAAAAAAGGATTGCAGTATGTTTAGTGATACATGTCCCAAATTGAGAGATACGTGGCAGTCAAATAATATTGTGAGAGCCACGTGTTGGCTGCAGATTAGTTAATAATAATAATAAAACAAAATAAAACTGATACACATAACCTTGTGTAACCACGGCCTTCATCAATCTGTAGTCTTCTCAATTTATTTCTCTATATCCTCCTAATTCCTCCTCCCCTTTTCTTTCTTGCTGCCAATCTCTCTTTTCTCCCCACTCTTTCCCTCTGTCCGCTCGCCGAGCTTGGTAAGCTGCCAGTTTCTTTCTCTTTTTCTGGTCTTCTGTGTTGTTCCGACCATGTTCTATGGTTGCAATTCCGATCTATTGTTTAACGTATATGTATATGCACTTAGGGGTATTATATATATGTGTGTGACACTGGTGGTTTTGTTGCCAGATCTGTGGTGGTCCAGTCGCCGCCGGTTTATTTTCCGGCTTGGTGGCGGGATGCAAGTCCTGGGCGTAGCGCGTGGCGCGTTGATCGTTTATTTCATTTACTGAGTTAACTTTTTATTTTGCAGATTCTTTGACTAAAATTTTGTGAGATAAAAATGATATGTGCAGAATAAATTGTAACACCCCCAAATCTGGGGTCGGGGATCCGGGTTGTCACGAATTCCATTTCCCTTAATAATACTTAATCTTAATAATCAACCAACTACTGCGTACTGTGACTCCACAATATACACACGCACCACAAGTTATATTCTCAGAGATGAATACGAAAAATAACACAAGTCATTTTATTCCACAATTATAAGTCATTACACCTCAAAAGGGTTTCTGAATAAATTTACACATTCTTTGCCATTATTACAATTCATAAATATACATAAGTCTGGTACAACAAAAGTTGAAAGCCTAGCCTATTGGTAGACCCTACCTCAGCTACAACGACATCAACGCCTACAGGAAACTGCGGAACATTTCCTATCCGCTAGCGAATTGGGAGCTTGATCCTGTTCATCTTGTCCATCTGTTGTTGTGTGATGAAAGAAGAAAGCAAGGGTGAGCAACAAGCCCACCGAAATAATATGTATTATAATTAACAATATATGAGCATTCTCATAGTACTCATGAAAGTCTTGGTCAAGAAGAAATGAACCAAGTTTGTTATTTTAATGCGACGAAGTCGCAAAATATTCAGTATACATATATACTTCTCAAATCTTTGAAATCCTCTGACATGTATAATATACACAGAGTTCTAATTTATAACTGTATAAAATATCGTTGCAAGGTGATCTCATATATATAACCTTGTCTCAACGTTTTTCTGAAAATCTTTGTCATGCATAAGATAATTATTTACTAGATATAAGTTGAAAAGATGAAGTTATAAGATACTCTCATATACTTATATCTTTTCCGAATACTACTTGAACTACCACCGTTCAAGTTATAATTAGTTTCAAAAGTTCATCACGCAGATGAGACTACAAGATAATACTTGAATAGATTCAATGTTTGAAATATTATTGAATGAAATGAAGTTACGAGATACTTCATTAAGTCCCAATATATATATATATATATCCATATATATCTCTCATACATTTCCTGAAAACCTCTATCATATAAAGTATGAACAGAGTTACAATATCCAATGAATTTGGAAAGAAAAGAATTTTGGCATAAACCCGATATCTTGCTGATCAGGCAAAGATACCAATAAGTAACATTTTCTACTAGTAGATGGATGAATCCCCCACCGGTCATCACCCTGGCCGTATTAGGACCTTGTGCTGGACCGCCACCCAGCCTCTTACGCGTTGATGGACTGCCACCCAGCCACTTACACTTTGATAGACCGTACCCCGGCCTGTCGCTTATGCCGACTCAATTAGATGGGCTTACTTCCCGAACATTGGGCAAGTAATCAAATTGTTTTCTCAAAAGAGCAACCTCGTTGCGAATGTAAAATACACCACAGAGCCGGATCCCTCAGATTTTGAGCGAGTATTTAAATCCCCTTCGAAAGGAGGATCTTAAATATAAAAATGAGTTTTGGGATCCGCCCTAACTTTTAAAAATTATTTTAAAGACTCGAAAACATTTTTAAGAATGTTTGGAGTAATGCTGATTTAATGAAATAAATCAGTCCTGATATATTAGAAAATATCTAAATATTATTATTTAAATAATATTCCCATAAGGATAACCTTTATAAAAAAATAATTGAAGTAGAAGTTTTAAAACTCATACTTGAAATGAATAATAAATAACCAAAGATATACTTATGCGAAAGTACAATCTTTATTTGATTAATCGAAAATAAGTTTAATTATCGAAATATTATTCTTTAATAAAATAAAGAATATTATTTAATAAATAAGCGGAGTCATAAGTCCACGAATGAATATTCAAAATAATATTCATTAAATAAAATAAACGGAGTCATAAGTCCTTGAATGAATATTCAACTAATAATATTCATTAAATAAAATAAATGGAGTCATAAGTCCTCGAATGAATATTCAACTAATATTTATTAAATAAAATAAACGGAGTCATAAGTCCTCGAATGAATATTCAACTAATAATATTCATTAAATAAAATAAACAGAATCATAAGTCCTCGAATGAATATTCAACTAATATTCATTATTTAAAATAAAGTTATCGAATAAACCTTATTCGATTAATAGTTTTCAAAACTATATCTATATATGTATAAATATATATATATAATATACTCGAGAACATTGACTCCCGGTTTAGAAAATATTCACCTTTGGGTCCCCTATACTAAGGGTATACGCAACTACTGCTTATCTCTAGCATAGGTATTATGCAACTTATAAGCTTTTGAATCAACAATTAGATATCAAGATTACAAAACAGGCATATATATAAATATCATATCACATGCTCCAATATATCGCAAGACTTTGCTAATAATAATCATGCATTTATCACAAAATAATGCATATACATATATACATCACAACAGTATAACGGGTAGAAAACTTGCCTGAGTGTTCCCGGTTAGACTTAAGCTTAGAGTGGGTCCGATAACCTATGAACAATAACATAAGTCGGAATTAAACTCCGGTCGCTTAAGAAACTAGACTTTAACCAATTGAACCCTAACGTTTGCGTATGGTCACTTCTACGCTTAACGAATCACAGAAGTCGTTCGAGTACCCTTGGCTCCACCATTTTTAATAAATTAACCATTAAGAATTTTAAGGCGATTCTTTCGCGAGTACCCTACCAACTGCCTAATCCACTTTACATAATCGTTTCATACTCCAATTAGTCATTTAAGGGGCTTAACCAAGGTTTCAAAGTAAGGCGAGGGGTAATGGTTCGTTCGCGAAATGACGTTACTTAAAACAGTCGTTTCTCCTAAACCGTACATCGGAACCAAGTGATCCATATATCAAAACGAAGCTTACGATACGCTCTAGCTAAAAATGGAAATGTTACAGATTGTTTATTGAGTTTTCTGTCCTGAACACTAAGAAAAAGCAGTTGAATAAAAATGGGCATTATGACGGCTATATTTACGAGTTTTCCAAGTTTCTCACTACACCAAAACCTCACAAAACAACCCACAATCATTAACACATCAAAACCTCAACTAAATAATACTATACCAGTCCTTATTCTTCAGATTCTTCATCTCAACCAACCACAATCAAGTTTTATTAAATATAACAAGATTCATTCACCAAATCACTCCAAATCCAAATAAAACTACTAATAATCAAAGGTCATGCTTCTCATTTAGAAAACCAACCATCAAAATCACTAATAATCAAAGTAAAGGATAGGGTTTGAAGTTTATACCTTCCTTGGGAGGTGTTAAGTTGCTAGGAAGCCTTAGGGAGCCTCCTACAAGCTTGATCTTTCCAAAGAAATCAAGAACACAAAGTTAGGCTTTGAAGTTTCTAAAAGTCCGATTGAAAGAACTGTAAAAATGAGGGTCATAACATGCTTATTTGTATGAGACTTGTAAACAAGAGTTGTAGGCCATCTCATTACCTTTCCAACGAGCTATAGAACACAACATTTGAGTGAGAAATGAAGGAGATACAGTAGTTTTAATGTGATGGTTCTGTTTTGGCCGAGAGCAATGGAAATGGGGGAGGAAGATGAGAGCTTTTGTTGACTTGAACTTGTGGTGGAAATGAAATGATTTTAGGATATTTACTTGACTAGTTGTTTTGTTTGAATTAGTGGAAAGTGACATAAGCATGGTGATATCATCAAGCTTACATAATCCTTGCCACTTGTCTCATCCTTATGGTGGAAGCATCTTTTTAAGCTTAATTCTTATATTAAGATGTTAACTAAGTGCATTAATCTTGTACTAATTGACCCTCATCCTTGCCTCTTGCATTACTTGGTCGTTTAATTATTTTACGACTCGTTTATTGTTCATTCTCGTTGATCGTTTGAGGGATCATATCCGGGATCTCATTACTTGGGTTCCCCTAAACCTTTCTCAATATTTCATATTCCTTTTATGGTCCTCTATTATAATCCTTGAATTTAAGTCCTTTTAATCATGTTACCTTATACTCAATTCTTTCGGTATCTGGTGGATTTTCGGGAAAAATTAAAGTGTTCGAATTTGGATTCTGACGATCTTTACATAAACTTATATACCATATGGAGTACTAATAAGATCTCAGAATATCAATAAAAGAACTCCTACATAGTGTGGCATGAAAAGTTTTCTTAATCAGCATAATCAGCAAAATCACTATTCATCAGTGTTTCAAAGATTCCAAAAAATTGGGGTTATTACAGTCTCCCCTCCATAAAAGGATTCCATCCCGGAATCAGATAGAAAATGAATAAGGATACTTTCTTAGCATTACACTTTCTAACTCTCAAGTCAATTTTCCCATATTGTGGTTCTACCACCAACTCTGACTAGTTTGATAACCCTTCTCCTAAGCACTTGTTCCTTTTCAATCTATAACCCTTCCTGGTTGCTCCATATAGGTTATGTCTGGTTGCATGTCTATGCGCTCATACGCCCCTATTTGTCTGGCATCCGAATTACACTTCCTTAACATTGATACGTGGAACACGTTATGAACTTGCTACATGTTCGGGGGTAGGGCTAGCTCATATGCTAACTTTCCAATACGTCTTAATATATCCAAGGGTCCAACAAATTGTAGACTTAGCTTTCCTTTCTTTCCGAACCTCATCAATCCTTTCCAAGGGATACCTTTAACATCACTAGGTCCCCTATTTCATAGTACTCTTTGTCCTTTCGAGTCAAATCAACATACTTCTTATGTCCATCTTGGGCTACTACCGGCCGTCCTCTGATTAGATCTATTATATCCTTGGTCCTTTGGACTACTACGGGTCCGAGCATCTTGCGCTCTACAACTTCATCCTAACATAAGGGAGATCGACATTGTCTTCCCTCAAGGATCTCATAAGATGATATCTCGATACTGACATACGATCTATTATCATAAGAAAACTCAATCCGTGCTAAGTGACCATTCCAAATTCTTTCAAGTCTATTGCACAGACTCTTATCATAGCTTCTAGCATTATATCTTTTGTTTCTCAATACTCATTCTTTTCCAGTTCGTAATCGTTACTATACTGGTTACATCTTTGCTCGTTAGTATTCTATAACCTTTTAATAACCGCGTCAACCTTAATATCATGAACGCGTTAGATTCGGAATACCACCGCACTGATACTACTTCCTTTAGCTGCTTCCATCTTCGAAAGCTTGATCTATCGTATAGAAGTAAAAGATTTTATTGAGAGATCACTATGATCATGAACACTTGTTCTATTGCATAGTTAGTACAGAAGGTGGCCAGCCTTTAGTACTTGACAAGCAATTAAACAACATATGGTATCCTACTAGGCTTCTATCACACAGATAGATAGTCATTCGGCAATACCTCCCCTTCTGGAAGGGTTGTTCTTCTCAGCTTATACAAAATAAAAAGGAGAGAAAAGAACGAATTGAAGAGAATTGTATATGAAAAAAATACTGCCACAAATATCTGGCTTGGAATCTACCTCTGAACTATAGAGGTTTGTCATAGGAGAACAAAACATATTTGTATATATAACAACATCAAGTATTATAGCATCGCATTTCACGTGCCAGAATATTTACTATTCCGTCCATCATTCCATGGATCCATGCTCTTGCTCGAGCTCATAAACAATCACTTTTGAAACTCCCTCAACATCGAAACTCGAATAAGGGATTTCATTCTAGACATCATCGTTACTAGAATTCTATGCTTGCACCGCAACCTTCCTCGTATAGTAATACGACTCTCTATTGATAAGAAGGAATAAGTATTCAATAGGTAGATAATCTACTTAATTAGTCTATCAATGATAACTTATACACCACCACGACCCGATTAGTGGTAAATCTCAACATCCATTCCAATATAACTCTCACGGTTGTAAGTAATCGGCTCATTACTCGTAGAATCATTCCTGCATTACTATGGTCCACCGTTGACCTACTGTAGTCATTCATTTTCCATGAAGTCTTAATAGCTAACCATACGGAGTCCGTACATATCATATCGAATTCTTCTAAGGAGGTAACATGAACACCGTTCATGATTCATGGAGAACACTCCTGAACTTGACATACATATGACATGAAGCAGATAAAATTGCAGAAGAGTTTCAATGAAAGCAACGATAGCAGGTTAATACCATTCTTAATCATATGCCTTCAATAGAAGACAACTCAAAGGTTTGTTTACTCCTTTTTAAAACATGATCCTGGCCTATTCTCAAGGTAGGACCTTCTAAGATAGATAGCCCGCTCACGGCGATTAACATGAATTCAAATTTTTTTTCCAAACTACTATTATGGTTAAGTATCACACAACCATCAGAAGGAATGTCAATCTTCCATACCGCAATATAACCTTCACGGCTTTAACCATCATCACTGTATTCCTTTGGCACGAGCGCCTATAATTGTCCTCTTACACTTAAAGTGTTGGCCACCTCTTTGGCCTTTCCTGATAGTAAAATTTCCTTACAATCAGTGTCATTTTAACCACCTCCAAATAATTTTTTTACCTCATTTCAAATCAATGCTTGTGTGAAAATGCTCTTCCTTAAGCTTTGGTGAGAAAAAAAATATATATATCACCATTTTTTACTTGCCTCTGTCTTTTAGAGGTTAACATTGTCACGACTGACTCTCGATCATACTTAAGACGTCTCTTATCTTGGGTCCTACTTGTTTTCACCAATCTCGACCTTCATTGGGTCGATCTATACTTTCTTATGGTTCAACACGTGCCCACCTGGCATTATTATAATTATGTCATATTTCCTTTATCAAAATTTCTATTCTTGAGAACTTTGAATATTACCGTTCTCCTTGTAAGACCTCTAAGGTTATCCTTGAATCGTTCCTCCTGTATTCCCTAGATAGAGGGCATATCAAAATACCATTTACTAATACTAGAACCATTGTTTATATACTTCTGAAAAATTTCTCCACTGATCCTTAAAGGTTGTTGTTACCTTAATCCTTTCCAATTCATACTGTCAAAACTCATAATGTCCCTATTAAGGGCGAAATGCCAACCTTTATGCATTCCCCTAGGGTTCATCTCAAGTTATCAAATTTATATCCTTAATTCCACCTTTAAAAAGGTACTTGCATCCTTCCATGGATAAATCAAGTCATATATCCTTGATAGATTATCTTATTCAATCATTCCCACCTCGATAGTCTATACCAATTTCACAATAGCATCCTTATTCAAACTGAGGTCAAACCATATGGCCTTCAAAAGATAACAATGGTTACACGCTTTTCTTTCCTAATTTGGTAATGACAACAGGGATGTTCTGGAAGATATTGGTCGTGTTCAACATGAACTTCTTCTTAATAATTCCTCATTTACTTTTGTTGTTTATCTTAACAGTCATCTCAATGTTGGGATATCTTTCATACCTGGCGTCTCCCTTTCTGGGTATCATGCCACCGGTCTTACATTTCACATTCTTGAAGGTCACTTCCTTCATCCAATTTTCCTAATTTTTTACTTTCTCTTCTCCTCAGTCTATCCGCGTCTCATTATTTGTCCTTCGAACTATCTCAAGGTTTCCTCGAATCCTCCCAACTTACAGGGGATAAAATATATGTATCTCTTATGCCTTCAACCATCAACTTTAACTCATGGTGAATCACCCTCATCCTGACGATTACATACTTTTCTATTTCTATTGCTACGATTCTTTAGGGTTTCCTCATACCCAACTCCCTTATCATTCCTCATACTCTATTGTCTTTATTTTCCTTTCCACTTCAGTTTCTTTTTATTTTCTTTTCTATTATAATCATTTCACGCACCCACTAATCATTGACTTCAAATATCACGTCATTCTGGGATTCTTGTCATCAGAACGAATCTTGACAACTTTTACAACTTAGCTTCATAATTCATCATACTCGTCCGCCTTTGTTCTGGCTCTAAAGCTTTTACACTATCTCCATAACCTTGGGAATTACTTTCCCGAAGACAATTGACTGAACTTTAATCAGTAAATTCTAACCTCTGGCTCTGTTCCTTTCTTGGTCTTTCACCAGCGGGTGGCCTCTCTCTTAGGAAGGTAAGTGACAAAAACAGTCTTTTGCGCTTCATCAATTATTTAGAATATAAAATCAGTCCTCTATTTCCTTTGGCCAGGCTCTTGCATCAGCTAGGTCAGCTTGTTCCTTGGAACTCTGAGAGCTTAGTGACTTAAAGTGTAATGACTGGTAAATTTAGGTTTATATTATATCAGAATCATAATAAATAAGGTGTGTTAATGTGTCATTTATGTGTGATTATCTGTTAAACCCTGTTTGTTATGTGTTACGTGCATTTCGTGTCATTTCTGTATTTTTAAGGTATTTTTCAGATATTTTCTTATGCATTCATCGTTTTCATTTCAAACGTTTTACGACCCAAACAATGATTTTAAAGCGAGTATTTCAAATAAAATAATGGGCCTTATTTTTCATCAAATGGCTTTTACAATCGCATTATTCTGAACATCTAGATATTTTATAAATTTTCTCATTTTACGAAAAATGACTTTTCCGGGCCCCATTGGGTGTCAAAAACCCCACAAAAATCACATTTTTATTTTTATAAAATTATAGGACTTTCATTTATATTATTTCTTTGCATTTTTGCATTATTCACAATTTTTGGGGAATTTTGGCATATATATTGTATGTATAAAATATTTATAAATTAAATTTTAATTCTCAAAAAATTATAAAATTAGGGGCCTATTAATTTTAAAAAGTGTAGAATTAGGGCCTTAATTTTAATTAGGAGTATTATTTTTACTACTATAAACAGCCTAATTTTTATTTAATTAATTATAATTAATCATTAAAATCTGTAAAATTAACAAAATTCTCTGAAATCTGGTCGGGAAGAACCAAGTCGGGTCGAAGAATCAAACCATGATTTCCAGCTGATTTCTGCATCAAATCGTGTGATTCGAGTATCCAAATTGAAGGTTTTGATCTGTTCTTTCTGTTTTTAGCATCAATTTCATGTTTTAATGCATCGTTTTTGATTTTCGATTTCTAGGGTTTATGCTCGAATTAGGACTTTTTGATTATGGGGTTATTATGATGTTTTGATGATTGATATAGCTTTGTTAGATGATTTACAGTCGATTCATGGTATTTAATTGATCAGACGATACTCATATAGCAAAGTACGATTTCTAGGGTTTATACCGAAGTTTCAAAATACAACTCCATGATTTTTGTGAATCTTTGGTTCCTGAAAGTTTAGGGCTTTGATTGTATGTATTGATTCATAGCTTTAATTTGCACTATTAAATGTTAAGTTTCATGTACAAATGAATGATTTCATATTTTGGTCGGACTTGAAGTCGGTTTTGACCGGAGATGGTGATTCCGTGATGTTTGTGGTTTGTTTTGGCCTGAGTCAGATTGGGGAAGTTGTTTTGAGTTGAAACCCTGTAAAAATCAGTACAAACAGTACTGATTTTGGCCTGAATCGTGGTTGCTGGAGTCTGGGGAACCCACCGGAATCTGGAAAATTTCCGGTGTGTTCATCCCGACCCAGATTGTTCTTGGCAACCCGGTTTCTGACCAAATTTCAACCCGCATTTGATCCGTTTCTGACAGATTCTGGTTTCTGACAAATGTTTCTGTAATTTATTTTATTTTTATTTTTATTTTAATTATAAAATCAGTTTTATTTATTTTATAAATTAATTAATTAATTGTTTAATTAATTGATTTATATTATAAATAATTTTGAATTATTTTCTAAAAATCAGATTACATTATTTTCTTAATTATTTATTATTTATTTATTATTTATTAATTATTTAAAAATGATTAATTATTTTGATAATTAATCAAATAATTTTCAATAAATCATAATAAATTCTTTTTAATTCCAAAAATTATGGAAAAATTATTTTAAATTCTTATTTTCTTAAATAATTATTTAAAAATTATTTTTGAGTTTTAAAAATTAGTAATAATTATTTATAGTGAATAATAATTGGAATTATCAATGTTTAATTGATAATAATTCAACCGTTAGTCCGATTCGAGTGAAACGAAAGCCTGTTGACTCAGAAAAATGAATTCTCTTCATTAAAAATAATATCAAAGCTTAATTTATTCTAAAAATTAGTTGATTTCGTTACTTGTTTGATTATCAGTTGTAATGCGTGCCGAGACGAGTCCGAAAAATTCCGGAAAAAGGGGAAATGAGTCAGATAACGATCAGTTGAGCAATCAGCGAGTCGATTTTGGTTCCAAAAATTATTTTAACTATAAAAATGATTATGTGCCTATGTGCTTATGTGTATTACGTGGTTAATTGAGTCTTAATTGCTAGTAAGTAATATATGAGCCAGTCATCAGCGCATGGGTAGATGTTAGGAACGGTGTGAAGTCAATTCAAGATACAAATGAAGTACGACGTGACTTAACCAGTCTGTTTTGCCAACAGAAGCTAAGGCAACCAGGCAAGTTGAGTCGGTATTAGTCCAAGGTGATAGACGAAAGTGATCTAATTGCCGTGAGTCACGCAGAAGGCAAGTTTTTCCCCTATTCTACTTTCAGAATAGTGATATTGATTCCAATGCTTATCACATTTGCACTCTTTTGATTATTGTTCTTAATCACTGATACACACTTGCTATTCCTTTGTTCATATTTCATTTCGATTCTTGATTTCTCCATTTCATTGGATACTTGGTTCATATTCCATTGATGATACATTGAGATTGATATATTCTGGTGATTAGAATATGTCAAAGCTTACCGATTGTTCCGGTTGCTAAGCGATGGACTGGATAATGATATTTTGGGATTGAGTGTGTCTTAATCCTGAGGACCGGGATGACTGGTGCCTCGACGTGGGCCGTAGTGCCTGGGTACCCGACTGGATCTATATATTGAGATATGGATCTGCATTATATTCTGACTGATCAGCAGATTATAGATGCAAACTTGTGTCCAGTTTAGCTCATTTGTACTCGCCAGTAATGGCCTTCTTTCTGTTCTCGTGGGGTTATATCTTTGCAGATATACCTGGGATGACAGATTCATTTAAAATGCTTTAACACTGTTTATATTTTGTGGACTTGTTGAGCAATTTTTGGCTCACCCCTTTTGTTGTTATTCACCTTATTATTTTCAGTTAAGAAGGAATATGAAATCCATCAGGACTCGAGTGGTAAAGAAGCGGGTCAAGCCTCGAGATCCTCTCATACCCAAGGTGTTGATCCCAATCCAGGAAGAAAGCTTTGAGTTGCCCGAGCAGGTGGAGTGTTGATAGATAGTGTGTGTGTTTGAATAAAAGTTGAACTTAGTTTAAAATGAATTAGACAATGGTTTGTAATAAAGAGAGTTTGTGAGATTTTAAATGTTGGTTTGTAATAAAAATAGTTAGTGGTTCTTGTTTTCATACTTCAACCTAAAAAGATCCTGGTTAGTGTTAAAGGAGTTTAATTTCATTTCTTTATTAATTATTAATCAGATTGTACAGGTTTGGTGATTAGCTAGTAACCCCCAGACTTATAACCCGAGTCTGGAGGGCGTTACAGGTTTGGCATCAGAGCTGTAGGTTTGGTCCCTGAAAACAAGAACATTAGGATTAAGATAGGATAGGGAGATCACATAAGATAGGGATGGTTAAATTAGGAAGAATAGTGTTAGGATTTAGGTCAGATTAGAATAGGGAAGTATAAAATCTTAGGATTGTTAGTGGCCTTTTCTTTTCTTTGGTACATTATCAGATGGCATCTTCTGGTTATTCTGCGTCTTCCGAGAGGAAAGTCACTGGGCCAACAACACCAATTATACCTCCAGTATCTGAGTATATGTTTCCTCCTCTATCACCTCCACCACCATTGCCACAGGATCCGGTACCACCAGTACAGGGGATAGTTCATGACCCCATAGAGATGTTTGATCCATTTAAGTTCCTTAAGCCGATGGTTCCTTTACCAGTTGAGCATCAGTTTATACCGGGTATTGAGCAGGAGTTACCACCACCACCATTGTTACCTCCTATACCAGTGCATGCCTCAGAGCCAAACATAGTTCAGATGATTCCAGTCGAGGGGATGGGAGAGCATAATGTGAATCTACAGTTAGGTTTACCACAGCAGGGTGCAGGTATACTGAGGGTTCCTTCACAGGAGTCAGTAGGTCAGGTTGCTCAGCCGTATATGGTACCATACCATGAGTATACAGTTATGAGGGATGATGTGGAGTATTGGCGGGCACAGTATCGAGAGATCATGCATCTGTTTGATCAGAGGGACAGAGGACCGTTAGCGGCCCTACAGCCGGATTACTATATGAGACAGCGATTATAGTCAGTATTGATGAGCGCTACTTGGGAGCTTGATGATTTGACCCATGATGGACCACCTTCTTTCGCAGAGTTTTACAGGATACTCCGATTGGCACAGACTTTGGTCCAGGCACTTAGAAAGGAGCTTAGGCGTATTCCGCCTGGGTTTTGATGCAGTGATAGTTTGAGACAGTGACTTCAAAGTACAGATGTATATAGAGGCAACATAGTATAACCTAGTGAGTAGTGTGTATGTGTGTGCTAGTAGTTTAACCTGTAGTAGTAGTTGACCTGTATTGGTAGTATAACTTGTAGCCGGAGTGATTACCAGTAGCACAAGACTTTTTGTATCAAGCATTTACACCTGAGGTTGGTGTCACATATATATAAGATGAACTTTTTCAAATTTCTTTTATTTAAATTTCAGTCTTTAGAGTTTTACAGCATTTACTTTCACTTTATTGTTTTACAACTCCTCATATTATAATTCCTGTTAAAAAAAAAAGAACAACCATTTTATATAACTGCTTACATTTCCAGTTTTTATATTCAGCAACTATTTTTTTTATCATGTTATTAATACAAGATAAATTGTTTTCTTACCTACTGTCAATTGTTTATTAAACTGTTAAAGAAATATCACCTGTTTTATTATCAGAAGAAGATGGCACCAAAAAGAAAGACTAGGACTGAGACCTCTAACAACAATTCTAAAGGTCAGACTAATGAAACCATGAACCAAATGTTCCATCTGATGCAACAACAGATGGTCATGATGCAGCAGCAGATGCAGCATCAACAACAACAAATACAACAACAAATGTTACAGCAGTCACCTCGTCCTGAGCCTCAATTACCACCAACATTACCTGTTGTTACTTTTAAGCAGTTTCAGTCAGTTAAACCTCCAGAATTTGAAGGGTCTACTGATCCTATTAAAGCTACCACCTGGTTAAAAGAGATAGAGAAAGCGTTTGCACTAGTGAAGATAGGTGAGGACCAGAAGACGGATTTTGCTAGTTACTTGTTGAAAGGAGAGGCGGATTATTGGTGGGAATCTAAAAAGGCTTTAGAGGGTGAAGATGTTATTGCGTGGGATAGGTTTAAAGAGTTATTTTTAGAAAAGCATTTTCCTCGCTATGTGAAGAACCAAATGCAGATTAAGTTTCTAGAACTGAAGTAGGGAAATATGTCCGTGGCAGAATATGAAGCCAAATTTACTGAGTTGTCTAGGTTTGTTCCAGATCAGGTTGACACTGAAGAGAAGCTAGTTCAAAGGTTTCAAGAAGGGTTACGACCATGGATTCGTGGCCAAGTTGCAGTTTTCGAATTGACAACATATACCACCGTAGTTCAGAAAGCTCTGATTATAGAAGGAGAAAGTGAAAGATCTCAGCAAGACAAAGGACATGGAAGTTTCCAAGATCGCTCCAGCAGAAAGCCGGGATTCCAAGCCCGGGAAAATTTGAATTTTAAAAGGATAGGACAAGGTCCACAGAAAGCAGGTAATCGTTTCCAAACCCCCAGTCAGCAAAGAATGGTCAGAATTCCAGTGCCGTACTGCAAGACATGTAATCAAAAGCATACTGGTGTATGTATAAAAAGGGATGTAACGTGTTATCGGTGTAAACAGAAAGGGCATTATTCTAACGAATGTTCAACCGGTAGAACAGCGAAAATAACTTGTTTCCAGTGTGGAAAGAAAGGACACATCGCCAGAAATTGCAAAGGACCAGCTATGGCATCCAGTATTCCAAGAGTTGGCATTACCTCCACCGCCGCCTAATCAACCCAAAGCAAGGACTTTTAACATGACAATGAAAGAAGCAGTGCAGAGTCCAAGTGTGATTGCAGGTACGCTTTTGGTGAATTCCGTAAGTTCAAAAGTATTAATTGATTCTGGAGCTACTTGTTCATTTATTTCTGAAGAATTTCTTGATAAGTTACATTGTGGAATCGAATGGTTGGGCGAGACGTTAATTATAAAATTAGCGAATGATGACCAAGTTCCAGTGGATCGAGTATGTCCTGCGTGTGATATAGAAATAGCCGGACACCATTTTTCGGTAGATTTAATTCCTTTCAAGTTAGGAGAATTTGATGTCATTTTGGGAATGGATTGGTTAGCTTGTCATAATGCTCAGATAGATTGCACGAATAAGAAAGTCAAATTGGGAACTGCGGAAAAAGCAACGGTAATATTCAAAGGTGAAAAACAGCGGAAGAAATTTCTCACTGTGATGTAGACTAAACGATTGCTTCGACAAGGATGTGAGGCATACATAACTTACATGTTAGATACTGAAAAAGGAAGTCCTAGAATATAAGACATTCCAGTGGTATGCGAGTTTCCAGACGAGCTTCCAGGGTTACCGCTAGATCGAGAAATCGAGTTCATGATTGATCTAGCACCAGGCACAGAACTAGTTTCGAAACCTCCATATCGAATGGCTCCAGTCGAAATGAAGGAATTGTCAACGCAATTGCAAGATCTTCTAGAATGAGGCATCATACGACCTACTGTATCCCCATGGGGTGCACCGGTGTTATTTGTAAAGAAGAAGGATGGCAGCATGCGATTGTACATCGACTATCGGGAATTGAATAAACTCACTATTAAGAACAAGTATCCTTTACCGAGAATCGACGATTTGTTCGATCAGCTAAAGGGAGGAGCATGGTTTTCTAAGATAGATTTGTGATCAGGCTATCATCAATTGAAGATTAAAGCTGAAGATATTCCCAAGACTACGTTTCGCACGCGATATGGACATTACGAGTTTTTGGTAATGGCATTCGGTTTGAAAAATGCGCCAGCAGCATTCATGGATCTAATGAACAGAGTATTCAAGAGATACTTGGACAAATTCGTAATTGTATTCATTGATGACATCTTGATTTATTCCAAGACGGAAGAAGAGCATGCGGAACACTTGAGGCTAGCTTTGGAAATTCTGAGGAAAGAGCAACTATACGCAAAATTTTTGAAATGTGAATTCTGGTTCAGGGAAGTACAATTTCTAGGGCATATCATCAGTAGAGAAGGCATCCAAGTTGATCCAGCAAAGATTGAGGCTGTGTTAAATTGGGAAAGACCAAGGACGCCGACAGAAGTTCGAAGTTTCTTGGGATTGGCAGGATACTATCGAAGGTTTGTCAAAGATTTTGCGAAAATAGCAACGCCGCTGACCAAGTTAACTCAAAAAAGTGAAAAGTTTGAATGGAATGATAAATGTGAGGAAAGTTTTCAAGAGCTGAAGAATCGGTTAGTAATCGCACCGGTACTTGTATTATTAGACGAATATAGAAATTTCATCATTTACAGCGACGCTTCATATCGCGGGTTAGGATGTGTATTGATGCAACACGGTAACGTCATCGCATATGCTTCGAGATAACTTAAACCTAATGAACAGAAATATCCTACCCATGACCTGGAATTAGTAGCGGTCGTATTTGCGTTGAAACTTTGGAGACATTATCTCTACGGTGAAAAATGTGAAATCTACATAGATCATAAAAGTCTGAAGTATATCTTTACGCAAAAGGAGCTGAACATGCGACAACGTCGATTGCTGGAATTGATAAAGGATTACGATGTCACGATCAGTTATCATCCAGGGAAAGCAAATATTGTAGCAGATGCGCTGAGCAGGAAAGAGAAATTGAATCGGTTAACTTCATGTGAAGATTTAACCAAGGAATTCGACAAATTGGAAATCGAGATTCGTATTCCTAATGAATCTGTAAAAGCTATCTACGCTATGACTTTCCAACCAGAGTTGCTCGAGAAGATTCGCCGCTATCAGGAAGAAGTAATGAGTCAAGATGATGACCAAACGGGAGAAGAGATCACCACTCAGAAAGATAATGAAGGAATTTTTTGCTTTGCGTCGAGAATCTGGATCCCTAATGTGGCAGAATTAAAAGAAGAAATAATGCCAGATGCGCACAGTTCAAAGTATTCCATTCATCCAGGAAGAACAAAAATGTATCGCGGTCTGAAGGAAAACTTCTGGTGGCCGAACATGAAGAAGGAAATAGCAGAATGGGTGAGTAAATGCTACACATGCCAGCGAGTTAAAGCGGAACATCAACATCCGAGCGGATTATTACAACCATTAGACATTTCAGAATGGAAATGGGAACATCTAGCAATGGATTTTGTAGTAGGACTACCGAGGACTAGGGCAAATCATGATGCGATATGGGTAATCATTGACAGACTCACAAAGTCAGCACATTTTCTACCAATTAACGAAATATTTTCACTCGACAAACTAGTGCATCTATATCTCAAGGAAATTGTGATGCGACATAGAGTTCCAATATCTATCGTATCTGATCGAGATCCTCGTTTCAACTCAAGATTTTGGAGACAATTTCAAGAATGTCTTGGAACTAAATTGAACATGAGTACCGCTTATCAGCCGCAAACCGATGGGCAAAGTGAAAGAACTATCCAAATGATTGAAGACATGCTACGAGTTTGTGCGATCGATTTTGAAGGCAGTTAGGATGAACATCTACCTCTGGTGGAATTTTCTTATAATAACAGCTATCACGCCAGTATTGGAATGCCACCGTATGAAGCACTATACGGGAGAAAATGCAGATCACCAGTACATTGGGATGAAGTTGGAGAACGCAAAATTTTGGGTCCAGAATTAATTCAACAGACGAAAGAAAAGATTGAACTCATTCGGAAACGACTCAATGCAGCACAAGACAGGCAGCGCAAATATGCAGATCAAGCCAGGAAAGATATGGACTATCAGGAAGGAGAAAATGTACTACTTAAAATATCGCCATGGAAAGGATTGACCAGATTTGGCAATAAGGGTAAATTGAAACCACGATACGTCGGACCATTTGAAATTTTGAAGAAAGTGGGAAAAGTTATGTACGAATTAGCTTTACCGCCTCATATGCAACATATTCATAAGGTGTTTCACGTGTCAATGCTTAAGTGATATAATCCTGATTCTAGGCATGTAATAGAGTATGAGCCGATAGAAATCCAACCTGATTTGTCTTTTGTAGAGCAGCCGGTAAGAATTTTAGATCGGCGAGAAAAAGTGTTGAGAAATAAGTCTGTATATTTAGTGCGAGTGTTGTGGAGAAATCCTATGGTTGAAGAATCAACCTATGAACTTGAGAGCGAGATGTTAGAAAAATACCCTCATTTGTTTTCATAGAAGATTCTGAGGACAGAATCCTATTAAGGGGGGAAAGATGTAACGATTGGGAAATTTATGTTTATATTATATCAGAATCATAATAAATAAGGTGTGTTAATGTGTCATTTATGTGTGATTATCTGTTAAACCCTGTTTCTTATGTGTTACGTGTATTTCGTGTCATTTCTGTATTTTTAAGGTATTTTTCAGATATTTTCTTATGCATTCATCGTTTTCATTTCAAACATTTTACGACCCAAACAATGATTTTAAAGCCAGTATTTCAAATAAAATAATGGGCCTTATTTTTCATCAAATGGCTTTTACAATCGCATTATTCTGAACATCTAGATATTTTATAAATTTTCTCGTTTTACGAAAAATGACTTTTCCGGGCCCCATTGGGTGTCAAAAACCCCACAAAAATCACATTTTTATTTTTATAAAATTATAGGACTTTCATTTATATTATTTCGTTGCATTTTTGCATTATTCACAATTTTTGGGAAATTTTGGCATATATATTGTATGTATAAAATATTTATAAATTAAATTTTAATACTCAAAAAATTATAAAATTAGGGGCCTATTAATTTTAAAAAGTGTAGAATTATGCCCTTATTTTTAATTAGGAGTATTATTTTTACTACTATAAATAGCCTAATTTTTATTTAATTAATTATAATTAATCATTAAAATCTGCAAAATTACCAAATTCTCTGAAATCGGGTCGGGAAGAACCAAGTCAGGTCGAAGAATGAAACTGTGATTTCCAACTGATTTCTGCATCAAATCGTGTGATTCGAGTATCCAAATTGAAGGTTTTGATATGTTCTTTCTGTTTTTAGCATCAATTTCATGTTTTAATGCATCGTTTTTTATTTTTGATTTCTAGGGTTTATGCTCGAATTAGGACTTTTTGATTTTGGGGTTATTATGATGTTTTGATGATTGATATAGCTTTGTTAGATGATTTACAGTCGATTCATGGTATTTAATTGATCAGACGATACTCAGATAGCAAAGTACGATTTCTAGGGTTTATACCGAATTTTCAAAACACAGCTCGATGATTTTTGTGAATCTTTGGTTCCTGAAAGTTTAGGGCTTTGATTGTATGTATTCATAGCTTTAATTTGCATTATTAAACGTTAAGTTTCATGTACAAATGAATGATTTCATATTTTGGCCGGAGTTGAAGTCGGTTTTGACCGGAGATGGTGATTCCGTGATGTTTGTGGTTTGTTTTGGCTTGAGTCAGATTGGGGAAGTTGTTTTGAGTTGAAACCCTGTAAAAATCAGTACAAACAGTACTGATTTTGGCCTGAATCGTGGTTGCCGGAGTCCGGGGAACCCACCGGAATCTGGAAAATTTCCGGTGTGTTCATCCCGACCCGGATTGTTCTTGGCAACCAGGTTTCTGACCCAATTTCAACCCGCCTTTGATCCGTTTCTGACAGATTTTGGTTTCTGACAAATGTTTCTGTAATTTATTTTATTTTTATTTTTATTTTAATTATAAAATCAGTTTTATTTATTTTATAAATTAATTAATTAGTTGTTTAATTAATTGATTTATATTATAAATAATTCTGAATTATTTTCTAAAAATCAGATTACATTATTTTCTTAATTATTTATTAATTATTAATTATTTAAAAATGATTAATTATTTTGATAATTAATCAAATAATTTTCAATAAATCATAATAAATTCTTTTTAATTCCAAAAATTATGGAAAAATCATTTTAAATTCTTTTTTTCTTAAATAATTATTTAAAAAGTATTTTTGAGTTTTAAAAATTAGTAATAATTATTTATAGTGAATAATAATTGGAATTATCAGTGTTTAATTGATAATAATTCAACCGTTAGTCCGATTCGAGTGAAACGAAAGCCTGTTGACTCAGAAAAATGAATTCTCTTCATTAAAAATAATATCAAAGCTTAATTTCTTCTAAAAATTAGTTGATTTTGTTACTTGTTTGATTATCAGTCGTAATGCGTGTCGAGACGAGTCTGAAAAATTCCAGAAAAATGGGAAATGAGTCAGATAACGATCAGTTGAGCGATCAGCGAGTCGATTTTGGTTCCAAAAATTATTTTAACTATAAAAATGATTATGTGCCTATGTGCTTATGTGTATTACGTGTTTAATTAAGTCTTAATTGCAAGTAAGTAATAGATGAGTCAGTCATAAGCGCATGTGTAAATGTTAGGAACGGTGTGAAGTCGATTCAACATACAAATGAAGTACGACGTGACTTAACCAGTCTGTTTTGCCAATAGAAGCTAAGCCAGCCAGGCAAGTTGAGTCGGTATTAGTCCAAGGTGATAGACGAAAGTGATCTAATTGCCGTGAGTCGCGCAGAAGGAAAGTTTTTTCCCTATTCTACTTTCGGAATATTGATATTGATTCCAATGCTTATCACATTTGCACTCTTTTGATTATTGTTCTTAATCACTGATACACACTTGCTATTCCTTTGTTCATATTTCATTTTGATTCTTGATTTCTCCATTTCTTTGGATACTTGGTTCATATTCCATTGATGATACATTGAGATTG
Source organism: Apium graveolens (assembly GCF_009905375.1). Taxonomy (NCBI): domain Eukaryota; kingdom Viridiplantae; phylum Streptophyta; class Magnoliopsida; order Apiales; family Apiaceae; genus Apium; species Apium graveolens. The sequence continues at coordinate 209,477,182 of NC_133648.1, forward strand.
ATATATTCTGGTGATTAGAATATGTCAAAGCATACCGATTATTCCAGTTGCTAAGCGATGGACTGGATAATGATATTTTGGGATTGAGTGTGTCTTAATCTTGAGGACCGGGATGACTGGTGCCTCGACATGGGTCGTAGTGCCTGGGTACCCGACTGGATCTATATATTGAGATATGGATCTGCATTATATTCTGACTGATCAGCAGAATATAGATGCGAACTTGTGTCCAGTTTAGCTCATTTGTACTCGCCAGTAATGGCCTTCTTTCTTTTCTCGTGGGGTTATATCTTTGCAGATATACCTGGGATGACGGATTCATTTAAAATACTTTAACTCTGTTTATATTTTGTGGACTTGTTGACCAATTTTTGGCTCACCCCTTTCGTTGTTATTCACCTTATTATTTTCAGTTAAGAAGGAATATGAAACCCATCAGGACTCGAGTGGTAAAGAAGCGGGTCAAGCCTCGGGATCCTCTCATACCCAAGGTATTGATCCCAATCCAGGAAGAAAGCTTTGAGTTGCCCGAGCAGGTGGAGTGTTGATATATAGTGTGTGTGTTTGAATAAAAGTTGAACTTAGTTTAAAATGAATTAGACAATGGTTTGTAGTAAAGAGAGTTTGTGAGATTTTGAATGTTGGTTTGTAATAAAAGTAATTAGTGGTTCTTGTTTTCATACTTCAACCTAAAAAGATCCCGGTTAGTGTTAAAGAGGTTTAATTTCATTTCTTTATTAATTATTAATCAGATTGTACAGGTTTGGTGATTAGCTAGTAACTTCCAAACTTATACCCCGGGTCTGGGGGGCGTTACATAAAGGTCCTGAAAGAATTTCCCACCACATTGTTTCCTAAGGATGGTGTTTGGGAATAAAAGTATAATTTTTGTTTAGGCAGGTCCATGAATTTCCCCATAGGAGTACCATCCCGGTTTTCCCTATCTTGCTCAACTTCTATTTTCTTAGTATGAAATGTTTCATCTTTCTCCCATAATCATGGTTATCTTATACGTTGAAATCCTTGTTTTCCATTTCATTATGTTATGGGTTCTTTCTTTCTTGATGGCGACCTCCCTGACTATCACATTCAGGGTTTGCCTTAAATCTTATTCCTCGAACTATGGCTTTCATCTAAGATCTCGTCCTTAAGCTCTTGAACGTTTGGAACCCAAATTCTGTAGGAATACCTCATTATTCCTTTATCATCTTTCTCGGTATTAATCTCTTCTCTATTTGTTAGCTCTCTGCCTTCATTCATCACTTTTTCTTGGCACAATATGATCTTTTCCAATAATTCGGGTTGTATTACAATCTCAAACAGCTTTTCGGTACCAGCTCCGGTTACCTTCACTTCTATTTCCATTTTCTCAAAATCTCTTATCAACTCTCCCAAAGACATTTTCATATTGAGTCTCTCTTTTATACTAAGGGCATTTAGCCACCATTTTGGCTTTCCCTGGATGATAAAGAATCTCATAATCGTAATCCTTGATTAGCTCTAACCACCTCTTCTGGCGCATGTTGAGCTCTTTCTGCGTGAAAATGCACTAGAGCACTTATGGCTTATGTAAATCTCGCACTTCTCTCCATACAAGTAGTGCCTCCAATCTTTAAGGAAAAACTATTGCCACGAGCCCAAGCTCATGGGTGGGGACATCGAATTTTATATTCCCTTAATTTTCTCGATGCGTACGCGATTACCTTGCTGTGCTGTATAAGAAGCACCCTAATTCCTTGTTTGAAGCGTCACTACACATCACAAAATCTCCTTTTCCATCCGGCAACGCCAAAATAGGGGTCGTCACCAATCTTTGCTTTAGTTCTTAAAAGCTGATCTCGTATTTTTCTGTCCATTCGAACTTCTCAGTCTTATGAGTAAGCCGCGTTAAAGGGGCTACTATCTTTACAAACTTGAACGAACCTCTGGTAGTGACCGGCTAATCCTACCTCTGGTAGTCGCCCTAACCATGGTTATTAATTCCTCACTGGTCCTTTATTCATTCTTGTCAGGATCCTCCACGGGATCCTTCTCAGCAATAATCCCTTCTAGGATAACATCCTTAACCGCTACATCCTCAATATGAACATCATCCGGTCTCGTATTAGGACGCTCTATCGAATCCACAATCTGATCTCCAATAATTAATAAAACATCATCACGTTGTTGCTCCTCAACCTCAGGGTTCAGAGTCCCGCTACCATATACGATAATGAACTACGATTCTATCATGATATTTATAAGGGTTCCCATAAAGGTTTTAACTGTCAGTACTACGTTAGGTAGTCCGATTATGAACTTGGCAAGAGTTCTTATTATCTTAGTGAACTTATTATTTTAATGTCACATCATCTCTGAGGTTTATAACGCTTAGCTCTGATACCATTTCTGTAACACCCCCAAATCCGGGGTCGGGGATCCGGGTTGTCACGAGTTCCATTTCCCTTAATAATACTTAATCTTAATAATCAACCAACTACTGCGTACTGTGACCCCACAATATACACACACACCACAAGTTATAGTCTCAGAGATGAATACCAATTATAACACAAGTCATTTTATTCCACAATTATAAGTCATTACACCTCAAAAGGGTTTCTGAATAAATATACACATTCTTTGCCATTATTACAATTCATAAATATACATAAGTCTGGTACAACAAAAGTTGAAAGCCTAGCCTATTGGTAGACCCTACCTCAGCTACAACGACATCAACGCCTACAAGAAACTGCGGATTGTTTCCTATTCGCTCGCGAATTGGGAGCTTGATCCTGTTCATCTTGTCTATCTGTTGTTGTGTGATAAAAGAAGAAAGCAAGGGTGAGCAACAAGCCCACCGAAATAATATGTATTATAATTAACAATTTATGAGCATTCTCATAGTACTCATGAAACTCTTGGTCAAGAAGAAATGAACCAAGTTTGTTATTTTAATGCGATGAAGTCGCAAAATATTCAGTATACATATATACTTCTCAAATCTTTGAAATCCTCTGACATGTATAATATACACAGAGTTCCAGTTTATAACTGTATAAAATATCGTTACAAGGTGATCTCATATATCTAATCTTGTCTCAACATTTTTCTGAAAATCTTTGTCATGCACAAGATAATCATTTACTAGATATAAGTTGAAAAGATGAAGTTATAAGATACTCCCATATACTTATATCTTTTCCGAATACTACTTGAACTACCACCGTTCAAGTTATAATTAGTTTCAAAAGTTCATCACACAGATGAGACTACAAGATAATACTTGAATAGATTCAATCTTTGAAATATTATTGAATGAAATGAAGTTACGAGATACTTCATTAAGTCCCGATATATATATATATATATATATGTATATATATCCATATATATCTCTCATACATTTCCTGAAAACCTCTGTCATGTAAAGTATGAACAGAGTTGCAATATCCAATGAATTTGGAAAGAAAAGAATTTTGGCATAAACCCGATATCTTGCTGATCAGGCAAAGATACCAATAAGTAACCTTTTCTACTAGTAGATGGATGAATCCCCCACTGGTCATCACCCTGTCCGCATTAGGACCTTGTGCTGGACCGCCACCCGGCCTCTTACGCGTTGATGGACTGCCACCCAGCCACTTACACTTTGATAGACCATACCCCGGCCTGTCGCTTATGCCGACTCAATTAGATGGGCTTACTTCCCGAACATTGGGCAAGTAATCAAATTGTTTTCTCAAAACATCAACCTCGTTGCGAATGTAAAATACACCACAGAGCCGGGTCCCTCAGATTTTGAGCGAGTATTTAAATCCCCTTCGAAAGGAGGATGTTAAATATAAAAATGAGTTTTGGGATCCGCCCTAACTTTTAAAAATCATTTTGAAGACTCGAAAACATTTTTAAGAATGTTTGGTGTAATGCTGATTTAATGAAATAAATCAGTCCCGATATATTAGAAAATATCTGAATATTATTATTTAAATAATATTCCCATAAGGATAATCTTTATAAAAAAAATAATTGAAGTAGAAGTTTTAAAACTCATACTTGAAATGAATAATAAATAACCAAAGATATACTTATGCGAAAGTACGATCTTTATTTGAATAATCGAAAATAAGTTTGATTATTGAAACATTATTCTTTAATAAAATAAAGAATATTATTTAATAAATAAGCGGATTCATAAGTCCATAAATGAATATTCAAAATATTATTCATTAAATAAAATAAACGGAGTCATAAGTCCTCGAATGAATATTCAACTAATAATATTCATTAAATAAAATAAATGGAGTCATAAGTCCTCGAATGAATATTCAACTAATATTCATTAAATAAAATAAACGGAGTCATAAGTCCTCGAATGAATATTCAACCAATAATATTCATTAAATAAAATAAACAGAGTCATAAGTCCTCGAATGGATATTCAACTAATATTCATTATTTAAAATAAAGTTATCGAATAAACCTTATTCGATTAATAGTTTTCAAAACTATATCTATATATATATATATATAAATATATATATATATATATAATATACTCGGGAACATCGACTCCCGGTTTAGAAAATGTTCACCTTTGGGTCCCCTATACTAAGGGTATACGCAACTACTGCTTATCTCTAGCATAGGTATTATGCAACTTATAAGCTTTTGAATCAACAATTAGATATCAAGATTACAAAACAGGCATGCATATAAATATCATATCACATGCTCCAATATATCGCAAGACTTTGCTAATAATAATCATGCACTTATCACAAGATAATGCATATACATATATACATCACAACAATAGTATAACGGGTAGAAAACTTGCCTGAGTGTTCCCGGTTAGACTTAAGCTTAGAGTGGGTCCGATAACCTATGAACAACAACATAAGTCGGAATTAAACCACGGTCTCTTAAGAAACTAGACTTTAACCAATTGAACCCTAACGTTTGCTTATGGTCACTTCTACGCTTAACGAATCACATAAGTCGTTCGAGTACCCTTGGCTCCACCATTTTTAATAAATTAACCATTAAGAATTTTAAGGCGATTCTTTCGCGAGTACCCTACCAACTGCCTAATCCACTTTACATAATTCTTTCATACTCCAATTAGTCATTTAAGGGCCTTAATCAAGGTTTCAAAGTAAGGCGAGGGGTAATGGTTCGTTCGCGAAATGACGTTACTTAAAACAGTAGTTTCTCCTAAACCGTACATCGGAACCAAGTGATCCACATATCAAAACGAAGCTTACGACACGCTATAGCTAAACATGGAAATTTTACAGATTTTTTATTGAGTTTTCTGTCCTAAACACTAAGAAAAAGCATTTGAATAAAAATGGGCATTAGGACGGCTATATTTACGAGTTTTCCAAGTTTCTCACTACACCAAAATCTCACCAAACAACCCACAACCATTAACACATCAAAACCACAACTAAATAATACTATACCAGTCCTTATTATTAATATTCTTCATCTCAACCAACCACAATCAAGTTTTATTAACTATAACAAGATTCATTCACCAAATCACTCCAAATCCATATCAAACTACTAATAATCAAAGGTCATGCTTCTCATTTAGAAAACCAACCATCAAAATCACTAATAATCAAAGTAAATGATAGGGTTTGAAGTTTATACCTTCCTTGGGAGGTGTTAAGTTGCTAGGAAGCCTTAGGGAGCCTACTACAAGCTTGATCTTTCCAAAGAAATCAAGAACACAAAGTTAGGCTTTGAAGTTTCTAAAAGTCCGATTGAAAGAACTGTAAAAATGAGGGTCTTAACATGATTATTTGGATGAGACTTGTGAACAAGAGTTGTAGGCCATCTCAATCCCTTTCCAACGAGCTATAGAACACAACATTTGAGTGAGAAATGAAGGAGATACATCAGTTTTAATGTGCTGGTTCTCTTTTGGCCGAGAGCAATGGAAATGGGGGAGGAAGATGAGAGCTTGTCTTGACTTGAACTTCTGGTGGAAATGAAATGATTTTAGGATATTTACTTGACTAGTTGTTTTGTTTAAATTAGTGGAAAGTGACATAAGCATGGTGATGTCATCAAGCTTACATAATCCTTGCCACTTGTCTCATCCTTATGGTGGAAGCATCTTTTTAAGCTTAATCCTTATATTAAGATGTTAACTAAGTGCATTAATCTTGCACTAATTGACCCTCCTCCTTGCCTCTTGCATTACTTAGTCGTTTAATTATTTTACGACTCGTTTATTGTTCATTCTCGTTGATCGTTTGAGGGATCATATCCGGGATCTCATTACTTGGGTTCCCCTAAACCTTTCTCAATATTTCATATTCCTTTTATGGTCCTCTCTTATAATCCTTGAATTTAAATCCTTTTAATCATGTTACCTTATACTCAATTCTTTCGGTATCTGGTGGATTTTCGGGAAAAATCAAAGTGTTCGAATTTGGATTCTGACGATCTTTACATACACTTATATACCATATGGAGTACTAATAAGATCTCAGAATATCAATAAAAGAACTCCTACATAGTGTGGCATGAAAAGTTTTCTTAATCAGCATAATCAGTAAAATCACTATTCATCAGTGTTTCAAAGATTCCAAAAAATTGGGGTTATTACATAACTCATATAAATTAATCACGAGATTAATTTAATCGATGAAATTTATTAGGACACCCGAATATTTTCGGGCACCAATAAATCTTATTGCCATCGGCGATGAGCCTCGGTGAGCCGACGGTGGATCGTGATGATTATATTCTGAGTCCTAATTTAATAAATAAATGTAAAATGCGAATAATAAATAATAACAGTATTGAATTGGCGTTTGGGAGATTGTGAATGTTGGTTGTTGTGAATTGTTGTGGTGAAGTGACGTCGAATTGTTCGACGGGTTAGTCCGATAAATAAAAGAGGTACTGCCCGATTTCTGGGAAACTGAACTACGTAAATATGGGAACGTATCCGGTGATTATCGGGACATCGAGTGACTATATATATATGTGTGTGTACGAAACTTGATTGTACTATATGATAAAATATTTTGCCAAATCGATAACCCTAATTTCGTAAAATAAAGAGTTTATGTATTTTTCAAAAATGAACATCGAACCAATTTTAGAGATTGTGAACCCTACTTGTTATGTGTGTTATTACAATATACATAATTACGAGTCGGGTTTAAAAATCGTTGGGTAAGAATTAGTATCGAGGATATGTCAAGCATACCTGTAGGTTATAATCGGAAACCTGAAAGTGGACGATGGACTAGAGATGACCTAGTAGTCAGTCGACGAGCTCAATAGAGTTTCAACAGAAAAACTTGAGTATCAAAGTCGAATCCAACGGGATCTAGTGATCGGACGTTAAAGCCTGAGCGACAGAGTCGGCTCAGAATTGATCAGTAATAGTTGTAAAGCCCTGTAAGGAAAGTATTTTTGAACTTTTCTTCAAGATATATTACCAATGTTTTCGAACTGTTTCATAACATGTCGCTATTATTCAAAATAACTCCTGTTTTATATTGCAAGTGCTTTAACTATTTAACCTTGAACCCTGATTTTCTTGATCTTGAGCCATAAGCCTTATTCTTTATAAACCGTCCTTTGTTGATCCTCAGACACCAAACCATACAAATATGATACTACTCCCCAAATGTATAACTACCAAACACCAAACACTGGAAGAGAATTTGTTTGAAAACAGATAAACTTTTATACTCCAGCCATTCCTTATAAAATCAAAGAACTATACCTTGAAAAATCAGTATTCATCCAATACCTGATCATTTTACAGACTGAAAACCGTTTCTTATACATACCTTGATATACCCTTGAGATACGCATGAGTTTCTTTATATTTTTATGCAAGTGTTTAACCATCATTGATTATGATCTTGTTTATCGAATTATATTGTTTATCATATTGAACTGCTTTAGAATTGGATAGTTTTTTTTATATGTTGACCAGATTTGTGGTCAGACCATATCTATGGTCAATTTAGGCCAATGTGTGCCTTGGATCCAGTAGTTAGAGCAGTGTTGTGTGCTTTGCTCGGGGTTAGTGCGTGACTGATCAGCAACCTAACCTTGGTTTTATGAACTTAAAATGAATGTCCAATTCTAATGATTGTTTAGCAATAAACTTGATTCATTTGAATCATCTCACTTGATCATTGTTTAACCTCAGTTATCGATATTAAGACTTGCTGAGCTAGTTAGCTCACTCTTGCAAATCTTTTTATGTATTCTACAGTTAAAAAGGGGTACGGTTGATAGCGAGCTTTCCCAGTTCAATGTACGAGCTAAGACTCCAGATTGAGTTGGATCGAGCTAGCAGGAGTTTATGGCGGTAGTGAGATAGTAAGATTGTAAGAATAATTTTATTATGAGTTGTAAGTTAAATTAGTTGGGATTTGGTACGTTGTAATAAAAGTTAAGGTCGTGCATGGCTTGTTTTCATACTTAAACCTGTTGCGATCCATGGTTTCATAGAGCAGGGTCATTGCAATTAATATTTCATACACAGGTTGATATATTGTGTTGTGGACCCCAAACTTCTGACCCGGGTTTAGAGGGCGCCACAGGTTGGTATCAGAGCTACAGGTTATAAGTCACTGAAATAAGCCTAGATTGTCGGGATTGGGTAGAGGGTTAGGATTAGGAAAAAGAAATAGAAAAATGAGACATTGTGAGGTTGAGTGCGATTGTATAATAGGTCTCCGGCACAGTTCGTATTGCGACTCGGGATTCTTAACTTGCGACGTGATCTCCGGACAATTGCAATGGTAGATCCTGACTTCCCTTTATCATCTGATCGTTTGGAGTTTTCCGTTCGAGGATCGTCATCTTCTATCAGATTTGATTTGCACCTTGTTCTTCCATCAATATTAATGGTACTACCTTATGTTATGGCAGTTGCACCTCTTCAAACCATTCTACGTTATTCTACCACCTCTTGATACGAGACTACCTATCTAAGAACCTCCATTTGTTTATTCCTGTTTTACTGGACATTCGGCTGTGAGTGTCTCTCTTCAGTTTACCATATACCATGTTCTATAACTTCAGTTTAAAGCCTGTCTTATGAAACAACAGTATTTACGAGGATGGATTCGATAGCTACAGTAAATGGTAAGTACATGAAATATAAGTAAAAGTGAGAAGGAGTTTAGAAATAAGATTCACGTGTCTCGGAGGATAGCTGTTACCAGATTAAATGGAGCTACTAGTAAATAGGCCACCCATGATTAGTTGTGGGATGGATTAGATGAATTTTGAAAAGGTTAGAGAGAAAAGTATGAATCTGGAATATTTATAGAATTAAATGATGGTGCTATGATAAATGCGATATGTAAAGTAGTAATGTGATGTGATATGAGCAAACTTTGTTCTATGAAATAGACTTGTTGACTATTGGACAACCTATTTTACTTAACTACTGCAACGATAATTTTGGGAGTATTACCAGTATGGGAGCCTTGATGTGAAGCTACGAATAAGATAATGTGCGACAATAGTTGAAGTTTCGTCGATTAAGGAAGGTAAGTGGACATGATGAAGGAGAAAAGGTAGATTGAAGGGAATGGACCTTTATATGATCGTTCCATTAATTTGGTACCTTGTTATAGGTCGGAAGGATAATAACTAACTCATATAGTAAAGACAACCAGGTTTGTGATTTTCCAAACTTTTTAAACAAGTTTTCGAAAATGATTTTTCTTTACAAATTTCTAAAAGCCTTTTCGAATAAAATGATTTTTAAACATTGGTTGTCAAGTTACTACTTGAGTTTCTCATTTGTTAAAAGACCCGGATTACCCGGAAAGATACTTATTTCAGACTTAGTATTGTTAATTCAGAGAACCAAGTAACCCGTGATTATGAAGAAGCTGATTATTACTAACGGTAAGGTGCAAATATGGTTTGACAAGAGTAATAGCATAATCTGCATATGGAGTAATCATTCATCCAGTTGCAGAGACTATTAAAGTTTAATGAATTCATTGATTAACAGAAGCCTGGGTATGATCGAAGAAGATTAGAAAGATTTCCAGACTTTTCTAAAAGAAGAATATTATTAATAAAAGGATCGTTATGTTGAATGATTTGTGATTATTCTAAATTGGGAAAAGGAAACTCGAGGTTATTTGGTAGGGACGTCATCATGATTGAATTGCTAAAGTATTACATGGATAGGTGTGATATTAAAGACGCAAGACGTGACAAGTAAGGATTTACCATAAACTTAATTTGCGAAGGCATTTCAACGTATTTTCTAAAGTTGTTATATGGAACAATAGGAATATGATCGGACAAGCTCGAAAAAAAAATGAATGAATGAATACAAGTGAAATGTGGATGGTGATCAATGGTGTTATTCTTGTCTTCAGTATTATAGTGTATATTCCTTTTTAATTCCTAAAAATATATGAACTTCTTTTCTTAATAAACTCCTTAGGATGATATCAAAAAGGAGGGTATTCATTCCTTTCAAATTTAGTTATTTCCCTCAAGTTTTGCTTTCTGATTGGGATAAACAGTGTTATGGTAAGACACTTTGTCAGAATGACGAAGAGTCAGGTGGGACGCCACCTAATCATGTGCTGTATGCCATATGGTATGAAAGACTGGCCATCTTAAGTACCAATGTGGTTGTCTCATTCATATCCAAATCCTTGTTTACTCTTTCTTTTCAACTCTAATTTTGTTGAATTGTGAATCCTTCTGGTTGTTTCGTTGTACTGACGTTCTTTGCAAGAATTTTTCTAACAGAAATCAACATATTATGGACCAAGCGGGCAAAGTTCGATCTACCTTTCACGCATGGAAAGCAAACAAGGGCATATGGCGAGAATTACAAATCACTAACCCAGTTAAGGATGCACTAAGAGTCAAGGAAATCTACTCCAATGAGGAATACATATCCGAGAACGAGAAATTGCGATTTTCTTGTGAAATATGTTATTCAGGATCCGGACGTGGTGATGTAAATGATTATCGTGGATATTTTATGCGTTAAAGTATTGAAAGATGTGAGAGCAACTTGATTGTTTAGCTCCCAAGGTTTTGTTGATAAGATGAATTACCCTATTGAATTGATAAGATTGCGATTAAAGGACTAGCAAGTCAAGAACGTGTAGTTGTTAAATAAGTGAGTACCAATAGTGGAATTGAGATTTCTGGTAATAAGTTGTAAAGAATTGATATCATGGGAAATAAGAGGATTTGACACTATTCTAAAGAATGGATTAACTATTAAAGCATTATGTTCAGATAGACTGTCGTGATGAAAAGATGATTCTGAGGACACCAAATGAGAAGGTGATGAGGTTCAGAAGATGAAAGAAGGTAAATAATTTGTTAATGATGATTACGGTGATCAAGATATGAGCATTATGATGATTATGGGATACATAAAAGTCAGAAGGAAACAAAATTTGAAAATTTTATAGCAATTAAGGAGTTTCAAGATATGTTTTTAGATGAGTTATCAACATTTCCTCCCGATAGAGAAACGAAGCTCGTGATTGACTTAGCACCTGAGATGAAGCCAGTGATCAAGGCCTTACACAAGATGGCACCAATTAAAATGAGGAATTAGCAAAGCGGATGCAAGAGATGCTAGAAGAAGAAGCGATTATACCTAGTGTATCCTATGAGGTGCACCGATACTAATTGTTAATAAGAAAATAGAAGTATAAGAGTATGCGACGACTAAAGAAAGTTCAACAGGTTTACTATCAAGAGTAAGTATATGTTACCTCGAACTATTGAGTTGTTTGATCAAACAGGAGAAGTAAAGTATTTTCTAAAATTGATTTAAGATTTGGGTGTTACCAATTGGAGATTGAACCTATGGACATAATCTTTAAGGAATATCTGGATAAGTTGAATTTGTGTTATTTAAAGTCAACGGAGGACCATACGAAGCATTTAATGACAACTGGGGAGTCGGGGAAGAAGGAAGTTGTATGCAAAGTTTGAAAGGTTAAAGTTTTGATGATAGAAAGCATAAGTAATCAGTGAGGAAGAGACCAAAGGAGATCCAGTAGAAATTAAAGTTACTATGAATAAAGAAAGGCCAAAAGCCCCAATAAAAGTAAGAAGTTTTACCATGGACCGGTTATACTGAAAATTTATGCAAGATTTCTTGAAAGTTGCAATACCTTTGACGAAGCTGATCAAGAAAAGCAAGAAGTTTTGTGAGATGGAGAAGGGTGAAGGAAAGTTTTGCGGAGTTAAATAAAAGAATGGTTACAACACCTGTTTTATCAATTTAAAAGTATCAAGGAGATTTGGTAATTTATAGTGATGCTTCTCATTAGGAAATAGGATGTGTGTTGATGCAGCACAATAAAATTATTGTATATGCATCCAGACAACTGAAACCTTATGAGCAGAAGTACCCTACTCATAATTTGGGACCAGCAGTAATAATATTCGTTTTGAAAGATTGGGAAACATGATATGTATGGGGAAAGGTGTAAGATCCATATGGACCATAAGAGTTTGAAGTATGTATTCACGAGGAAAAGCAAATATAGTGGCAAGCGATAAGCAAAAACGAGAGAACGAACATAGAGACTACACCAGAAGAATTGACTATAGGATTTTGGAAGTTGGAATTGGAAGCTAAAGTTCATAATTCAAAAGGAAGAAAGATGGATAGTGTGACCTTTCAGTTGAAGTTGTGGAGGGAAAGATAAGGTGTCAAGAAAAGATAATGGATCATAATGTTAGCAGTTAGTAAAAGGAAATTTATGCGCCCAGGAGAACGATCACGATATCTCCAGGTTTTCTTTCAGCACTTGGATGCTACAAGTAAAAGAATTAAGAAATGAGATCCTACAGGGAATGCACAATATAAAGTATTTGATTTGTTGAAGAAATGCCAAGATATATGAGAATTTAGAGAGAAATAGTGATAACCAGGTACAAGAAGGAAATTTCAAAATGGATTAGGAAGTGTTGGATATGTCAAATAATTAAGGCAGAGTATCGAAGGCCTAGTGGACAAGGCAGACCAAAGAGTGGTTTTACAAGAAGCGAATCGTAAAGTGTACCAGTAATGTTGATGGAGAAAAGGAATGAAATTATGAGATTATGTACTGATTATCGGAAGTTGGACAAGACAACAAATAAGAATAAGTGACCCCTATAAAGAATTAATTACTTACAAGACCTAATTCAAGAAGTATATTATATTTCGAGGAGTAACTTAAGATCCTACCTGAGAACATATTAGAGATTACGATTAAAATAAGTTATGAGCATTGCAAGCTCCGGTGATATCATGTGAAATAACAAGTGTATCAGTTGTTTATAAGAAATTAGAGAGCATGTTGTATAAGGAGTACTCAGATAAGTGAATTGTATTTATTGATAACATCTTCAGCTATTCAGGGAACTATACGTTGAGTCTTCAAGAATGAAATTTTGACTAAGGTTAACAAAAGATTCTGAATTAATCCGTTAACAACTACCTAAGCAAAGCCGTATGGTAACAGATGCCTTAGACCGACAGAAAGGATTGGATGTAATTAAGACCACCGAGGAGTTAATAAACGAATTGGAAAGAGTGGAATCTGAAATTCAAATACTTAAAGGTGATAATATGTGAATATATGAGATTACTTTTCAGCCTTAACTGATGAAAAAGAGTAAGAGATGTTTAAATGTTTAGAAACCAAGTTGAAAACAAGCACCGCCTATCATTCTTAAACGGAGAGTCAAAATACGGAAGTGATTCAGGAAATGTAAGATATGTTGAGAGGTTGAGTTTTAAGGAAACACTGGAATGATCAGTTATCATCGATGTCAGCTTTGGAATGCCACTTTATCAAGATTCATGTGAACGCAAGTGCAGGTCCCCATTTTTATTGAGATAAAGTTAGAGAAAGAAAGTTGTCAAATCCTACGTTAATTCAGCACATCGAGGGCATAATGATATTGATTGAAGCAGCTCGGAGTAGACAAAGAAAGAAGGAGAATTGTATCGAGAGAGGGAGTAAGAATATAGAAAGAGGACCAGTAGTGTTAGCACAAGTTTCATCTTGTAAGGGACTGAATAAGTCTGAGTAGAAAGGACAGGTTAAGTCCTAAGATTAGTAAACCATTCGAGGTATTGATAAATATAGATAAAGTTATTCATGAGTTGATGTTACCATCACAACAGCGTGTATATGTAATATGTTTGTCCTGTTATGGTTTAAACGATAAGTATCTGATTTGAATTAAATGATTGATTAGGAGCCGATGGGCTCTTGTCCAAGTTTATTTTGCATATAGTGAGCAATCCAAACTCTTGATCGTTAAAGGCGAGTCATTGGAAATGAGTGTATACCTATAGTAAGTACGCTTGAAATCCTCGAGTAGAAGAGTCTACTTGGGAACTAGAGTCATATATACTTGACAAATATCCTCACTTGTATAATTAGACCAGATTCTGAGGACAGAATCTTTTTAAAGGGGGAAGGATATAACGACTCGTGTATTTTTGAATTATTTAAATATGTGACTATTATGGAAATTATTAAATAAAATATGTGTATTGGTTTTCACCACTATGTGTTGTTTGATTAGTAGCTATGTGTGATTTATGGTGTACCGGATTGTCCGCGTGATTAATTCTGAAGCCGTGTTAAATTATCTTCACTTTCAAAAGTGGATTTAGTGCAAATTTATTTGCATAAATATTTGGAATGTCTCTAAAATTGTTTTTATGGTTCTATAATTTCAATAATTATTTTTAGGACTTTATAAAATTGATAAATCAATATTTCATTAATTATATATTTATAAATGATTTTCTGAGTGTGTTTAGTGGTAAAATCCATATTTAATTATGGAAATCTTCAAAAATCATGAAACTTATATTTTTATTAAGTTCGTATTATTTTGAGAATTTTAAAATTATTTTGGGAATTTTCAAAGTTAGTTTCACCCGCACATCGATTCGTTTAATTGATAAAAGCGGGTACAAGTTGCATTTTAGAAATTGAATGGGATGACAGAGTTTCATTCCGAATCATCTGTAAAATCAGAATTTCGATCAAATCACACATAAAATTTCAAAATTTATGTTTTTCTAAACTTCGGGTTATTTCTAACATTTTAAGACTGTTTTCGTGATTTTCTGAATTTCTTTTAAGTGCAGCTCGGCTCGGTAATTGTAAAATACGGGTAAAAGTTGCATTTCGGAAATGCTTTAAAAATTATGAAAATTTTATTCTATTAGTTTCGGGGTTTTTAGAAAATTTGAAGATTGTTTTCGTAATTTTATAAATTTATTTTATGAGCAACTTGGCTCGATAAAATACGAGATAGCGAACCAGAAAAAGGATTGCAGTATATTTAGTGATACATGTCCCAAATTGAGAGACACGTGGCAGTCAAATAATATTGTGAGAGCCACGTGTTGGCTGCAGATTAGTTAATAATAATAATAAAACAAAAAAAAAAACTGATACACACAACCGTGTGTAACCACCGCCTTCATCAATCTGTAGTCTTCTCAATTTATTTCTCCATATCCTCATAATTCCTCCTCCTCTTTTCTTTCTTGCTGCCAATCTCTCTTTTCTCCCCACTCTTTCCATGTGTCCGCTCGCCGAGCTTGGTAAGCTGCCGGTTTCTTTCTCTTTTTCTGGTCTTCTGTGTTGTTCCGGCCGTGTTCTATGGTTGCAATTCCATTCTGTTGTTTAACGTATATGTATATGCACTTAGGGGTATTATATATATGTGTGTGACACTGGTGGTTTTGTTGCCTGATCTGTGGTGGTCCAGCTGCCGCAGGTTTATTTTCAAGGCTTGGTGGCGGGATGCAAGTCCTGTGCGTAGCGCGTGGCGCGTGTGCCATGTTGTTGATCGTTTATTTCATTTACTGAGTTAACTTTTTATTTTGCAGATTCTTTGACTAAAATTTCGTGAGATAAAAATGATCTGTGCGGAATAAATCATATAAATTAATCATGAGATTAATTTAATCGATGAAATTTATTAGGACACCTGAATATTTTTGGGCACCAATAAATCTTATTGTCATCGGCGATGAGCCTCGGTGAGCCGACGGTGGACCGTGATGATTATATTCTGAGTCCTAATTTAATAAATAAATGTAAAATGTGAATAATAAATAATAACAGTATTGAATTGGCGTTTGGGAGATTGTGAATGTTGGTTGTTGTGAATCGTTGTGGTGAATTGACGTCGAATTGTTCGACGGGTTAGTCCGATAAATAAAAGAGGTGCTGCCCGATTTCCGGGAAACTGAACTACGTAAATACGGGAACGTATCCGGTGATTATCGGGACATCGAGTGACTATATATATATGTGTGTACGAAACTGGATTGTACGATATGATAAAATATTTTGCCAAATCGATAACCCTGATTTCGTAAAATAAAGAGTTTATGTATTTTTCAGAAACGAACACCGAACCGAATTTCGAGATTGTGAACCCTACTTGTTACGTGTATTATTATATATACATAATTACGAGCCGGGTTTAAAAATCGTTGGGTAAGAATTAGTATCGAGGATATGTCAAGCATACCTAGACGTCTAACGTAGGGTATTTCGACCCTGTAGGTTATAATCGGAAACCTGAAAGTGGACGATGGACTAGAGATGACCTAGTAGTCAGTCGACGAGCTCAATAGAATTTCAACAAAAAAACTTGAGTATCAAAGTCGAATCCAACGGGATCTAGTGATCGGACGTTAAAGCCTGAGCGACAGAGTCGGCTCAAAATTGATCAGTAATAGTTGTAAAGCCCTGTAAGGCAAGTATTTTTGAACTTTTCTTCAAGATATATTACCAATGTTTTCGAACTGTTTCATAATATGTCGCTATTATTCAAAATAACTCCTGTTTTATATTGCAAGTGCTTTAAATATTTAACCTTGAACCCTGATTTTCTTGATCTTGAGCCATAAGCCTTATTCTTTATAAACCGTCCTTTGTTGATGCTCAGACACCAAACCATACAAATATGATACTACTCCCCAAATGTATAACTACCAAACACCAAACACCGGAAGAGAATTTGTTTTAAAACACATAAACTTTTATACTCCAGCCATTCCTTATAACATCAAAGAACTATACCTTGAAAAATCAGTATTCATCCAATACCTGATCATTTTATAGACTGAAAACCGTTTCTTATACATACCTTGATATACCCTTGAGATACCCATGAGTTTCTTTATGTTTTTATGCAAGTGTTTAACCATCATTGATTATGATCTTGTTTATCGAATTATATTGTTTATCATATTGAACTGCTTTAGAATTGGATAGTTTTTTTATATGTGGACCAGATTCGTGGTCAGACCATATCTATGGTCAATTTAGGCCAATGTGTGCCTTGGATCCAGTAGTTAGAGCAGTGTTGTGTGCTTTGCTTGAGGTTAGTGCGTGACTGATCAGTAGCATAATCTTGGTTTTAAGAACTTAAAATGAATGTCTAATTCTAATGATTGTTTAGCAATAAACTTGATTCATTTGAATCATCTCACTTGATCATTATTTAACCTCAGTTTTCGATATTAAGACTTGTTGAGCTAGTTAGCTCACTCTTGCAAATCTTTTTATGTATTCTATAGTTAAAAAGGGGTACTGTTGATAGCGAGGTTTCCCAGTTCAATGTACGAGCTAGGACTCCAGATTGAGTTGGATCGAGCTAGCAGGAGTTTATGGTGGTAGTGAGATAGTAAGATTGTAAGAATAATTTTATTATCAGTTGTAAGTTAAATTAGTTGGGATTTGGTACGTTGTAATAAAAGTTAAGGTCGTGCATGGCTTGTTTTCATACTTAAACCTGTTGCGATCCATGGTTACATAGAGCAGGGTCATTGCAATTAATATTTCATACACAGGTTGATATATTGTGTTGTGGACCCCAAACTTCTGACCCAGGTTTGGAGGGCGCCACAAGCTCTCTCCTTAAATTCTGTGAGCAGGGTAGAATCACCAGTCATGTGTCTTGAACAACCACTATCCAAGTACCAAAGATTCTTTCTATTTCCCTGCACACATCAAAATCAAATCAAGTTGATTTTGGTACCCAAGTTTCCTTGGGTCCTGCCTTGTTAGCTTTCTTTTTCTGTTTCTTAGGTCTTATCTCATTCGACTTAGGAATTTCAGATTTGTCCTTAGTCATTTGGATTGGACCTTTGAAACCATTCATTGCAACAGAATTATCATGCATATTATGACTAACTCGAAATGGCATGCTTGGTGTAAACATATTATTCCAGTAAGGCATGCTAAATGGCATTTGTGGCATACTATATTCATCATAATAAGGATTAGGTGCAAATGGCATATTAGCAAACTGTGCATTCATGTTCTGTGTAGGCATAGCATTAACAGGCATAGGAGGCATGGCATTCATGTTAGGAAATTGAGACTGAACAGACATGGGAGTAGGCATGGAAGATTTGTAATTAACAGATAAATGATTTACACTACCACACTTGACACAGATTTTTTCTAGGAGCATATTTCTCAGGTGTGTAGTTATTGTGTTTGTTAATCCCTACTTTACCATTCCTATTATTTTTCCTTTTGGTCTCTATTTTTACCTCAATTTTCTCAAGTCTGTCACTTAACTGTTTGACAGTCATGTGACCAACATTAGCCTTTTTCCCTTTCTTAACTTGACTCGACTCTCCTGAAACAAAGTTCTTGGAAACAGACCCATATTTCTCATTCAGCTTGATTAGTTTGGCTTTGCTAATGGGCTTGCTCACAGCCGACGGATGAGGATTTTCATCATTCGACGGATAACACTTTTTGTTATCCGACGGATAGTCCTCATCATCCGTCGAGTCTACATCTGTTAGCAGTCCATCTACCAAATTAGGTTCTAGTTTCTCTTTGTTATTTTTCCAGGCTTCATCACAAAAAGACTCAATTCCTTGAACTTTGGTGATTTGAGCATGGACATCCCTGGATGTTTTCCATGCTTTAATCACCTCTTGTTCACGCTCGAGCTGCTTCTTTAAAATCTCTTCCTTTTTCAAGGACTCGGTTAATTCCTCCTTGGCAATCTTACACTGAATTCTTAATTTTTCAAAATCAATAAACTGAGACTCAAGCACATTATTCCTCTCACTTAAAAACAAATTGTTTTATTTGATTTTAGCATTTTCTTTAGTAAGAGACTTAAGTGTAACACGCAAATGATATAATTCTGTAGACATGTCATTTATGGCATCATTACACTCAACTTTAGATAAATGTGCAAGGTTTGTAGTAATTACCTGATTGCTTGAGGAACTTGTCTCTGTCTCATCAGACTTGGCCATTAGGGCTAGATTGACATAGCTGACATCTTCATCTTCATCCAGACCATCTGTTGCCCAGTCATTTTCTTGTGTAATAAAAGCCCTTTCCTTTTGTTTGAGTAGATCAAAGTATTTTTGCTTATAATCCACAGACTCAAACTTTTTCTTACTGGAATCTGACTTTCTACACTCATTGGCAAAATGCCCTGCCAAGCCACATTTGAAACATTTGAATTTTGAATTATCCACCATGTTTCTATTTGTCTTGGCTGCTCCAAAGTTCTTCTTGAACTTGAGCTTGGAAAATCTCCTAGAAAGAAATGCTAGGTGCTAATCAATGTCCTCCATGTCATCTTAGCTCAATGAATCTTCATTTTCTACTGCAAGCCCCTTTCCTTTGTTCTCACAGACCTTAGAAGTTGATTCAACAGCTTCCATCTTCACTTCCTTCTCCTTTTCCAACTCAGCAATTAGTGCAATGGATCCTCCTTTCTTCTTTCCTCTCTCCATCCTTTCATCCTGCTCTATTTCAAGCTCATAGGTTTTTAGGATGCCATACAGTCTCTCCAAAGTAAACTCCTTATAATCTTGTGAGTTTCTTAATGAGTCTTTAGTCTAATAGACTCTTCCATGCAACTTAAGAGCTTTTAGTAGTTTTTGAAACCTACTAAAAATGTCAGTGAGAGACTCACTTTCCTCATTGTGAAAATGCTCATATTGCTGAATCAAGAGCTGCATCTTATTTTCTCTAACTTGCTCAGTGCCATCACAGATTATCTGTATAGTATCCCAGACTTCCTTGGCAGTTTTGCAGTTGATAATGTTGTCAAACATGTCTGCATCAACTCCATTAAACAGAATATTCATGGCCTTTTTATCCTTCCTGACTTGTTCAATGTCAGGATCAGACCATTCATGTCTTGGCTTGGGAACTGATGGCTCGTTTCCTGTTGCAGCTCTCATTGGAACATGAGGGCCTCTTTCTATGCAGTCCACATAGGCCTCATCTTGAGAAAGCATATGAAGATGCATCTTTACCTTCCAACGATGGTAATTATCTTTATCTAGAAAAGGAATCTTGACTCCAACATCTTTCTTGTTCATCTTGCTAAATTGTTTTGATCTTTAAACTCTTTGTAGATTAAGAGCTTGCTCTGATACCAATTGTTAGTCCCTTAACAATATAGCAAGAATTACAGAAGGGGGGTTGAATGGAATTCTTGAACCTTTTTCTTATAATAAAAATGTTCAAATTCGAATACAAATACAAGTGTTTTGATTAGGACAATGCGGAATAAAAATTTAAGTGAATCAAAACATAAGTAATTAAAAACAAGAGTCTTTAAGAACTTTCTGGTGGATTTAAACAATTCCACCAGAGATATATATATTATATCGAGAGAATTATGTATGCAAGAATGCTCACAGCTGCTTACAAATTTGAACTATTGAGAATACAGAGAAATGCTAATAATTCTGCTTACAAATGTTTCTCACTTTTTGTATCTCAGATCTCTGTTTCTATTTGCTACTTTCTTAGTTTATATATTACCAAGATTACAAAGTGAAAAGATAGAATCATCATAAAAACTATCAGTTTTTATACTTTGCTACTTTGTTCTCTATTACCCAGTTAATAGGCTTCCTCATTCCATTTGCATACATCCCGATGCATGTGACCAGTTGTCACTGTCAACTGATGTTTGAATTCTTTATCCGTCGGGTTGTTGATTATCCGTCGGGTTGTTGATCATCCGTCGGGTGCTTTGTAGTTTATCCGTCGGGTAGCAATCAGGCACTTGACTTCATTTCACTTATGCAGAACTACAAGACGTCATCTATGTACAATTAATCAACCTATTCTGCATATCTAGTTAAAGTCCACATGACTTATATGCTACTACATACTCTATACAAAGGTATATGCTGAAATGTGCTACAGACTCATTATTACATAAGCTACTCACTCGATGGATAATAAATCATTATCCGTCGGGACTATAATGAGTTATCCGTCGGGACTATAATTCTTATCCGTCGAGTGCTACATTATTTCACTAAGTAAAATCTACTTAGGTGTTTTGTTTATATCATCATCAAGTATACAACATATGCACAACAAGATCTGGCAAATGGACGTGAAAACGGCCTTCCTCAATGGAAAACTTGAAGAGGAAGTGTATATGACACAGCCAGAGGGTTTTCTTTCCAAGGGAAATGAACACCTAGTGTATAAGCTGCTACGAACCATATATGGTTTAAAGCAAGCTTCTCATAGATGGAACATCCGTTTTGATGAGACAATCAAAGAGTTTGGTTTTATCAAAAATATAGATGAACCATGTGTCTACAAGAAGATTAGTGGGAGCGCGGTAAGATATCTTGTATTGTATGTGGATGACATACTTCTTATAGGAAATGATATACCGATGCTGCAATTAGTCAAAGTGTGGCTATCAAAGAACTTCACTATGAAGGACTTGGGAGGAGCATCCTACATTCTCGGTATGAAGATCTATAGAGATAGATCTAGAAGAATGATAGGTCTTACCCAGGGTACATACATCCAGAAAGTGCTTAAAAGGTTTAGCATGGAAAACTCCAAAATGGGTCTCATACCGATGAGCCATGGAGTATCCCTTTCCGAAAAGATGTCTCCTAAGACACCTGAGGAAAGAGAGCGTATGAGTAAGATTCCTTAAGTACTTGCGAATCCAGGTGAAGACCACTGGAAAGCAGTGAAGAACAGATATCAGTCCAATCCAGGTAAAGACCACTGGAAAGCAGTGAAGAACATCCTTAAGTACTTGCGAAGGACTAAGGACATTTTTCTTATTTTTGGTGGTGGATCTGAGTTGAAAATAGAGGGTTATACTGACTTTAGTTTTCAATCAGAAAGTGATGATAGCAAATCCATGCCAGGGTACGTGTTTACTCTAAATGGTGGTGCGATTAATTGGAAGAGTTCCAAACAGTCTACAGCGGCTAACTCCACAGCGGAAGCAAACTATATAACTGCAAGTGAGGCTACAAAAGAAGCCGGTTGGATGAGGAAATTTGTTTCTAAGTTGGGAGTTGTTCCTACAATTAAAGAGCCTATTGTGTTGTATTGTGATAACAACGCAGCAATAGCACAAGCCAAGGAACCTAGGTCTCATAATAATTCCAAACATGTTTTGTGACACTTTCATTTGATTAGGGAAATCATAGAAAGAGGAGATGTCAAGATTGAGAGAGTTGACACACATAACAACGTAGCAGACCCACTCACAAAGTCATTGTCTCAGATTCACTTTGATCGTCATAAAGAGAAGATGGGTATTAGATACCAGGGTGATTGGATTTAGTTCAAGTGGGAGATTGAAAGTGTTTGTCCTAAATTCAATCATGTATGATGAGTTAGGAAGAACTTTCTTATATTCCTATTTGATTTCATTGAAATAATAAAAGACTTGTTATATTTTTATTATGGGCTTATCTATTTAAAGTGTTTTAAATAAGATGCTCCATAGTTTAGAGTAAAGCTTCTAGAATTATAATGAGATTATAATAGTGAGATCTAGAAGATGATAACTCTAGACTAAAACAGTTCCTGATCATAGGATAACTAGTCGGATGTTAGTGGATCCGCAAAGATTGGTACATAATATGCTCGCTCCCTTTAGGAGGATGTCTGTTCTCATAGGCATTTGTGTGGTGACACTATAGCTAATATGTAGGTGCTTATTAGGGAATAAGTTCACTGAACATGACTCGATAAGTTGAACAACTAATGGAGATTACTCACGTGTCAATAGTTATTCACTGAGTGATAGTTGTACAAGTGTCCTTACACTTGAGATCGTTAAAGTTATCTTATATATAATGAACTGTGCTTTGGTTTAGTCCTTAGTCTCAAGGACATCCATTAGGTCTATTCTGGGCATAAGGATTTGTGTATAGAGATAGTTAACGTCAATAGAGGATATACCCCTTCCAGTATAGGAAGAGAATATCCTATGTTATTCTTAGTATGCGAGTTCTGGAATCTCTGGCCAGAGTGTATGAAATTAGAAAGGAGTTTCTAATTTGCATTAATATGAACTTTACATTATGAATAAGAAATCATATGATTAAATTTGATAGGCCTAACACGAGATCCATGCCTTGTATTTAATCGGGATATTGTAAGGGTAGAAGGAATTCATTGTACGGTAACTAGTCACTGACAGGTTCTTGGTATTCTAAGTAATGAATTCATATTATCCGGATCGTCGCGATATGTTGAGAAGCATCACTCACGATGTAAAATAAATATAATTAATCAGTTAATTATATTTAGTGAATTTTAGTATTCATGTAAATAATTAATAAAAGTTTATTATTATTTATTTCTACTACCGGCATAATATTGAACCTACAAGGTCACACCATAAAAGAATTTTTTCTTTGATGAAATAATGAGAGAGAGAATTATTTTCTAAATAGTTTAGAAAAATAAATAATGATTAAAATAGTTTTAATTATTATTAAAGCATTTTATAAAGATCAAATGTGGGGCTAATATATATATATATATTGATATATTATGGAAAAACCCTAGGAGAGCCCTATAAATAGAATGAGATGGCTCATTCTATTTATATACTTGGTTTTGTGAAAACCCTAGCCTCCATCTTCTTCCTATCTCTCTCTCTCTCCCATAAACTCCATTTTTATAAAAGCTTGATTTTATAAAAAGCTTCATCGAAGAAGATCATTCTGGGTGGATACCGGTATAGTGCTTCACACACTGAGGAACAACTGCTAGCAACCATATTATAAAGCTTCGATTTTAAGGTATGGTTACGATTCCTCCGTTTTTCTGATTTATACGTTTTTCTATATGTGCGATACATGGTTTTTACGGAATAATTATTATATTACGCTTCCGCTCATCCGTAAATTCCTTCATTTATATTTATGAGAAGTATTATGTTAGTTTTATTTTGGGACTGTGACATGGACTCTTGTGCCAAGACCAAAGAACAGATCTGTAATTGGCACAAAGTGGGTGTTCAGAAACAAAACTGATAGTGAGGGCATTATCACAAGGATAAAAGCAAGGCTGGTTGCAAAGGGTTAATCAGGGCACCACGAATTTAGAGAGATAGTTGGGTTGCACTAGTCTAGTTAAGCACTTCGAGTCATTAGTGTTGGTGGAGTGAGATCATTCAATACTTAATAGTGCACTATGACTTAAATTATATATATGATGTGACCTAAATGTGTTATGTGCTTCTAAATGACTACTTGTGACATGATGCTATTATGTATGTACTAAGAGTCGAACGTGTAAATAGGCCTAACTGCCACTATGATTCGAATTTTCTATAACCAGTATGGAATTTTGGTGAGAATATATCATGACGAGGTTTAATATGAGAAGATAGTAAGCTTTCCGTCAAAGTCGAGTAATGCTCCCGGTTGCTTCCACGGTCAAGTCGAGAGTTAGTCAAGCCTTCTTAAGGCAAGTGTCCTAAACCCTCTCGAGATATGTTGCGAGTTTATTCTGAACTTTTTAAAATGTATTGCAAGTGTTTCAAACCACTCCTTTGAATTATGATATCATGCTTGTCTAATGATCTTTGATATAATTGTCACCATGATATATCATTATAAATACTATAATTTTAGATTGAGATATTGCAAATGCTATGCCATGCTTACGATTATTGGAATTGATTTAAGTCTATTTATGCTCTTATAAAAGATCATACCCTTATCACTATTTTGTTTCAACTTGACCTAGTACCTACCTTTGATTTAAACTGAATGTCTTGGCCATTCCGAGATACCCTTATAAACTAAAATACTTCAATTGCATTGATTATGCAACCTCTCTTGATTAAATGCTATTCCATTTTACCCTCACACCCCAAGATACCAATAATTCAACTCATTACATATACCCTTATGATCATACCCAAACTTTGTAACTAGATATATTCCATATATTACCCTCATAATTTGAGATCTCTATCTTATTGATTAATGTTATGATTCATTTTCAATACCTTCTTCCTTGGCTGATAAATGTTTGATGTTCATCTTTGATGACCCTGCAAGTGAGAAGTTAATTAATTTCTGATAAGGGTTCTATAACTCCAATCCTTGACTGATAAATTAAACTCTATTGTTTAGAATCCTTGTTATTTCTCCCTGGCATCAATTTCATAAAAGATAATTGCTCTTCAAATAAAAGAATGTTTTCTTGAGAATTGATGGTTTGGACTAAGACACAAGTCCCTTTCACACTTATTATATTAGGCTTAAAAGATGCCTACGGAACCCAATCAAATTGTTTAGAACCGAGCGAGGTTCGGGATTACTTCGCGGCTGATCACCGGCTGTAATCCGTAACGTCATAAAATGATTTTAAGCAATGATTTGGTTAAAAAAATTTTGATTTGAATAATGATGCCATACACCCCAATTTTAATTTACAAATTTCTATAATGTTAATTTCTATCTTATGATATACCTTATTGAGCGTTTGGCTCACTTCTTGTTATTTATTCATGTTATTTCAGCTAGCAAGTATGGTTAGATTCAAGCAGACTGCTTGTAAGTCTATCGATGGAGATACTGAGGCTTATGTGAGAGCCCAGGTAGTATAGTAGGCGTTTGTGTGAGGACCGATAGTTATATAAAAGTTGTAATAGTTATAGTGTTGGACTGTTCAAACACTGAACCTTTGCGATCTTGGATTTTGTTGTTAACAGTCGTTTGTAATAACTTTATATTTAGCAGAAGTATTATGTTAGTGTTAGGAATATGTGTATTAGTTTGATGATAAGTTAAACAAAACACTTAAGTAAAAATCTAGTGTTTGTAGCCTCAACGGATAAGACCATTTTGGCTATCCGTATACTTGGTTTTGTGAAAACCCTAGCCTCCATCTTCTTTCTATCTCTCTCGCCCATAAACTCCATTTTTATAAAAGCTTGATTTTATAAAAAGCTTCATCGAAGAAGATCATTCTTGGTGGATGCCGGTATAGTGCTTCACACGCTGAGGAACAACTGCTAGCAACCATATTATAAAGCTTCGATTTTAAGGTATGGTTACGATTCCTCCGTTTTTCTAATTTATATGTTTTTCTATATGTGCGATACATGGTTTTTACGGAATAATTGTTATATCACGCTTCCGCTCATCCGTAAATTCCTTCATTTATATTTATGAGAAGTATTATGTTAGTTTTATTTTGGGACTGTGACATGGACTCTTGTGCCAAGACCAAAGAACAGATCTGTAATTGGCACAAAGTGGGTGTTCAGAAACAAAACTGACAGTGAGGGCATTATCACAAGGATAAAAGCAAGGCTGGTTGCAAAGGGTTAATCAGGGCACCACGAATTTAGAGAGATAGTTGGGTTGCACTAGTCTAGTTAAGCACTTCGAGTCATTAGTGTTGGTGGAGTGAGATCATTCAATACTTAATAGTGCACTATGACTTAAATTATATATATGATGTGACCTAAATGTGTTATGTGCTTCTAAATGACTATTTGTGACATGATGCTATTATGTATATACTAAGAGTCGAACGTGTAAATAGGCCTAACTGCCATTATGATTCGAATTTTCTATTACTAGTATGGAATTTTGGTGAGAATATATCATGATGAGGTTTAATATGAGAAGATAGTAAGCTTTCCGTCAAAGTCGAGTAGTGCTCCCGGTTGCTTCCACGGTCAAGTCGAGAGTTAGTCAAGCCTTCTTAAGGCAAGTGTCCTAAACCCTCTCGAGATATGTTGCGAGTTTATTTTGAACTTTTTAAAATGTATTGCAAGTGTTTCAAACCACTCCTTTGAATTATGATATCATGCTTATCTAATGATCTTTGATATAATTGTCACCACGATATATCATTACAAATACTATAATTTTAGATTGAGATATTGCAAATGCTATGCCATGCTTACGATTATTGGAATTGATTTAAGTCTATTTATGCTCTTATTAAAGATCATACCCTTATCACTGTTTTGTTTCAACTTGACCTAGTACCTACCTTTGATTTAAACTGAATGTCTTGGCCATTCCGAGATACCCTTATAAACTAAAATACTTCAATTGCATTGATTATGCAACCTCTCTTGATTAAATGCTATTCCATTTTACCCTCACACCCCAAGATACCAATAATTCAACTCATTACATATACCCTTATAATCATACCCAAACTTTGTAACTAGATATATTCCATATATTACCCTCATAATTTGAGATCTCTATCTTGTTGATTAATGTTATGATTCAATTTCAATACCTTCTTCCTTGGCTGATAAATGTTTGATGTTCATCTTTGATGACCCTGCAAGTGAGAAGTTAATTCATTTCTGATAAGGGTTCCATAACTCCAATCCTTGACTGATAATTTAAACTCTATTGTTTAGAATCCTTGTTATTTCTCCCTGGCATCAATTTCATAAAAGATAATTGCTCTTCAAATAAAAGAATGTTTTCTTGAGAATTGATGGATTGGACTAAGACACAAGTCCCTTTCACACTTATTATATTAGGCTTAAAAGATGCCTACGGAACCCAATCAAATTGTTTAGAACCCAGCGAGGTTCGGGATTACTTCGCGGCTGATCACCGGCTGTAATCCGTAACGTCATAAAATGATTTTAAGCAATGATTTGGTTAAAAAAATTTTGATTTGAATAATGATGCCATACACCCCAATTTTAATTTACAAATTTCTATAATGTTAATTTCTATCTTATGATATACCTTATTGAGCGTTTGGCTCACTTCTTGTTATTTATTCATGTTATTTCAGCTAGCAAATATGGTTGGATTCAAGCAGACTGCTTGTAAGTCTATCGGTGGAGATACTGAGGCTTATGTGAGAGCCCAGGTAGTATAGTAGGCGTTTGTGTGAGGACCGGTAGTTATATAAAAGTTGTAATAGTTATAGTGTTGGACTGTTCAAACACTGAACCTTTGCGATCTTTGATTTTGTTGTTAACAGTCATTTGTAATAACTTTATATTTAGCAGAAGTATTATGTTGGTGTTAGGAATATGTGTATGAGTTTGATGATAAGTTAAACAAAACACTTAAGTAGAAATCTAGTGTTTGTAGCCTCAACAGATAAGACCATTTTGGCTATCCGTTGAAGGAGTAGCTTTACTTAGAAATAAGTTTAGTATTGTAGCACATTTCATTCTCTGTATTTAAGTTGTAATTCTTAGATGTTGTGGGAAATTATCAGTCATGTTGACTACTAGTGGATATGCAAATAGGAGGGCTAATTGTAAATATTTCATGCCTTGTAATTCTGTATAAGTGAAGTAGTATCAACTGATATTAAAGGCCTTCAACGGATGAGAAACAAAGCTTCAACGGATGTCTCTAAAGCTTCAATGGATAACATCCATGAACGGATGAGTGCTTCAACGGATAAAGCTTCAACTGCTAATGCATCAACGGATAAAGCTTCAACGGATAAAAGTCATCAACGGATGAAAGCTTCAACGGATGCTTAGTTCAATAGCAGTTGATAGTGACAATTCATAAGCTGACAGAGGCACATGGGTTGACAGAGATAAACTGTAATGTGGCAGCCTCTAGGAGGAATCAGGAAAATGCAACATTTCCATTATGGTGTAAACAATGAAGTATTCAAAGATTCACATCTAATCCTAAATTGCATTGGATAGAGAAATGAAGAAGAAACATGTGAAGAATCTTTTAATTGTATTTTACAGTTTTGTCTTCACTTGTAAACTTGGTGTTATATAAACCAAGTAGCATCTAGAAATTAGATGGTGAATTTTCCAGAGCTGTTTAGAAAAATCCAGAGAGAAAATCATCTAGTTTGTACTAGGACGCAGCTATGATTTAATTCTTTGAATCACAGATTTTCTGAAATAACACATCTCTGGTGGAACAACAAATCCACCAGAAAAGTTTTTAGGTCTGTTGTGTTCTTTACATTTGTGTTTGAATATATATCTGTCTGTATTAGCTCAAAGCAATTCACACACACTTGTTCATCAAAACACATAGCCTAGAAACTGCTCAAAACTTGAAAAAGTTTTGAAATTTACATTCAACCCCCCTTTTGTAAATCTCATTGTTAGTTCACTGGGAATAACAATTGGTATCAGAGCAAGCTCTTAACATACAAAGAGTTTAAAGATCTATTCTGCTAACATCATGAGTAAGAAAGATATTGGTGTAAAGATTCCAATCCTGGAAAGAGATAACTATCATCACTGGAAAATGAAGATGCATTTACATCTTCTCTCTCAAGATGAAAGCTACATCAAATGCATTGAAAATGGTCATCATATCCGTCACAAGGTGGCCACACCTGCTACTGCAACAGTTTCTGTTGGACAGTCTATTCCAAAGCCAAAAGCAGAATGGACTGTTGAAGATATTGAAGAGGTTCACAAGGACAAGAAAGCCATGAATATTCTGTTTAATGGCCTAGATCAAGATATGTTTGACAATGTCATTAACAGCCAAACTGCTAAGGAAATTTGGGGTACTGTACAACTTATCTGTGAAGGTACTGAGCAAGTTAGAAAAAACAAAATGCAGCTTCTCATTCAACAGTATGAATATTTTCATTTTGAAGAAGGAGAATCATTGAATGATATCTTCAACAGATTTCAGAAACTGTTGAATGGATTGAAGCTGTATGGCAAAGTGTAACAAGTCAAGGACTCCAATTTAAAATTTCTGAGGTCTCTACCAAAGGAATGGAAGCCTATGACTGTTTCTCTAAGAAATTCTCAAGATTATAAGGACTTCACACTTGAAAGATTATATGGAATTTTGAAGACATATGAACTTGAGATGGAGCAAGATGAGCTGTTGGAAAAGGGAAAGAGAAAAGGAGAATCAGTTGCACTTGTAGCTGACAATGAGAAGATTGAAGCCAGGAATGAGGAAAAGACAATGCCAAGTCTCAAAATTGGCACAAGCAAATCAGAATCAAGCAAGGGAAAGGAGCAAGTAGCTGAGGATGAAGACAATTCCAGTCAAGATGACTCTGATGATGTTGATAAACATCTCACTTTTCTGTCCAGGAGGTTTGCAAAGATGAAATTCAAGAAAAATATAAAATTCACTAAGTCAAACAAAAACATGGTGGACAAATCTAAGTTCAAATGTTATAACTGTGGCATTAGTGGACACTTTGCGAATGAGTGCAGGAAGCCAACCTCTGATAAGAAGAAATTTGAGCAAGTTGATTACAAAAAGAAGTATTTTGATTTGCCCAAACAAAAGGAAAAAGCTTTTCTGACTCAAGATGATTGGGCAGCAGATGGAGTCAATGAAGATGATGATATGGAATATGTCAACCTAGCCCTGATGGCTAATTCTGATGAAAATGAAACTAGTTCATCAAGCAACCAGGTAATTACTACTGATCTCTCTCAGCTTTCTAAGATTGAATACAATGAAGCCATAAATGATATGTCCAATGGATTATATCATTTGCGTGTTTCCCTTAAATCACTAGCTAAAGAAAACACAAGAATCAAAGAGAATAATGTGTTTTTAAGTGGTAGGAATGTTGTGTTAGAGGATCAGGTAATTGAGCTTGAGAAGATTAAAATTAAATGCTTGATTGTTGTGAGTGAACTAGAAGAAGCTGTTAAGAAAGTAGAAATTCTTTCTAAACAGTTAGAAAGTGAGAAAGAGGTAATCAAGGCCTGGAAAACATCTAGGGATGTTAGTGCTCAGATTGTCAAGGTTCAGGGAATTGAATCATTCTGTGAGAATGCCTGGAAGAAAAACAAAAAGGAGTTAGAATTAATTGATGGATTGTCAACGGATGTGGAATCAACGGATGATGAAAGTTATCCGTTGAAGGAAGAAAAAGAGCATCCGTTGAAAGCTCATCAATTAAAACAGGCAAGTGATTCTAAAAAGAATAATCTCAATAAGAAGGTTGGTTCAACTTTCAAGAACTTTGTCAAAGAAGGAGCTAGCACATCCAAAGATGCCAGTAAGGTGAATATAGGACACATGACTTTAGATCAGCTGAAAAATAGGCTTAAATTGGTTGAGGATAAAAAGGAAACTAAAAGAAAATCTAATAGAAATGGGAAGGTAGGGATTAACAAACACAACAATTACACACCTGATAAGTATGCTCCTAGAAAAAGCTGTGTGCATTGTAAAAGTGTTAATCATCTATCTGATAACTGCAAATATATTAAGAATGCTCCCATGCCTTTAACTCCCTCCATGCCTAACATGTCTATGTCACCTCTACATGCTATGCCTGTTATGTCTCATCAGAATCCTCATGCACATTTTGCAAACATGCCATATGTTAATAATCCTTATTTTACTGCATTAAGTATGCCTCAAATGCCATACAACATGCCTATGTGGAATAATATGTTTGCACAATCCATGCCTTATCAAATTCAACCAAATGTGCTAAATGATTCTGTGACTAACCCTACACTTCAACCAACTACATCTGAGACCAAGGTTGACCCAAAGTTACCTAAGTCAAAAGATGCAGGAGGAATGAAGTCTAGGAAAAAGACTAACAAGGTTGGACCCAAGGAAACTTGGGTACCAAAATCAACTTGATTGATTTTGTTGTGTGCAGGGAAAAAGAAGGAATCTATGGTACTTGGACAGTGGCTGTTCAAGACACATGACAGGAGATTTCACCTTGCTTACAGAGTTCAAGGAGAGAGCTGGCCCTAGCATAACCTTTGGAGATGACAGCAAAGGGTTCACTATGGGATATGGCTTGATTTCAAAAGAAAATGTCTATTAGTTGATGGTCTCAAACACAATCTATTGAGCATCAGTCAACTATGTGACAGAGGGAATACTGTTTCCTTCAATTCTGAAGCCGGTGTTGTCACAAGTAAGAAGGACAACAAAGTGGTTCTAACTGGAGTTAGAAAAGGGAATGTGTACTTAGCTGACTTTAACTCTACAGATTCAGAATCAATTACTTGTCTTCTCAGCAAAGCAAGTCCAAATGAAAGTTGGCTATGGCACAAGAAGCTGTCCCATTTGAATTTCAAGACAATGAATGATCTAGTCAAAAAGGACTTAGTTAGAAGAATTCCTCTAGTGAAATTCACAAGGGATGGACTGTGTGATACTTGTCAGAAAGGAAAGCAATGAAAAGTATCATTCAGTAGGAAGCTTGAATCAGTAATTGATGAACCATTACAACTGCTACACGTGGATCTTTTTAGACCAGTCAATGTATTGTCAATTTCAAAGAAAAGATATTGCCTAGTGATTGTAGATGATTTCTCAAAGTTTTCATGGGTTTATTTCCTTGGACAAAGGATGAAGCTAGTGAAATCATTATCAATCATATCAAGCAAGTCAACAATCATCCAGATTTCCAAGTAAGGAATATCAGGAGTGACAATGGAACTGAGTTCAAGAATACAACCATGAAGTTGTTCTGTGAAAAAAATGGGATCATGCATGAGTTCTCAGCTCCAAGGACTCCACAACAAAATGGTGTGGTGGAAAGGAAAAACAGATCACTAATTGAAGCTGCAAGAATAATGCTTGAAGAGTCAAAACTCCCAACATACTTTTGGGCTGAGGCTGTTAACTGTGCATGTTACACTCATAATATTTCTCTAATTAATCAGGCAAAAGGCATGACTCCCTATCAATTGTTCAAGAGAAGAAAACCAAAATTAAACTTTCTACATGTCTTTGGTTGCAAATGTTACATTCTAAGGAATCAACCTGATCATAAAGGGAAGTTTGATACAACGGCTGATGAAGGAATATTTGTTGGTTATTCTGCTGGAAAATCATATAGAGTCTACAATCTAATAAATAACATTGTCATGGAATCTATGCATGTTGTGTTTGATGATAAAAAGATTGATGGACTAACAGATGAGGGAGATCATGAAGGACTCAAATTTGACAACATTGAGATATATTATGATGATAGTGAATATGAGAATAATGGAGAAGGCACCTCGAAAGGAATTCAGAATCTGCCTTTGGATAATGCACAGAATGCTGCATCCATTGAAAGTCATAATTCAGCTTCCGTTGATAGAAGCAATGCAGCATCCGTTGAAAGACAAAGTGCATCATCCGTTGAAGTTCATAATGAAGCATCCGTTGATCACAGTCTGTCAACGGATAATCATTTCACTTCATCAGTTGATAGAACTCCCAATTCCTTTCAAAGGATCAGCAACTCAGGGGGAGTTTCAACCAATCAACATTCTATCTCACATCATGACAATACTGAGGCAACCTCATCTAAAGCTAATCTACCACCTCAAAGGAAATGGACCAAGAATCACCCTTTTGAACTGATCATTGGTGATGCTACATCTAAAGTGCAAACTAGAAGGGCTACTCAAGATGAATGTTTGTATAGTAGCTTTCTATCACAGGAGGAACCTAAGAGAGTGGAAGAAGCTCTATTGGATCCAGATTGGATTTTAGTAATGCAAGAGGAGCTAAACCAATTTGAAAGGAACAAAGTATGGAAGCTGGTACCTAAGCCAAAGAACAAGAGTTCTATTGACACAAAATGGGTATTCAGAAACAAGATGGATGAAAATGGCATTGTCATAAGGAATAAAGCTAGATTGGTTGCTAAAGGCTATTCTCAACAAGAGGGTATAGATTTTGACGAGACATTTGCTCCAGTTTCCAGACTTGAAGCATCAGAATCTTTCTAGCCTATGCAGCCCATGCCAATTTCAAGGTCTATCAAATGGATGTCAAGAGTGCATTTCTGAATGAGGAATTGGAGGAAGAAGTTTATGTAAGCCAACCTCCAGGATTTGAAGATCCAAATTTTCCAGACTATGTGTATTATCTGTTGAAAGCACTCTATGGACTAAAGCAAGCACCTAGAGCCTGGTATGAGACTTTGTCAAAATTTCTTCTAGATAATCACTTCACAAGAGGTACTGTTGACAAAACTCTTTTCTTTAGAAATGTTAATGGCTCTACAATACTTGTTCAAATTTATGTAGATGATATTATATTTGGTTCTACAGATGATAAGCTTTGTAAAAAGTTTGCTAAGTTAATGCAAAGTAAATATGAAATGAGCATGATGGGAGAGCTAACTTATTTTCTTGGTTTACAAGTTAAACAAGTTAGTGGTGGAATTTTCATTAGTTAAACTAAATATATTTATGATCTTTTAAAGAAGTTTGACTTAATG
Organism: Apium graveolens; assembly: GCF_009905375.1. Taxonomy (NCBI): domain Eukaryota; kingdom Viridiplantae; phylum Streptophyta; class Magnoliopsida; order Apiales; family Apiaceae; genus Apium; species Apium graveolens. The sequence continues at coordinate 209,511,663 of NC_133648.1, forward strand.
GATTATTCATCTGCAAAAACTCTCATGGCCGCTGCCACCAAGCTTGAATTAAACAAGGCTGAAAAGTCTGTAGACATTTCAAGTTATAGAGGCATGGTTGTTTCACTTTTATATTTAACTGCGAGTAGACCTGATATAATGTTTTCTACATGTCTCTGTGCTAGATTTCAAGCTGACCCTAAAGAGTCTCACTTAGTGGCTATTAAAAGGATTTTCAGATATCTCAAAGGGACTCCAAATCTAGGAATTTGGTACCCTAAAGAGTCTGGTTTTGATCTAATTGGCTACTCAGATGCAGATTATGCAGGTTGCAAAATAGACAGGAAAAGCACAACTGGCACTGTCAATTTCTAGGGAATAAGCTTGTGTCATGGTTTAGCAAGAAGCAAAATTCTGTTTCAACATCAACAGCTGAAGCTGAGTACATTGCTGCTGGTAGTTGCTGTGCACAGATACTGTGGATGAGAAATCAACTATTTGACTATGGACTAACTGTTGAAAAAATTCCTATATTATGTGACAACACAAGTGCCATTGCCATTACTGAAAATCCAGTGCAGCACTCAAGAACCAAGCACATTGACATCAAGTACCACTTCATAAGGGAACATGTGATGAAAGGTACAGTGGAACTTCATTTTGTTCCAAGTGAAAAGCAGATTGCAGATATATTTACCAAGCCACTTGATGAATCAACATTCACAAGATTAGTAAGTGAGCTAGGTATGCTTAATTATTTATAAATTCATGTCCTCAGTATAATCTGCATTGAAGCCTGAAATAAATTTGTGGCAAGGACAAAGGAGGCTTTAAGTAAAAATTATTCTATCAATGGATATTCCCTATCCGTTGAAAGCCAAAATTGTTCTATCAACGGATGTTCATTATCCGTTGAAAGACAAATACATTTCTGGTAATTTTATCCTTCAACGGATAAAACTGTGTTAATCTTCAACGGATAACTATTTACCTCATCCGTTTAAGTGTCACATCAGTTACTTTAAGTGAGTCACAGCCGTTGATTTGTTTACTTAACCATTGATACATATATACACTGTTGTATGTATTTGTATTAAAGGCAGTTTTCAGAATTTCTACAGTTTTCTTTATTCTCAAACGGTTGTAATTTATTTAAAAGTATCATTTAATCATTTTATTTACGTTTTAATTCGAGAAAGTATAAAAGTCCATTGAATTCTTATTTTCATTTTACGCTTTCTTGCAATTTTTACTCTCTTTCTCTCCCAAAACTCTCAATCTTTCTCTGCAACCTTTACTCACAACAATGGCACCAGTAGTCAAGATTATGTCTCAGTCTGGCTTTGTTTATGAAAAGAACAATTTCGTAGCCTTAGTGGAAAAGAATGAAGCCCACTCAGATTATCACAAGATGATGGACTTCATCAAGAACTGCAAACTAAGCTATGCAATGTTGGAAGCCCCACCTATCTTTTGTGAGGTAATTAAGGAGATTTGGACAACTGCAGAGTTCAACTCCACAGATATGACCATTGCTTTCTCTCTCAAAGGTAAGGATTACTGTATTAACTGTGATGATATACAGTCTTGCTTTAAGCTACCTGAGAATAATGCCATAACACCACACACTGATAATGATATATCTGCTATGTTAGATTCCATAGGCTATTCTTTTGATTTTGCTAGTTTAGGGAGCATTAGAAGAAAGGGCCTTAGGAAAGAATGGAGTTTTCTTGGAGATGCCTTTATCAAGGTTTTCTCTGGGAAGATTAGCAATTTTGATACCATAACTTCATCTCTTGTTAATATGCTCTATATGCTAGTTTCTGATAGGTACTTTAATTTTAGCAACTATGTCATGCTAGAATTAGGTTCCAGGTTAGGTAACAAAGTTAATAGACCTCATAACATCTACTATGCTAGATTCTTTATGTTATTGGCTAACCATGTTGCTGAAGGTTTGGTCATAACTAATGAGAGCAATAAACTAAAATGTTGGGCACAAGAGAAAAGGGTCCTTGCAGACCTTTTGAGAATTAACCTCAACAGCCAGGTGCCATTGGTATATTTACCAATAATGAATGCACCTCAGGTAAGTGAGGTAAATACTTATGCAACTCCTACATCTTCCACCCCCATTGTTTCTTTGCCTTCTAGTGTGGCAACGGAATCTGTGTCTTTGTCCCAACAGATTCCTACCAAAGCCACCAAAACTAAAATTCCAAAGCACAAGTCAAAGAAAACCACCTCTATTGTTTCTCAAAAGACAACAGTTGTAACAACTACCATAAACCCTGAAGGGAGTGAACAGGGTGTGAGTGGTGAGGGGAGGGGTGAACATCAAGAAACCCCCCAGGATAAGGTGGGAGAGGTGAGTGGTACCCTAGCCAGCCAAGCCACAGTTTCTCAAAAGACTGTGGTGGTTCAAAAGGAGTCAAACTCATCCCTAGTTGCATCCTCCCAAAAGGATGCAGCTATTGAAAATAATCCCCAACCAGGGACACAGAAAAAAGAGGGAGGGACACTGAAGCCACACATTCACCTATCAAAGCCTTTTCAAGAAGAAAGAAGGCTAAAACCCTAGTTTCCACACAGGGGGAACACACTGCACAGATACATCCACCTGTATCTTTGCCTTCTCAAATTCAGCTTGATGTGGCTCCAACAAATATGGAGTCACAGCCCCATTCTCTCATAATAGACACACATCAATCACCAAATCCTCCATCACCATCTCTGGATGTGGATATGATATTCACATCAATTCCTGATTCTCCCTCTTTAAAACTCAGGGAGGAGCCCCACTCAAATCCTGGTGATCATCATCTGTTAGATGATTTGTTGGATCATCAGCCAATTCTTTCAGACTTAGTTGAAGAATCTGTGTCACCTCACTTAAAATCAATTCACACAGATTCAACAATTATATCACTTTCAAAATCTACATCTTTTCCTTCTTCAATGGATATCTCTCATCCGTTGACAAGTGGCTGTTCTTCGACGGATAAGCTTAACAGCAGTTATCCGTTGATATCATCAGTTTCCACTTCAACGGATACTCCCTATCCGGTGATGGTCTCTACACATATAACTGAATTAATTCCAAGTGTAGAAGACATGGTTACTGTACAATCACTTCTAGGATTGAGGGAAGGGAGTGATAATTTGAGTGAAAGGCTGGGTTGCTCCCAGGCAAAAGGAGAGGTTGAGAGTCAAAATATGCATGCTATTTCTTCCAGCATGGAAAAAGTAAGTGAGGGGAGTGCCACCTTAGTAGGTGAGGGTGAGGGTGTGAGGGTGTGTGTGAGCCAGGGGGAGCCCCTGATGCAAGAATATAGAGAAAATGAGAGAAAAGCAGGTACAGAAGCTATAAGGGTAGATCCAGCCATTGCTAGTAAGTCAATGATTGTGGATGATGCTGAAAAGGGAAGACAATTTTAGCAACATTACAAAGCTGAAATTGATAACATTTCCTTGGATGCTGACACTTTTACTCATCCTATTTCAGCCTATCAACTGTTGGCTGCTCAGGGAAATGTGGAGGCAGAGCAGACTTTGAACATAGTGCACACTTCAGAATCTCTTCAAAGAGATAAAGCTGCTGTTAATAGGATGCCTTCTCAAGCTGGTGAGCCATCTGAAGAATTTGAAGTAAATTCTAATGATGATGACTCTAATTCTTTGGATAGGAGTATGAACTTAGGGGGAGATGCAGGCCCAAGTTCTGTTACAGATTTACCTGAATGGGCATGGACAAAGAAATCTATACCAGGATAGTTTGGTGTAGCTTTGGTCAAGCAAGTTATGGCTATTCAAAAGGCCCTTCAGGAGACTACAGATGCTGATACCAAGGCTATTCTTCAAGCTCATCTAGACTCTTTGCATCTCTTGCAGTTGCAGCATATCAGACAGAATTTGAGTGTGGATGAACTCAAAAAGGATATTGCTGATCTGAAATCCTATAATTCTGAAAAGTTGGATTCAGTCATGCCTTATGGTACAATGCAAGATTTGTTGCTGATATTGAGGAGAGAATCTGATGCTGACAAGAGGCTGGCCAAGTTGGAAATAAGAGTTCAAGTCATTGAAGACTCTGTGGTCACCATTCTTCAAAATCAACAATCTCAGACAAATCTACTATTGCAGCTGTAAAATAACAAGGCTTGACCCCTATCCTTGATGATAACAAAAAGGGGGAGAATAAAAGGGAAGGGGAAGGAGAGCCATCAACAACAGTTCAAATATCTAAAGTGCTAGTTCCTGCCATCACCACTTCTCCAACTCTTCAAATCAAAGGAAAGCTTGATGGAATTGATCTAATCCAGATAGCAGCAGCTGAAATGAAAGTCAAAGAGCAAAGGAGGAAAATTGATGAAAGGATGCAACAAATTTTTGGTTCTACAACTTCAAAATCACAATCTGTGAAGCATAGCACAAAGGTGGAGCCAATCATTATGGAGCTCAAGTCAGTAAGGAGGAATAAGGTTGGAGAGACTTCTTCCAAGTATCTGAAACCTATGGTTCTCAAGCCCAATAATAGATCCAATAAGGACTCTACAAGAACCCTTTAAGCCTTGCTCAGTTGAAAGAAGTGGACTTTCCTCTTCCAAAGCCTGATGAAGACAAGGTTTTGGGTGGTAATATCATGAAGCACAAGGAGACCAAGGATGTGGTTGAAAGGATGAACATGGCTATTATCTTTAGAGAGGGAAAGAGTATCTGTGTGACACAAGGACATCCCAAATTCTCAATAGCCAAGAGGGAAGAAGCCAGAAGGTTAAAGGAAGAAGCTAAAAAGCTAAAGGCTGACAAAAGAGCACAAGCAAAGATTGAAAAACAGCTAAAGTCAAGTCAAGCTGAAGAAAAGAAAGAAATTGAAGACAAGGGTGAAGATGTAGGTATGGGGGACATGCTTAGTGATGATGTGGAAGAAAGAAGTAAGGAAAGAAAGGAATGGCAGAAAGGGAACAGAAAGAAGGCCAATATAAAAAGGAAGATGGTAGATGAAACTGAAGAAACCCAATCAAAATCCAAACCACTACCTTCTATTCCTGAACCCATTGTGCCTGACCCCTTCATAAACATCCATGGTGAAACAATCACTCCTAAGGAGGAACCAGTTAATTGGGACACCATCAAATTGCCCCACCTTCTTAACCACTTCTCCACCATCAAAGAAACAGAAAAGGAAAATCAAATCAACACCTCCCCTAACCTCAATCAAATTCACTCAGAAGCCTAAGCCTAAGCCACAAGCCTCAAACGATGATTATGTTCACATTTGTGACATAAAGGAATTTTCAGACATTGAACTCTATCTGGATGAGCTGGAGGAAGTAAGGGGAATAGATGCCTACAGACAGCTTCCAGAAAGACTAGTGTTCAAATATAAAGGAAGTGGGGAAAGGACTTGGCCTCTTTACAAAATTCTGAATGAAGGCTATTCTACCTTGGTTAGAGTCTACTCAGCCATAAAAAAGGATTCTGGCTTTACCAGGACTGCCAAAACTGAGATTCTCAACAAGATTGCCAGCATAAGGAAAACTTGGTGGGAGCCCAATGCCTTGCCTTGAACATTACTCATCCAAGAGAGAGGAATTATAGTTCATAAATCACCTCATCGGCTGATGGAGTTCAGAGACAATAAAGGGGTCAGAAGATTTTTCAGACTTGAAGATCAGCTCAAGATTGCCAGTAATGAAACTCTCAAGGATATGCAATCTAAGTTGGACATCAATGAAGAAGATGAAGCTGAATTCTACAGACAACTCCAACTCCAAATTGAGGAGAATGACAGAAGGCTAGGGAAGAAAACAAGGGATCAAAGGAAAAGAAATTAATCTACTCAGGCTAAAGGAGCACCCTTGGAAATAATGTAATTCTTCAATTCTATCTCAGTATACATACTTTTGCAGCACTTTTGAATTTCTACTTTATTTCAGTTCATATGTTTGTTAAGTGTTTTGTTATCATCAAGTTAAACCCAAATTTATGCCTACAGTTCTAGTAGACATAAATAGGGGGAGATTTTTAGGAATATGTGTATTAGTTTGATGATAAGTTAAATAAAACACTTAAGTAGAAATCTAGTGCTTGTAGCCTCAACGGATAAGACCATTTTGGCTATCCGTTGAAGGAGTAGCTTTACTTAGAAATAAGTTTAGTATTGTAGCACATTTCATTCTCTATATTTAAGTTGTAATTCTTAGATGTTATGGGAAATTATCAGTCATGTTAACTACTAGTGGATATGCAAATAGGAGGGCTAATTGTAAATATTTCATGCCTTGTAATTCTGTATAAGTGAAGTAGTATCAACTGATATTAAAGGCCTTCAACGGATGAGAAACAAAGCTTCAACGGATGTCTCTAAAGCTTCAACGGATGATTGCTTCAATGGATAAAGCTTCAACTGCTAATGCATCAATAGATAAAGCTTCAACGGATAAAAGTCATCAACGGATGAAAGCTTCAACGGATGCTTAGTTCAATAGCAGTTGATAGTGACAATTCATAAGCTGACCGAGGCACATGGGTTGACAGAGATAAACTGGAATGTGGCAGCCTCTAGGAGGAATCAAGAAAATGCAGCATTTCCATTCTGATGTAAACAAGGAAGTATTCAAAGATTCACAGCTAAACCTAAATTGCATTGGATAGAGAAATGAAGAAGAAACATGTGAAGAATCTTTTAATTATATTTTACAGTTTTGTCTTCACTTGTAAACTTGGTGTTATATAAACCAAGTAGCAGCTAGTAATTAGATGGTGAATTTTCCAAAGCTGTTTAGAAAAATCCAGAGAGAAAATCATCTAGTTTGTACTAGGACGCAGCTGTGATTTAATTCTTTGAATCACAGATTTTCCGAAATAACACATCTCTGGTGGAACAAGAAATCCACCAGAAAAGTTTTTAAGTCTGTTGTGTTCTTTACATTTGTGTTTGAATATATATCTGTCTGCATTAGCTCAAAGTAATTCACACACACTTGTTCATCAAAACACATAGCCTAGAAACTGCTCAAAACTTGAAAAAGTTTTGAGATTTACATTCAACCCCCCTTCTGTAAATCTCATTGTTAGTTCACTGGGAATAACAGTTAGTTTTATTTTGGGACTGTGACATGGACTCTTGTGCCAAGACCAAAGAACAAATCTGTAATTGGCACAAAGTGGGTGTTCAGAAACAAAACTGACAGTGAGGGTAGTATCACAAGGAATAAAGCAAGACTGGTTGCAATGGGTTAGTCAAGGCACCACGAATTTTGAGAGATAGTTGGGTTGCACTAGTCTAGTTAAGCACTTCGAGTCATTAGTGTTGGTGGAGTGAGATCACTCCATACTTAAGAGTGCACTATGATTTAAATTATATATATGATACGACCTAAATATGTTATGTGTTTCTAAATGACTACTTGTGGCATGATGCTATTATGTATATACTAAGAGTTGAACGTGTAAATAGGCCTAACTACCACTATGATTCGAATTTTCTATGACTAGGATGGAATTTTGGTGAGAATATATCATGATGAGATTTAATATGAGAAGATAGTAAGCTTTCCGTCAAAGTCGAGTAGTGCTCCCGGTTGCTACCACGGTCAAGTCGAGAGTTAGTCAAGCCTTCTTAAGGCAAGTGTCCTTAAACCCTCTCGAGATATGTTGCGAGTTTATTCTGAACTTTTTAAGATGTATTGCAAGTGTTCTGAACCACTCCTTTGAATTATGATATCATGCTTGTATAGTGATCATTGATATTATTGTCACCATGATATATCGTTACAAATACTATAATTTTAGATTACGATATTGCAAATGCTATGCCATGCTTATGATTATTGGAATTGCTTCAAGTCTATTTATGCTCTTATAAAAGATCATACCCTTATCACTGTTCTATTTCAACTTGACCTAGTACCTACCTTTGATTTAATCTGAATGTCTTGGCCATTCTGAGATACCCTTATAAACTAAAATACTTCAATTACATTGATTATGTAACCTCTCTTGATTAAATGATATTCCATTTTACCCTCACACCTCAAGATACCAATAATTCAACTCTTTATATATACCTTTATGATCATACCCAAACTTTGTCACTAGATATATGTCATATATTACCCTCAAAATTTGAGATCTCTGTCTTGTTGATTAATGTTATGATTCTTTTTCAATACTTTCTTCCTTGGCTGATAAACCATTGATGTTCATCTTTGATGACCCTGCTAGTGAGAAGTTAATTCATTTCTGATAAGAGTTCCATAACTCCAATCCATGACTGATAAATTAAACTCTATTGTTTAGAATCCTTGTTATTTCTCCCTGACATCAGTTTCATAAGAGATAATTGCTCTTCAAATAAAAAAATGTTTTCTTGAGAATTGGTGGATTGGACTAAGACACAAGTCCCTTTCACACTTATTATATTAGGCTTAAAAGATGCCTATGGATGCTAATCAAATTGTTTAGAACCCAGCGAGGTTCGGGATTACTTTGCGGCTGATAACTTGCTGTAATCCGTAGCGTCATAAAATGATTTTGAGCAATGATTTGGTTAAAAATGTTTTGATTTGAATTATGATGCCATACACCCCAATTTTAATTTACAAATTTTTATGATGTTAATTTCTGTCTTATGATATACCTTGCTGAGTGTTTAGCTCACTTCTTGCTATTTATTCATGTTATTTCAGCTAGCAAGTATGGTTAGATTCAAGCAGACTGCTCGTAAGTCTATCAGTGGAGATGCTGAGGCTTATGTGAGAGCTCAGGTAATATAGTAGGTGTTTGTGTGAGGACCGGTAGTTATATAAAAGTTGTAATAGTTGTAGTGTTGGACTGTTCAATCACTGAACCTTTGCGATCTTGGATTTTGTTGTTAACAGCCGTTTATAATAATTTTATATTTATCAGAAGTATTTTGTTGGTTTTATTTTGGGACGGTGACATGGACTCTTCTGTCAAGACCAAAGAACGGATCTGTAATTGGCACAAAGTGGGTGTTTAGAAACAAAACTGACAGTGAGGGCATTATCACAAGGAATAAGCAAGACTGGTTGCAAAAGGGTTACTCACAACAAGAAGGCATTAATTATGATGAGACGTTTGCTCTAGTTGCAAGGTTAGAGGCAATAAGAATCTTTCTTGCCTATGCTGCTCACAAGAAGTTTAAGGTGTTCCAAATGGATGTTAAAAGTGCATTTATAAATGTAGAACTTGAAGAGGAAGTTTATGTTGACCAACCTCTAGGGTTTATTGATCCAAAGTATCCAAATCATGTCTACTTACTGGATAAAGCACTCTATGGATTGAAGCAAGCTCCAAGGGCATCGTATTAAATACTTGCTCTATTTCTGCTAGAGGGTGGTTTCACAAGTGTTATAATTGAGAAAACTCTCTTTTATAAATACCATGGTAAGGACTTGTTATTAGTACAAATATATGTTGATGATATCATTTTGGATCTACTAATGATAAACTCTGCGAGAGATTTGCAAAGTTAATGCAGTCCAGGTATCAAATGAGTATGATGGGAGAATTGTTACTTTCTGGGTTTACAAGTTAAACAGACTGATGAAGGAATCTTCATAAACAATCCAAATACACCAGGAATGTACTCAAAAGATTTGGAATGCAAGATTGCTCAAATGCATCAACTCCTATGGCCACTGCAACCAAGTTAGATTTAAATAATATTCTTTCAGTAGATATAACTAACTACAGAGGTATGATTGGCTCACTCCTATATCTGACTTCTAGTAGACCTGATATTATGTATGCTACATGTCTATGTGCAAGGTTCCAAGCTGACCCTAGAGAACCTCATCTATTAGATGGAATTTTTAAGTATCTCAAAGGCACCGTGAATCTGGGATTATGGTATCCTAGAGATTCAGACTTTAAGCTAATTGGATATTCAAATGCTGATTTTGCAGGATACAAAATAGACAGGAAAAGTACTTCTGGAAGCTGCCAATTTCTTAGAGGCGGATTGGTTTCTTGGTACAAAAAAGAAACAAAAGTCAATTTCCACTTCAACTATAGAAGCAGAGTACATTGCTACAGGAAGCAGTTGTGCTCAGATTCCATGGATGAAGAATCAGCCGCTGGATTATGGGTTAGACTATTCTTCTATTTCTATATATTGTGATAATCAAAGTGCTATTGCAATGACAGGAAATCCAGTGTAGCATTCAATGACTAAGCACATCAGCATCAGATACCATTTTATAAGGGAACATGTGGAAGCTGGTACAGTGGAATTGGTCTTTGTTCCAACAAATTAGCAAGTAGCATATATATTCACCAAGCCTCTATGTGAAGTCATGAATTTGGAATGATACCAGGAAAATTCTCAAACTCTGATAATTAAGTTTGCTAATATTTTGAAGCATGGTAACTTATTATGTGTCAGTACTTGCTAATTACTGAATTTTGTGCTAAATGTTTGATGCCATGATAACATGCAACCTGTGCTAAATGATCTTATGTGAAAATTGCATGTTGAACTACTAATTATGCTTATAAACTCTGTTATTAGTTAAAATTGTTCTAACTAATAGTTTATATCAGTAGTCGAAAAATCCTGATGGAAGTAATTAAGATACTGATAATGGTCAAACCATGATTGACTGTTATACTTCATTGATTATTTTGAATTGATTCAAAATAAATTGTTTAGCAGTATTTTTAATTAATCAGTGAGTGAGTGGAATATCTTTTAATTTCTTAAATAGGTTAGCTACTGATGCAAGTATTCACTGACACTTGAGTATTTACATTGAAAATAGGAATATGAACAGAGAGATTACTTTTTGCTTTCCTAGATACATGTAATCGTGTATACTCATTATGTCTAATTATTGCATGGTCAATCAAAGATTCTCTTCAGTTTCTATCTTCTCTTCTATAAATACAACCCTCCACTTTCAAAACTTCTCACTGCTTTCTTCATACTCAACTCACCACATTCTCATCACTTCATTCACAATCTTACTCATCAAAATGGTTCAACCTCAGTTTTACACACGCAGTGGTGGTTGTTATCTACCGATTTTTATTACTAGTGATGAGAAGATATACTTTGACCCTTACGGAGATAAGGTTCGTATTCGTGGTGAAATCTACCATCCAATTGAAGTTCCAACTTCAGTCTACGATCATCTCTTTTGGGATGATCAGTTGGAACTACACTTCTTCACTAGAGACGTTCTTCTCAAAAAGAACTTCGGGCTGAGATGGAAGAACGTGCTCGACAAGCAGCTCTTGAGCTACAAGAGAATATTATCCCTCTTGCAGGAATATTATCGCAAAGCGATGAAGGCGGAGCGAGCGGCGATGAAGCAGAAGAAATCCGAGTAGTTAGATTGTATTAGGATTTTATGCTTAAAATTCTATAAATCTTGCACTTTGTTTCTTCATTATTAACGAAAATCTTTAAGCTTCTTTTGCTTCCTAAGTGATTACTTGTTTACTTTATTATGTGTGCTTAAATGTTCTTAAATGTTAAATTCAAAGCAGTATTGCATGCTAAACATCAGATATTTTTTATAGTGCATGTGCATAAACTAATCTCTGTTTAAGTTCATGTGACCCCTTCAGTACATATTGAGCACTATAGGAAGTAACTGCTGTTAAAGAGGAAAATTTAAGGAAGATTTAATTCTTAATCACTAAGAACTATAATCTTTGAGTGTTGTTTACAATTCAAAATCTATTAAAACTTTCCTTTTCTGATCAAGAAATTTGTCCACACTCAATCTCAAATTTCATATATCTCATATCTTATATTTCTTCTCACAACTGAAACACTTGAATTCTTTTCTCAAATGTTGCCAAAAATCAAGTGACATAATTCTTGAATTATGTTCACCACTTAGAAACAACATTTAGTTGGTTAGAGACTACTTGATGAGGTAGATCTTAATGATACTAACAGTGACACAGAGGTTTCATCGGTTTTAACTGAAGACTCTATGATAGCTTTCAATAAACACATTCAAGTGTTAGTTCTTTGCAAGAAGAATAAGGTTTGAGATCATGGTACATGACAGTAACCTGATCAAATCCTCTCCAATTCAAGTGGAGGTTCTCATTATTGATGAACAACAATTATCATAACCACAGTATCAACTGTGAGCCTAATTGTGAATTCACAAGGTATAAATACTAGTGTTACTTTATCAGCATTTATTTTAAATACTGATTTAGTTCTTTGAGCATTTATAGTATGTTTTTCATGATATAAATCATGTTGACATGATTACATCTAGACCTTAGTTAAGGACTACCTCTAGTTGTATGATCACAGATCACCCTTCTTTAGCCACCTCTTACTTCTCTAGAAATATCTTTCTGAGCCTTTTTCTCTGAGATGTGTGAAAAGATTGAGAGAAAAACAGAATATAAGAGAGGCAGGATCCTTCCTGGCAAAAGGAGAGGTAGATGAGAGATAGGATTTAGTAATCCTTGTGAGGAAGCTCTGACTATTAAAAGTCACAAGATGTGTGGTGCGAGGATTAGTGAGACTACTGTAGAAGAATAGAGAGATTAAGTTTTATTTTCTATATGTTTACAGATGCTAAGAGTACTAAAGGAACAGATGCTGAACAGTAGTTTGTTGAATGTCATGAAAACTCTGATGTATCAAAGCTTTTAATCTCCCTGCAAGTGTAAGTACTAATACTTTCTTGCAGTCCATACATTCGACTATTCCACCACATGAGATAATCCCTATTTTTGTTGAAAAATAGTCCATTCATTTTACTTTTCCATCACCTGAATAAATCCCTGTTGTTGTTGAAGATGTTGTAGCATAACAGTCCATTCATAAAGATTTATCCATCTCAAAATCACAACAACATTCTACAGGACGTGAGCTCCCAGAAGATAATCTTCAAGCTCCAATTCATTTATCTACAATACTTGAAGATGTGGAGATAAGTTTTGAAGGTGTGGAAGCTTCTGAAGCCACTGGATCAATTTCTTATTCTATTCTACATGCTAAAGCTGGTGATAAAGTTCAGCAATTAGTACAAGATCCAGCTCCTATTGAAGAATTTAATGATGGTAAAGAAACTCATGTCTTTAATGCTATGTTAGATCTTGATGATGACCTTTTCTTTCCTGAAGATATGCCTATGCATGTGAGATAACAAAAAATGAAAGAGTTAGATGCTAAGAAGAAGCAGGATTATTCTGATAATCTCATGAATGCTTATTGGAAAGATAATACATATCCTATTTCCAGAACGCAAGCAGTTGAACATCTGGAAATAGCAGAACAAAAGATTACAACTCCTGATGTGCTGAATCATCTGAAAGCATCAACTTTAGTTGTCAGATCCTTACACGCAGCTCATAAAACAACTAATATTCAAATCAATCAGATCAAAGAATCATTGTTTACTTCAAAGCTTCTTACTCATCAGGAAATTCAGAAACAAATTTCACCAATAGTTGCCAGACAAACTGCAATTGAAGCCAGTCAATCTAGATTGGAAGCTCATCAAGCTCAAATGTCTGATCAACTTACAAAAGTACAAAATTCAATGGATCTGATTCTTTCTCTACTTCTTGGTGATGATGCCAAAAATGGGGAGAAATTATTAAATCTAAATGCAAGCAGCTGACATTGAAAAGTACTGATGATGAAAATTATGATGGAGGTAATAAGGGGGGACATAAGGAGAGCAAAAGGAGAAGAGGTGAAGAACTAGTTGGAGTTAGTGGTTTATCAAAAGCAATCACTAGATTTCAGTCTAGACAAGGAAGAGGAAGCAAGAGGAATGAAAGAAGAGTTGAAGAATTGACTGTGAATACTAAAATGCAAAAATCTTCACAAGTCGCAACTGTTGCTGATGAAGATAAAGGTATTCTGAAGAAAGAAGCTAGTGTTGAAGCAAGCCAATATCTTCAAACTCTGAAAGTTAAAGGAAGAAAGACAAATTTGTTCTACAAGGATCCAAAGATTCAATTATTTGACTCTAAGGTGAGTAGAAGAATATTTGCAAAAGAAAATCTTGGAGTTGATCTTGAACAACTAAGGCAAACGGAGGAAGACTTTAAAAATTCTATGAAAATAGCAAATGCTGATATTGCTGTTGTTTCTCAAGTACTTTATGAATATAATCCTTCTAACAGACCAACCAGAGGTATAGTTATAAGGGAAATCAGTCGGGCAGAAGATGAAAGATCTCTCAATTCATTAGCTATTGGAACTCCTGACAAGAAGCTTAAAGAAAAAGTGAAGATAGAAGAAAAGTCAAGGATTTCAAAGACGAAAGCCAAAGTTGGAGTCAGTATCTAAGAAATCAAAATCTTAAACTCTAATAGATTCAATCTATACAGTAGTTCAAGCTCATGATACTGAAGAAAAGTTACTTGAAGCAGAAATCATCCAAGCTGGTCAAAGAAGGAAGATTTCTGGAAGCATTCTGAGATGAGGGAGTGGAATTAACCTTTGACATTGCTCAAGTTAAAGAAGAAGTTTAGGATGAAGAGTTAAAGTCTGATATTCACTGAAGCAATATTGAATATGCATACTTGATTCCTGCATTTAGATAGTTTTGACATCATCAATTGGAACTTGTCCATAATTTCATAATGAACAAGTTGGGGGAGATTGTTAGGAGCAATTGATGATATCAAACAGAAACTATCAGATGTTTACATCAAAACTTATATATCAACGGATGCTAATGACATCAACGAATGGTAAAATATCAACGGATGATAGATTATCAACGGATGATGATTTCAACGAATGATGATGTCAATGGATAATGAAATCAGTATTTGTCACATCAGTTGATCTTCGAGGAGGAAAATGAAACAGAAATTTCAAGACGGTGAAAGACTTTATCTCAGAAGCAATTGTATAGGTTTCCTTGTTGTTAATATAATATGATTCCTTATACATTGGTAGTTGTGCTCTATATAAAGCATAGTTTAGATTTATGCTATAAGCATTGCGACATTGTTATATCTTTCACATAAACTAGCAGCTCTTAAGGATATTCGGTCATCCTTTCGAGAGAGTACATGTGTAATTAGTTTTTATCACTTAATATAAAAACTGTTTATTCTGTTGAAGCTTTGTCGATTAGATTGTATTAACGGTATTCATCCCCCCTCTACAGTTGATTAGGGGCCTAACAGAATTCAGTTTTGGTAATTATTTTTCCCAAAAGTAATTTAGTTATTGTGTTGTATAAGAAGTGTAAAACTGATGTAGACATCAGGAATATGTGATGTCTAATCGACAAACATATATCAGTTTATTTCTAAAAATAATCGATGTCTGAAACTAAATAGACATCAGGCAAAAGTGATGTCTAAAATCTGAATAAATATCAGTTTTATTTAATTAAATCGATATCTCTACCTAAATAGACATCAGTTAAAACCAATGTATAATATGTGTATCCATATCAGTTTTTTCTTAATGAAATTGATGTCTAAATACAAATAGACATCAGTTTTAAGTGATGTCTAAGAACAAAATAGAAATCACTTTTATATTTAAACACCGATGTCTAAGCCTTCACTACGCCATAAATGACCTATTTGCATGTTTTTTTGGTGTTGCCTTAGAAAACGTCGCAATAGGTATGAAATTATAGCCTATCACAACACCCAAAGTTTGGTGTTGCGATAGGCATAGAGACATGTTGCTATAGCTCAATGCTTCTCTGGTGTTGACATAGATGTTTACCCTATTGCAACCCCTAAAGTCCTATTGCCGACTAAATAAATAAATTTTAAATTTAATTTAAATTAAATTTATCTATAAAAATAATTGATTTGAATAAAATAATTTATGCGGTTTGTCGAAAGTAAAATTCTGAAAATAAATATGTTATTCATATTTTAAAAATATTAAAATATTTTATTTTAATTTAGACTAGATGAATACATTTCTTTTGATAAGCTAGATAAATACATTTTAATGGTTAGTTTATAAAAATTGATCAAATCATTAAATAATTTTTTGTTAAAAATAAAAGTATGTAAATATTTTTAATATTTAAAAATAAATTATAATTAATTAATCGAAATAAATATAATGTGTGGAATTAAAAACTAAAATTTTAGAAAAAAAATTGGGCCGGGCTGCTAAGTTTGGGTTGGTCGAGGCTAAACTTAAGCTTGAGTGACTAAAATTTGGAAAAACGGGAACTAAAATTTTTAGACGAAAAGAAAAGGGGATAAATCAATCACAGAATAGGGGAAATCTATTTATTCTTCCTCGCTCACATTTACATTCGATGACCAACGGAGTCAAGCAGCACATTCAACCAATTCAAACAACAGATTCAAAGGGATTCAAAGCAACAGATTCAATTAGAGTTCTAAATTCGGGTTCGATGGTTTAAGCTCTCTACCGAGTTCAAGCTATGTTTGATAATCATTAGAGGGTTAATTATAAAAACCCATTTGGGTAAAGCTTCAATATTGAAATCTTGGACGGCCCGTTTCACTATTTTTACCAAGGATTGCGTATATTGTGTAAGTTTGGCTCATAATCTTTAACTTTTATTTAAGGACTTTTATCAAACATGTATTGTGCATATTGAATTAGTTCGTTTTGGGTGTTTTTCGATTGTATTGAAATATGGGCTGTGTTTATGGGAAGTGTTATAGCAGATGTACATCAAAGTCTGATTGGCATCCTTGGTCATCTGATGATCGGGCTTCGGATGATAAGGATTCTCCTTATCATGGCCAACGGAAACATATAATTATAGATAGGTCTGTTGATCCTGTTCCCGTGCTTTCTTATAATTTTGAGCTGGATTATACGGTTCTTATGCGACGTGGTTATTATCCGGATACATGGTCAACTGAACCTTCAGCCTTCCACTTAGGTTCTGTAGAACAGCCTTCAAATATAATGTATATTTCTTGCATCAATTAACATGTTAATGATATTATGGGTGGCAGCCTACAGTGTATAGGAAATCCCAAAGAGGTAAATCCAAACTTAATGCATCAGTATATGGGTGTTCATGTTTGTATTTCTTCCTTTTTTTCTCTCATGATATCATGATACCAATGGCCTACCTTTCTTACATGCTGGCTGAGGTAAACATAACTGTAGATCACTTGGCCATTATTCATACTTATCAGTGCTTGTTTTTGACATTATATTGATCCAATATCCAATCCAATACATTGCATTCCCTTTGTATCTCAGATTATTTTATTCAACCATAATTTTTGATTTATCAGAATTTCGTCATGGCGCTGTTCTTTATATATTGCATGGAACTATTTCACATGGAGTACGAGACTCCAACATTCAGACCATAGATAAGGATACTAAATATTTGATGCTTCTATAATTGGCATGTTTCTATATGCCGTTGTTTCACTTAAGGTACATGTAACACTCTGTGTAATTGGACACCTAATGTAGGTGCTTAGTACTAAACGTTTCTATAGGTGTGCTGAAGAACAAGAGACCCAAACAAGTTTATATTCTACAAAAGGTGTAACGACCGAGAAATTATGCTTGTATTATATTTTATTAAAGGTGATTGTTAGATATATTTGAGATATCATGTCTAATATGATTTGTGTTTAGTTTTTAGAACTTAACATCAGGATAAATCAGGATTTACTGGAATCAAGACTTACTGGAAATCAGAACTTCATATAAGAACTTAAGGTCATATCAGAACTTAAGTGCGGGAGGACTTACAGTTAAGGAAGGAAGCTGATTTACAGTAGAAGATCGATACTAAAACAAAAGAAGATATGCATGGAAAGAGTTAGAAGACTGGAAAACTTGTAGAAGATATCTGATTGATATATTTTAGGAGATAAAATTATATTCCATATCAATTAGAAGATATCTTGTAACTGTGTACTATATAAACACAGACTTCGGGTTTACACTATATGTGTTATCATTATCGAGAAGATTATACATTGTAACCTAGCAGCTCTTAGTGATATTTGTTCATCACTGAGAGAGGACAATACCATTGTAACAGAGTTTATTATATTGAATATATTTGTTTACTGTTACTTGTGTTCAAGATCGATTTGATTGTAATAACATTGTATTCAACCCCCTTCTACAGTGTTGTGTGACCTAACAAGTGGTATCATAGCTTCTCTGTTAACACACATACAGTAAATATCCAAACAATCATGTCTGAAGAAGTACAAACTCCAACCAAGCCCACCAAAACTGAAGAAACTCAAAAGACTCAAACCCACAGTCGATATGAGACTATTAGGGTTCCCATACTGAGACCTTCTGAGTATCCCATATGGAAAGTGAAGATGGCTATGTTTCTGAAAGCTACAGATCAAAATACCTTGACAGAATTAATGAAGGACCACATAAGCCTACGAAACTCTCTGTTGTAGTTGCTGATCAACCAGCAATGACCATACCAAAGAAGAAAGGTGAGTACATAGCTGAAGACATCTCATCTATTGCCAAGGATGCAATGGTAAGGCATTTGCTGCATAGTGCCATTGATAATGTCATGTCAAACAGGGTAATTAATTGTAAAACTGCAAAGGAGATATGGGATGCTTTGGAGACAAGATGTCAGGGAACTGATGCAATCAAGAAGAACATGAGGACTATACTCACTCAAGAGTACGAGCACTTTGACTCAAAAGATGATGAGTCTTTAACTGACTTATATGACAGGTTTGTCAAACTCTTGAATGATCTGTCACTGGTGGACAAGGAATATGATCTTGAAGATTCAAATCTAGGATTCCTTTTAGCTCTTCCTGAAAATTGGGATTTGAAGTCAACTACCATAAGAGACAACTATGACCTTACCGAAACTACACTTGATGAAATTTATGGTATGCTCAAGACTTATGAACTTGGGATGGATCAAAGGAGCAAGAGGTATGGAAGAAAGTCAAGGACAGTTGCTCTTAAGGCTGAGGAGGAATCTCCTAATATGGTTGCCTCAAAAAGGGGCGATGTTACGACCGGCATTTTATGTAATATTATTTGTGGATTGGGTATAATATTAAAGTCAAATGAAAATATATTCAATGATTGTACGCTAGTGTGAGTGAAAATTTCTACATTATAAATTTGCTTTGTGTAGTATATGATTTTTCAAAGCAAGAGTTTATTTAATTTCTTTATTTTTGACTTATAAGGAATATTCTAAGCTTTGGAAAAATTTTCTTTTAAAAGGTATTTTGTTCACAAATTTTGAAAATGATTTTATAAAGTCTCTAAAAATCCAAGTTATTTTATGATATAAATTTTATAATTTTTGAACTTGTATTTTATTTTATAAAAATAAATCTTTATAAATTTTATTTGTTATAATTAGCAAATTACATGGCTACCCTTGCATGCAAATACTCTTCCAATTCAACTAAGGGGCAAGGAAGACATTTCCAACCCCACTCACTTTCATTCTACTAACCAAATTACCCCTTTACCCTTGCATGCAAATCTACCTAACTATATTGGAAGGTTACTCTTGTAAAATCTCAAATCCACTCACTTTTGGCCAAATAAAAACCAAACTAACATGATTATTACTCCACATTCACCCCACCATTTCCACACTCCTCCTTTCCTCCCCTTCCTCTCGGTTTTTCCCCCTCCCCTCTCGGCAATTCCCAAAAACCGAGCCCCCATCCCCTTCTTTCTTCATTTCTCACTCAAACAATCATCCTATTATCAAGTAATCCTACTCCCTACATGTTGTTCTTGTATATCTTAAGAGTTTAGAGTAGAAAAACTTATGTGTCGACCTTGCATGGTGGTGTTTTGTTAAAACTCCAAGTGAATATCCTTGATTCTTGTGAATTCAAGGCTTTCACCATGAGTTATAGTAGCAAAGGGTTGAGAATGGCTAGACATGAGTATGCTACACTCATGCAATTGTTGTTTTCACCCTAATCCATTCAGCCATGACTTGATAGGAGCCGAATGGATGGTGTTTTGGTTGTCATGTTACACTTTGTGTGTTTTTGTGATGATAACATGAAAATCTTAGTGAAGTCTTGATAAAACTCTTTGCATGCTAAGTGATCATCTAGGTATATCTTATTCTAGGCTTGCATGTCAATTTTATGATAGAACATATGTAGAAAATGTTTTATTTTGGTTTGAAAAACCTGAAGGCATGCATGCATGTGGATTTCTCTTAGAATGTTGTAAGATTTTGATCATTTGGAAAGATTTTGTTAGTGAGCCTTAATTTCAGTAGGAATAATGTGTTAATATTGATTTATGCTTCTTGTTGCATGGTAATAATTCGTGGTTATCTTTTATAAAAAAAAATATATCTTGTTGTTTCAAAAGCATGAAGATTTGTGATTTGTGAAGTGTAGTCTCTTTTGTTTTGCCATAATTGTACCTTAGGTAAAGATGATCTCACCAAGGTTATTTTGAGAATAAGGGAGTTAGTTCAGTAGAATGCCATGTATAAGTTCTGGTTTAAGTATTTAGTTGTTGTTATTTGAGTTTGTCAAGTCAAAACCTTGGAAAATGAGAGTTATAGTTTCTGCAGAAAAATCAGTATAGCACCCTGAGGTTTAGAGTGAGTTTTGGCCATGTCATTGGTGTGCACTTTGAGGCCCAAGCTACCAGAAGTTAGTATTGGGAGTATATAAAAGGTTTTAGGAGTTGGTTGGAGGTTTGCATGTCATTTGGTTAGGTGCACAAGTAGAATAACAAAATCTGTCCAACAGGGGACAGTTTTGTTGCAACTTAGAATTAGGGAGATTTGACCATGTCATAGGTAGGCCCTCATTAGGCCCAATTGGGACTTAGTTAGAGAGGGTGTCAGAGAAGTTTTTCCAACCATAGTTCATAAGATATGAGTTAGAACCATGTGTCGCAAGTTAATTCAAGTCAGGGCATTTTCTGCCCAGAAAAACAGGGGAACCTTGGACTTTTAGCTTAGGCCCAAGAAGGCCCAAGCCAGGCCCTTGAGCCACATCAAGTTTGTGAGATGCCCTTAGGTCAGGAGAGTCTTGTGTAAAAGTTTTGAAGGAAAGCTTGTAGTTTAAGAGTGTCTAATGTACTCAAGAAACCATAGTTGTCATTCTTAAATTTGCACCAGTGAGCACTTTCACTTATCACATAGTTTTAGAACACTTAGAAGTGAGTATTAGGTCGACCACCATAGTTGTAAGATAGTATAAGGTCAGTAGAGCAAAAGGCACAAGTGAGGGTCAATAAGTTTTGGATAAATTAGGAAAGGCACATCGAGTTAGGAAGCCAAAATTTGAAGATCTTGTCTAGTTTAGCGACCAAGTGACTTAAGTTGTGAGTCGAGATCATCCAAGCCTAGTGTTGCATTATGGTGTTATTTGGTATTAATATACGATATGTGATTATGTGGCTACGTGTGTACAATTGAAATATAAAGGTGGATATAAATTAAGTGCATATAGGCCTAAGTGCCATCCGTGTTTAATTTCGGGTTGTAAATAGGTTGAGATGGTAAGAATATATTATAATGAGGATTATTATTATTTATGTAGGTTCTCGAGACGAGGGAAAACTTGCCATAAAAGTCGAGTGAAGCTCCAGTTACTCCTACCAGTCAGACCAGACCAGCCTATCTCAAGGCAAGTGATTCAACTTGACCTTCATATTTACTATAAACAGTTCATATTTATCGATGCAATTATCCTGAGTCATTTTGATATGTTTAAATCAAGCGTATCTCTCGCTTATCTTTGAATTACATAGAGATGCCATGAACCCTCAAGTATGTATTACAAGTAGTTTAAAAGTCTCTTCATGATAGTTAAATGCCATGATAAAATAAAGAGTTGTTATATTACTTGATTGATCATTTTGATTAACATGATGATGATTCCTAAGTATTGATATCTCATCCTGATACTTGAACCCCTATAGAACCTTACCTTGAACTTTGATAGACAGAAACTTACCAACCTGATTCCTCATTGATTGATACCCTCTTTCCTATCCTAAAGCTTGACAATTCTGATATATACATTCATCCTGAGCTAGAGATCATTACCTTAACACCCATAGTATTCGTGAAGCTTATCTTCTTAATGATCCAACACCTGTACCTTGACGAGAAACCATTGCTTTAAGCCTAGTTTGGCATTACCCCTTCATATTATCCATTAGTCTCGCCATATTTTCCTTTCCAAGTTCTGACATATGAAAACCTTTTGGTTACCCTAATAGAGTAAAGTTTTGTGAATCATGGCCCTGAGATTTAGTACCATATTTCCCGTGTTTCGAGTTGATCTATATTCCCTTAATAAAAATGTGTACTGTTAAAAGAGATTTTGTTACAATTCGGCATTAGCTTTTGAAATAAATAAAATATGGGTTTTCAGTCCCAAAGGGGGATAAATGTTTTCTTGAATAGTGGATCTGGAATGAGACGCGAGTCATTTCCACACTTATATTAGGCTTAAAAGTTGCCTAGGGATTCCCGTTAATGTTTTAGAACCCAGCGAGGTTCGGGATTACTTCGCGGCTGATCACCGGCTGTAATCCGTAGCGTCATAAAATGATTTTGATTAAGTCATGATTTTTTTTTAAAATTGTTTTGATACAAGCAAAATGATGCCATCTCATATAGTTTTATCTCTCGTTATCATTAGTTATGTCTTTCCATTGGCATTCTTAAAAGTATATCTCGATTTATGTTTTGTGTTATGTTGTTAGCACTTGTTGAGCATTCGGCTCACTTCTTGCTTTACCCTGATATTACAGCTAGCAGCTATGGTTAGATTCAAGCAGACTGCCCGTAATACCTGTGATGCTGATGCTTATGTTCGAGCACAGGTAGAATAAGTAATAATAGTTGTGTGAGGACTCGGTATTTGTATTCAGATGTAATAGTTGGTAGTGTTGGGCTGTTTGGATTTGGTTGTGCATTCTTCATTAAAATGATGTAATAGCTATATTTATTTTGCTGTTTAAGTTGGGGGTGTGACAGGCAAAGGAAAGGCTCTCATCATAGAGTCTGATTCAGAGTCATCATATTCTGATGATGATGATTTAGAAACTGAAAGTTTACCTGAAATGGATGTTGATGAAGAGATGATGAAATCGTGTGCTCTTATGGTGAAGGGTATCACAAAAATAGCCTACAGGAAATTCAGAAAAGGCAAGAAGTTTTCCAGGAAAAGTGGAAGTTCTGATAAGAAAGGGTTCAGAAAGTCTGAAGGCAAGGGAGGAAAGTCTGACATAGGAGACAACTCAAATGTCAAATGCTATAATTGTGGTGAAAGAGGCCACATATCTCCTGACTGCAAGAAAGGAAAAAGTGACAAAGGCAAGGCACTTATCACAAATAAGAAAAGTTGGACAGACACTTCAGATTCTGAACATGAGGTGAACTATGCCCTGATGGCAAATTCTGATGGCAGTCCTGAAACTGCTGAATTGAAGGTACCTCAAACAACTTATGCCTTTCATACTAATGATATGACTGTGTTGAGATTATATCTTAAAACCATGTTTATTAGTTATAGAGATCAAACTTTAACATGTGAAAGATTAACTTCTTAAAATCTTACTTTTAAGAAAAGGAATGATTATTTAGAAAAAGAGTTAGGTATGTTCCATCAAACATAGAAAGAAAGAGATGATACTTTTTATGTTAGAGATGAATTGCTAAAATTGAATAAATCTCTAAAAACTGAGTTAGAAAAAGAAAGAAAGATTATCAGGTTTTGGACTAACTCTGGAAGAATAACTCAAAATTTGTGAAGTAGTGGAAACTGGAAAAAGGGCTTAGGTTATGGAGATGATAAAAGTGAAAAAGGAACTGAACAAATTGAGCCAATTGTTGTTAAACAGACTGTTAAGCCAAAGGTAAATTCTGTTAAGTTTGTAGCTAAAACTGTAAAGTCTGATTCTGAAAAGATGAAAGTGTCTATGACAGAAGTTAAGGATAAGTCAACTTCTGACAAATTAAAACATGATAAACCAGCTGAAGTCAACATAGGCTTAATGACATAGAAGTAGCTTAAGCATAAGCTGAAAGAGATTAGGAATGTCAACAAGGTAAAGGAAGCTAGGAAAAATAGGAATGGAAAGGAAGGTGTAAACAAAAGAAATAATTATATGCCTGTTCCTAATGCTTCTAGAAAGAAATGTTATAACTGTGGAAACTCTAACCATCTGGCTTCTTTTTGCAGGAAAAATAAAAGTATAAACTCTTTACCTCCTAGATCAGGAGTTAAGAGTCAGTCTGTTAGGTTTAAGCCACAAAATCCTTGTTTTCATTGTGGTAGTTTATGGCATTCCATTTATACTTGTAAGGAATATCATAGTTTGTACTATGATTATTATCAAATAAAACCTTCTTTGAAGAAAGTTACTTTAATTTCTTCTAGTGTAAACTCTGATGCAAAGTTTGCTATAAGTTCTGATAAACAGCATGTTAGCATAAACTCTGAAACTGAATCCGCTGCAAATGCTAACTAACTCAAAAAGGCCAAAAGATCCAAGCAAGTTTGGGTCCTTAAAACTAATCATTAGTGGACTTTGTGATTGCAGGGCAACAGGAAAGATATCCTAATGCTGGACATTGGATGTTCAGGACATATGACTGGAAATAAAGCCCTGCTATCAGACTTTGTGAAGAAAGTTGGCCCAGGAGTTTCTTATAGAGATGGCGACATGGGAAAAACTCTGGGATATGGCAATATCAATCTTGGGAATACCATCATTGAATTAGTAGCTCTTGTCTCAGGACTTAAACACAATATGCTAAGCGTGAGTCAAATCTGTGACAAAGGTTATCATGCGGATTTCTTTGAAGAACACTGTGAATTTGTAAGGAATACTACAGGAAAAGTGGTTCTGAAAGGTTACAGGGATGGTAACATTTATGAAGCCAGACTTTCAACAAGTTCTGATGGTTCTGCAATATGTCTGTTGAGTAGAATTTCAATTGAAGAAAGCTGGAATTGGCATAAAAGACTCTTTCATTTAAATTTCAACAACATAAATGACCTTGTAAAGAGAGATCTTGTGAGAGGATTGCCAAAATCAATATTTTCTCCTAATGGCCTTTGTGATTCATGTTAAAAGGCAAAACAAAGAAAATCTTCTTTCAAGAGCAAAACTGAATCTTCAATTCTTGAGCCTTATCACCTACTGTATGTTGATCTATTTGGTCTAGTCAATGTCATGTCTATTGCAAAGAAGAAATATGCTATGATTATAGTGGATGAGTTCACAAGGTACACTTGGGTGTATTTCTTGCACAAGAAGAATGAAACTGCATTTACTTTAACTGAACATGTCAGACAGCTGGATAAGTTGGTCAAAGATTCTGTTAAAATTATAAGAAGTGATAATGGCACTGAGTTCAAGAATTCAATCATGGAAGAGTTTTGCAAAGAGCAAGGAATCAAACAATAATTTTCTGCACCTGGAACTCCACAGCAAAATGGAGTTGTAGAAAGAAAGAACAGGACTCTCATTGAAGCTGCACGAACTATGCTTGATGAAGCAAAGCTACCAACCTACTTTTGGGCTGAAGCTGTGCAGACTGCTTATTTTATATAGAATGCTACACTCATAAACAAGCATGGAAAAACACCATATGAAATGGTGAAGAAAAAGAAGCCAAATCTGAAATACATTCATGTATTTGGATGTAAGTGTTTTGTTCTTAAGACTCATCCTGAACAATTGTCAAAATTTGATCTAAAAGCTGATGAAGGAATTTTTGTTGGATATCCACTTTCCACAAAGGCCTTTAGAGTTTACAATTTAAGAACAAGGGTTGTCATGGAATCTATCAATGTATCTTTTGATGATAAGAAGATTACTGGACTTGAAGATTTCAATGATCATGATCAGCTGAGATTTGAAAATGAAGATTTAAATTCTGATTCTGGAAATTCTGCTAACTTAAATTATGATCCTATAAGTTCTGACGGGTTAAGTTCTGATGTCATTGATACTGTGGTAACAACTTCAAAGGAAAATGCAGTTGTCCAGGGGGAGCAAGCTGAAGATCCTACCACAACTCAAGACTCTCAAGAAGCATCAGAACCTGTCACTGGCTCTTCAAGTTCTGATTCATCAAGTTCTGATGAGCCAAATTCTGATAATTCAGGAAACTCTGATTCTTCAAATCCTGAAGGAACCAACTCAAATTCTGAAATTTCAGAGAGCATAACTACAGGGGGAGAATCAAAATATGCTGATGGATATAGCATGGAATCAACTTCCATCTGCAAGGAAGTGGACCAAATGACATACATCTGACTTAATTATTGGAGATCCTGAAGCAGGTGTCAGAACTAGAACTGCAACATCAAATGAATGTCTCTATCATTCTTTTCTATCTCAGACTGAACCAAAGAAAGTGGAAGAAGCTCTTCAAGATGCTGACTGGGTGCAAGCAATGCCAGGAAGAGTTAAATGAATTTGAAAGAAATAAATTCTGGACCCTAGTGCCAAGACCAAAGAACAGATCAGTTGTTGGCACAAAATGGGTGTTCAGAAATAAAACTGACAGTGATGGAATAATTACAAGGAACAAAGCAAGGCTGGTTGCTAAAGGCTACTTTCAACAGGAGGGTATTGATTATGATAAAACATTTGCACCAGTTGCTAGATTGGAAGCCATAAGAATCTTTTTGGCTTATGCTGCTCACAAAAAGTTTAAAGTCTTTCAAATGGATGTGAAAAGTGCTTTTCTCAATGAAGAATTGGAAAAAGAGGTGTTTGTTGAACAACCTCCAGGCTTTGTATATTCAAAACTTTCAAATCATATCTATAGGCATGACAAAGCACTTTATGGCCTTAAGCAAGCTCCTAAAGCATGGTATGAGACTTTAGCTCAATTCCTTCTGGAAAGTGGATTTCACAGAGGTACAATTGATAAAACACTGGTCTACCTCAACCATGGAAATGACTTACTTTTGGTACAGATATATGTTGATGATATCATATTTGGTTCTACAAATGCCAAACTCTGTGAAAGGTTTGCAAAGCTAATGCAGTCAAGATATCAAATCAGTATGATGGGAGAACTTAGTTATTTTCAGGGACTTCAAGTCAAGCAAAATGAAGAAGGTACTTTTATATGTCAATCCAAGTACACCAGAAATTTACTCAAGAAATTTGGAATGCAAGACTGTTCAACTGCATCCACTCCCATGGCCACTGCAACCAAGTTAGATAAAGATACTGTTTCATCAGTAGATATTACTAACTACAGAGGTATGATTGGCTCATTACTCTATTTAACTGCAAGTAGACCTGATATCATGTATGCTACCTATTTTTGTGCAAGATTTCTGGCTGATCCAAGAGAACCTCATCTAATAGATGTGAAAAGAATTTTCAAGTACCTCAAAGGTACAGCTGATCTAGGATTGTGGTATCCTAGAGAATCATATTTTAAGCTAATAGGTTACTCAGATACAGATTTTGCAGGGTGCAAAATAGACAGGAAAAGCACTAGTGGAAGCTGCCAATTTCTTGGAGGCAGATTAGTTTCTTGGTTTATGAAGAAACAGAAATCAATTTCCACATCAACTGCAGAAGCAGAATATATTGCTGTAGAAAGTTGTTATGCACAGATTCTTTGGATGAAGAATTAGTTACTGGATTATGGGTTAAAATTTTCTAAAATACCTATTTACTATGATAATCAAAGTGTTATTGCTATGACAGGTAATCCAGTTCAACACTCAATGACAAAGCACATCAGCATAATTACCATTTCAACTACTATCAGGATTATCAGTCAAAGCACTCAGAGTTTGACCAATATCACTATTTAATCAACTACTATTAGGATTTATCAGTCAACACAAGTTTGACCAATATCAGAATTTAATCAACTACTATCAGGATTTATCAGTCAACACACATTTGACCAATAATAGAGCTTATATAGATAATTAGAGTTTAACATCCAGCTACTGGCCGGGATTAATAGAAGCCAGCATCATAGTTTAACACTATAATCAGTATTTAACAAGTACTGAAACATAATAAGAAGACACCGCACTCTAATTATCATAGGTATTCCAAATTATCAGAGTTTGAGAAATGTCCTGATATCATTCCCAATTCATTCACAAATCTTGTAAAGGTAGCTTCATAGAGGGGCTCGGTGAATATATCTTCTAATTGCTGATCTGTTGGAACAAAGATCAATTCCACTTTACCTTCCATACCAAGCTCCTTTATGAAATGGTACAGAATACTGATATGTTTAGTCATGGAATGTTGTATTGGACTTCCTGTCATTGCAACATCACTTTGATTATCACAATATATAGGAATTGCAGAATACTCTAACCCTTAATCCAGTAACTGATTATTCATTCATAAAATTTGAGCACAACAGCTTCCTACAACAATATATTCAGCTTCTGCAGTTGATGTGGAAATTGATTTTTATTTCTTGCTAAACCAAGAAACCAACCTGCCACCAAGAAATTGGCAGCTTCCAGAAGTGTTTTTCCTGTCTATTTTATATCCTGTAAAATCAGCATCTGAGTATCCAATTAGCTTAAAGTCTGAATCTCTAGAATACCATAATCCAAGATTTATGGTGCCTTTGAGATATTTAAAAATTCTTTTCACATCTAATAGATGTGGTTCCCTTCAATCAGCTTGGAACCTTGTACAGAGACAAGTAGCATACATGATATCAGGTCTACTAGCAGTCAAATATAGGAGTGAGCCAATCACACCTCTGTAGTTAGTTATATCTAGTGATGAACCAGTTTAAATCTAACTTGGTTGCAGTGGCCAATGGAGTTGTTGTAGTTGAACTATCTCGCATTCCAAATCTTTGGAGCAAATTCCTGGTGTATTTGGATTGATTTATGAAGATCCCTTCATCAGTCTATTTTACCTGTAAACCCAGGAAATAACTCAATTATCCCATCATACTCATTTGATATCTTGACTACATTAGCTTTGCAAACCTCTCACAAAGTTTATCATTATTAGAAGCAAAAATGATATCATCAACATATATTTGTACTAATAACACGTCCTTACCATGGTATTTATAAAATAAAGTTTTGTCAATTGTACCTCTTCTGAAACCACTTTCTAATGGAAATAGAGCAAGTATTTCATACCAGACCCTTGGAGCTTGTTTTAGTCCATAGAGTGCTTTATCCAGTTCATAAATATGATCAGGATATTTTGGATATATAAAACCAGGAGACTGTTCAATATAGACTTCCTCTTTAAGTTCACCATTCAGAATTGCACTCTTCGCATCCATTTGAAACACTTTAAACTTCATGGTAGTTAGATCCTTGAAGCAGAACCTCCCACTTGATCCATAAACTTTCTAGTATCTCTTTGACTTGTACCACTATCATTTCCTTATGCTCCCCCTAATCAGTATTTCCAGTGCTATAAGTATTTAATCCATCAGTATTTAAGGAATCAGAGTTTGATGAATTATTTAATGATGTTTCTAGAGTTGAATCACTTCTAGTAGACTCTTGATGTGAATCATGTTACCCCCCGTCATCATGTGCTTCAGTATTTACATAATTTCCACTGACATGAGGATCATCATAGTTTAGAATGATATCAGGATTTACTGTATCAGAATTTGTCAGTATATCATGTTGGATATATTTGAGATGTCATGTCTAATATGTTTCATGTTTAGTGTTCAGATCTTAACTAACAGGAAATATCAGTTCTTACTGGAATCAGGACTTAAGGATATCAGGACTTAGATTATCAGAAGATAATATCAGAAGATGGATATCAGAACTTAAGTAATGGAGGACTAACAGTTAAGGAAGGAAGCTGATTTACAGGAAAGAAGATCGAGATTAATACAAGAAGAAGATATGCATGGAAAGAGTTAGAGGACTAGAAAAATTATATAAGATATCTGATTAATATATTTTAGGAGACAGAATTATATTCTATATTAATTAGAAGTTATCTTGTAACTGTATGTCTATATAAACACAGACATAGGTTTACTCTATAAGAGTTATGATCATCGAGAAGATCATACAATTGTAACCTAGAAGCTCCCGTGATATTTGTTCATCACTGAGAGAGAACAGTTCCATTGTAACAGAGTTTATTATATTGAATACATCTGTTTTCTGTTACCTGTGCTTTAAATCAATTTGATTGTATTCTACACTATATTCAACCCCCTTCTACAGTGTTGTGTGACCTAACAAGTGGTATCAGAGCCTATCCGTTAACACACATACAGTAAAGATCCAAAACAATCATGACTGAAGAAGCAGAAAATCCAACCAAGCCCGCCAAAACTGAAGAAATTCCAAAGACTCAAACCCATAGTCGATATGAGACTATCAGGGTTCCCATACTGAGACCTTCTGAGTATCCCATATGGAAAGTGAAGATGGCTATGTTTTTGGAAACTACAGATCCAGAATATATTGACAGAATTTATGAAGGACCGCATAAGCCAACCAAGCTCTCTGTTGTAGTTGCAGATCAGCCAGCAAAGACCATACCAAATGAGAAAAGTGAATACACAGCTGAAGATATCTCATCTATTGCCAAGGATGCAAAGGTAAGGCATTTTCTGCATAGTGCCATTGATAATGTCATGTCAAATAGGGTAATTCAATGCAAGACTGCAAAGGAGATATGGGATACTTTGGAGACAAGGTGTCAGGGAACTGATGCAATCAAGAAAAATAGGAGGACTATACTCACTCAAGAGTATGAGCACTTTGACTCAAAAAGTGATGAGTCATTAACTGACTTATATGACAGGTTTGTCAAACTCTTGAATGATCTGTTACTGGTGGACAATGAATATGACATTGAAGATTCAAATCTAAAATTCCTTTTAGCTCTTCCTGAAAGTTGGGATTTGAAAGCAACTATTATGAGAGACAACTATGCTCTTGATGAAACTACTCTTGATGAAATTTATGGATGCTCAAGACTTATGATCTTATGACGGATCAAATAAGCAAGAGACATGGGAGAAAGTCAAGGACAATTGCTCTTAATGCTGAGGAGGAATCCCTCAAAGTGGCTATCTCCAAGAAAGGAAAAGGAAAGGCTCTCATCATAAAGTCTGGTTCAGAATCATCAAGTTCTGATGATGATGATTCAGAAATTGAAAGTCTACCTGAAGTAGATGCTGATGAAGAGATGATGAAGCTGTGTGCTCTTATGGTGAAGGGTATCACAAAGATAGCCTACAGGAAATTCAGAAGGGGAAAGATTCTGATAAGAAGGGCTTCAGAAAATCTGAAGACAAAGGAGGAAATTCTGATAGAGGAGATTACTCAAATATCAAATGCTACAACTGTGGTGAGAAAGGCCAAATATCTCCTGACTGCAAGAAAGGAAAGAGTGATAAAGGCAAGGCTCTTGTCACAAAGAAGAAAAGCTGGACATACACTTCAGATTCTAAAGATGTGGAGAACTATGCCTTGATGGCAAATGCTGATAGCAGTTCTGATGTTGCTGAGTTAAAGGTACCTCAAACAACTTGTGCCTTTCATACGGATGATATTAATGAGTTGAGATTATATCTTAAAACCATGTTTATTAGCTATAGAGATCAAACTTTAACATGTGAAAGATTAACTTCTGAAAATCTTGCTTTTAAAAAGAGGAATGATTATTTAGAAAAGGAGTTAGTTATGTTCCATCAAACTCAGAAGGATAGAGATGATGCTTTCTATGTTAGAGATGAAGTGCTAAAAATGAATAAATCTCTAAAAACTGAGTTAGAAAAGGAGAGAGATTATCAAGACTTGGACTAACTCTGGAAGAACAACTCAGGATATACTAAGTAGTGGGAACTGGAAAGAGGGCTTAGATTATGGAGATGAGAAAAGTGAAAAAGGAACTGAACAAGTTAAGCCAATTATTGTTAAACAGACTACTAATCCAAAGGTAAATCCTGTTAAATTTGTAGCTAAAACTGTAAAGTCTGATTCTGAAAAGATGAAAGATATTGAGACAAAAGTGATAGCAGAGTCAACTTCTGACAAATTAGAACAAGATAAACCAACTGAAGTTAACATAGGCTTAATGACAAAGAAGCAGCTTAAACATAAGCTGAAAGAGATTACCGGTGTAAACAAGATAAAGGTAGCTAGGAAAAATAGGAATGGAAAGGAAGGTGTGAATAAAAGCAACAATTATATACTTGTTCCTAATGCTCCTAGAAAGAAATGCTATAATTGTGGAAACTCTAACCATCTAGCTTCTTTTTGCAGGAAGAATAAGAATATAAACTCCTTACCTTCTAAAACAGGAGTTAAGAGTCAGTCCGTTAGGTTTAAGCCACAAAATCCTTGTTTTCATTGTGGTAGTATATGGCATTCCATTTATACTTGTAAGGAATATCATAGTTTGTACTATGATTATTAACAGATAAAACCTTCTTTGAAAAAAGTTGCTTTAATTCCTTCTAGTGTAAAGTATGATGCAAAGTCTGATACTGTTAATACTGATAAGAAAAATGTTAGCATAAACTCTGATGTTAAATCCACTGCAAATGTTAACAAACTTAAAAAGGCCAAAGGATCCAAGGAAGTCGGGGTCCTTAAAACTAACCATTAGTGGTCTTTGTAATTGCAGGGCAACAGGAAGAACATCCTAGTTCTGGACAGTGGATGTTCAGGACATATGACTGGAAATAAAGCCCTGCTATCAGATTTTGTGGAGAAATCTGGCCCAGAAGTTTCTTATGGAGATGGCAACATTGGAAAAACTCTAGGATATGGCAAGATCAATCTTGGGAATGTCATCATTGAAATAGTAGCTCTTGTCTCAGGACTTAAATAAAATCTGTTGAGTATAAGTCAAATCTGTGACAGAGGTTATCATGTGGATTTCATTGAAGAACACTGTAAAGTTATAAGTAATTCTACAAGAAAAGTGGTTCTGAAAGGATACATGCATGGTAACATTTATGAAGCCAGACTTTCAACAAATACTGATGGTTCTGCAATCTGTCAGTTGAGTAGAGCATCAATTGAAGAAAGCTGGAATTGGCACAAAAAACTCTCTCATTTAAATTTCAACAATATAAATGAACTCGTAAAGAAAGATCTTGTGAGAGGACTGCCAAAAACAGTATTTGCTCCTGATGGCCTTTGTGATTCGTGTCAGAAGGCAAAACAAAGAAAATCCTCTTTCAAGAGCAAAACTGAGTCATCAATTCTTGAGCCTTATCACCTACTGCATGTTGATCTATTTGGTCCAGTCAATGTCATTTCTATTGCAAAGAAGAAATATGCTATGATTATAGTGGATGAGTTCACAAGATACACTTGGGTGTATTTCTTGCATAAGAAGACTGAAACAACATCTACTCTAACTGATCATGTCAAACAGCTGGATAAATTTATCAAAGATTCTTTGAAAATAATAAGGAGTGATAATGGCACTGAGTTCAAGAATTCAATCATGGAAAAGTTCTGCAAAGATCATGGAATCAAACAGGAATTTTCTGCACCTGGAACTCCACAACAAAATGGAGTTGTAGAAAGAAAGAACGGGACTCTCATTGAAGCTGCATGAACAATGCTTGATGAAGCAAAGCTACCAACCTATTTTTGGGCTGAAGATGTGCAGACTGCTTGTTTTACACAAAATGCTACACTTATAAACAAGCATGGAAAAACACCATATGAGATGGTGAAGAAAAAGAAGCCAAATCTGAAATACTTTCATGTATTTGGTTGCAAATGTTTTGTTCTTAAGACTCATCCTTAACAGCTGTCAAAATTTGATCTAAAAGCTGATGAAGGAATTTTTACTGGATATCCACTTTCCACAAAAGCCTTCAGAGTCTATAATTTAAGAACAAGAGTTGTCATGGAATCTATCAATGTCTCTTTTGATGATAAGAAGATTACTGGACTTGAAGATTTCGATGATCATGATCAGCTGAGATTTGAGAATGAAGATTTAAATTTTGATTCTGGAAATTCTGATGACTTAAATCCTAATCATGTAACTTCTGATAGATTAAGTTCTGATGTCGTTGAAACTGTGGTAACAACTCGGAAAAAAATGCACCTGTCCAGGGGGAGCAAGCTGAAGAACCTACCACATCTCAAGACTCTCGAGAAGCATCAGAACCTGTCACTGGCTATTCAAGTTCTGATTCATCTAGTTCTGATGAGCCAAATTCTTATAATTCTAGAAGCTTTGATTCTCCAACTCCTGAAAAATCAAATTCAAATTCTGAAGTCTCAGAGAGCATAACTATAATGGGAGCATCAGAAAATGCCGATGGAGATAGCATGGATCATGGGGGAAGATCTAGTTCTAGAGATCAACTTCCATCTGTAAGGAAGTGGACTAAAGCACATACACCTGATTTAATCAATGGAGATCCTGAAGCAGGTGTCAGAACTAGAACTGCAACTTCAAATGAATGTCTCTATTATTCTTTTCTATATCAGACTGAACCAAAGAAAGTGGAAGAAGCTCTTCAAGATGCTAATTGGGTTCAAGCAATGCAGGAAGAGTTAAATGAATTTGAAAGAAATAAAGTATGGACCCTAGTGCCAAGACCAAAGAACAGATCAGTTGTTGGTACAAAATGGGTGTTCATAAACAAAACTGACAGTGATGGCATAATTACAAGGAATAAAGCAAGACTGGTTGCTAAAGGCTACTCTCAACAGGAGGGTATTGATTATGATGAAACATTTACACCAGTTGCTAGATTAGAAGCCATGAGGATCTTTCTGGCTTATGCTGCTCATAAGAAGTTTAAAGTCTTTCAAATGGATGTGAATAGTGCTTTTCTCAATGGAGAATTGGAAGAAGAGGTATATGTTGAACAACCTCCAGGCTTTGTAGATCCTAAATTTCCCAATCATGTCTGCA
Source organism: Apium graveolens (assembly GCF_009905375.1). NCBI lineage: Eukaryota > Viridiplantae > Streptophyta > Magnoliopsida > Apiales > Apiaceae > Apium > Apium graveolens. The sequence goes on from NC_133648.1 coordinate 209,546,470, forward strand.
GGCTTGACAAAGCACTGTATGGCCTTAAGCAAGCTTCAAGAGTATGGTATGAGACTTTAGCTCAATTCCTTCTGGAAAGTGGATTTCACAGAGGCATAATTGACAAGACTTTATTCTACCTCAACCATGGAAAAGACTTACTTTTGGTACAGATATATGTTGATGATATCATATTTGGTTTTAATAATTCCAAACTGTGTGAGAAGTTTGCAAAGCTAATGCAATCAAGATATCAAATGAGTATGATGGGAGAACTCAGCTATTTTCTGGGCCTTCAAGTCAAGCAAACTGAAGAAGGCACTTTTATCTGTCAATCCAAGTATACCAGAAATTTATTGAAGAAATTTGGAATGCAAGATTGTTCAACTGCATCATCTCTCATGGCCACTGCAACCAAGTTAGATAAGGATACTGGTAAATCAGTAGATATTACTAACTACAGAGGTATGATTGGTAAATTAGTAGATATTACTAACTACAGAGGTATCCTAGGGAATCAGATTTTAAGCTAATTGGTTACTCATATGTAGATTTTGCAGGATGCAAAATGGACAGGAAAAGCACTAGTGGAAGCTGCCAATTTCTTGGAGGCAGATTGGTTTAGCAAGAAATAAACGTCAATTTCCACATTAACTGTAGAAGCAGAATATATTGCTGCAGGAAGCTATTGTGCACATATTCTTTGGATGAAGAATCAGTTACTGGATTATGGGTTAGAATTTTCTAAAATCCCTATTTACTGTGATAATCAAAGTGCTATTGCTATGACAGGTAATCCAGTTCAACACTCAATGACAAAGCACATCAGCATTTAGTAGCATTTCATAAGGGAACATGTGGATGAAGCTACAGTGGAATTGCATTTTGTTCCCACAGATCAACAGCTAGCAGATATCTTCACAAAACCACTATGTTAAGCTACTTTTATAAGATTGGTAAATGAACTTGGAATAGTTTTAGGTTCTTTCTCTAAATCTGCCTAGTTTTTGTTCTCATGCATCAGACTTTATGATCAGTGTTTACAGATTGTATTATCTATATGTAATCTGTGCTTAATTTGAAAATTCATTAAATGCTGATTGTTATTTGATGTGGATTTATATACTCTGATAAGTGTTTTGAATGTTCTGTGACTATTCAATCCAATGAGGATAACTGTGCTAGAAGCTGACCTAGTAGTCTTTGACATACTAGAAATCCCATGTTTGAATTAGTTGTTTATGTGGAAACTCATTAACACAATCAGATTCTGATATTGAGCTTAGTCAAGTTTACTTTGTGTATCTTATTACTAAGTCACAAACTAGATTCTTATTTCTTATCTGTCAAATTCTTATGTCAGTAAATCTTAATAATGAACTAAGTGCTGATAAGCCTCACTTATCAAAAGAAAAGAAAAAAAAGAATAAAAGTCAGGTACTCCTTTGAGATCTAGAGTAAAAATGTGGAAGGGAAGACCCAAGTGCATTGCTGGTATTAAGTAATATGCATTAAAAAAGCAAACAAATTTTCTTGGTGACTTTTCACACTCTATGATTACTGGAGAAATACTCTGATAACATCATAAATTCTGATAAGCAGTCGTGACTCACTTACACTGAGAAGCCACTATAAAAAGGAATTTCAAAAGATGCATAAAATGAGCACAAATAGTCGAGGTGGACTCTTGCATAAATTTGTTCTATAGTAGACATCATGACTGATGACAGATTTTAAGCATTTTTCTGAGTTATGCCTTATTTCTAAGATATACTGAAGTTGATCAGATTTTAATCTTTATCTGATATTTTTCTGAATGCACACACTTTCACTCCATATGAATGATGAAAATTATTGTGGTGATTAAAGTTGTTTTTGACAAATATTTAAGTGTCATTTGCATAAATTCTGAGGACAAGTTCTGATGGAAGTTCTGATGATTAAACTCTGAAGAAAACAAGTCAGTATTTGTACGAAGAATCATAGAAAAAGATATTCACTTTTTGAGTACAGAAGCCATGTTCTGATGACTGTTAAAAATCTGATATAAGTTAAGTTCTAATATTAAATCCTGATGGAATCCTTGATGCTTACGTGACATTTTTCTTTACTTGACTTATTTGTCGTAAAATCTGAAACAGTCATATTTAAATCAGAATAAATTTGGGTGAGATAAAAACAATCATAATCGATATGGGTTAGTGGTTAACTTGTATGTCCTGAAAAACTGCATATGCACAGTAATTATTGCTTATTTTACGTGCCCATTAACTCCTACTCTAACCGTTTATTGACTGTTCATACGGTGCCAGGTGTAAAGTGTATCCCATGCTTCGAAAATATAACTGTTGAGTGGAGAGAGTATATATATGGGAGTTAAAAGATTTTCTAATCTTTTACTTACTTTTATATTCTTAATCTCTTTTACTTTCTCTCTCTCTCTCTCTCTAATATTCTCTGAAGCATTTTCTTTCAGGACTTTTAACAAACACTTTTCAAACACTCTCTTTCTCACTAATTTCTTATAGAGATGGCACCAAAAGACGTAATTTTCAATGGAGCTAAGTTTGTTCCTAACAACTACTCTGCCATTCTTAGCAAGGCTGAAGCTCCATCGGAACTTCACTTCATTTAGGATTTTCTCGCTATTTCTGATATTGGGTACGCTCTGACCCAACCTGATGCAGTTTCTGGAACTCAAGTGTTGGAGTTTTGGAGAAGTGGAGTATATGATGATGGTGGTGCTCAAGGGTCCCCAAGTATTATCTTTTCATCAGGGGAGGATGAACATGTCGTGACATTGGCCACAGTTTGACAAGCACTGCAGCTGCCTGAGAACTGCGTTTACTCTACTGTTGAGGAGCCAGTTCTTCAAAATGTTATGGTCAGCCTGGGGTATGAAAAGACATTGGCTAAGCTGGGACAATTGAAGAGGCCTTACATAAGGAGGGAATGGAGTTTCTTCTTTGACTGCATTACCAAGGCTTTTGCAAACAAATGTTCTAACTTCGATGCAATCCCCATATTCAGTCAACAAATCGGGTATGCTCTCATTAATCAAACTGATTTTGATTATGCAAGTGTTGTCTTAGGTTTCATTAGGGATAGGATGACAGGAAACAAAAATACTATTTATTTTGCTAGATTATGTCAGCTTATTTATACTTTTTGTTGTGATGATAAGCCCCAATCAGCTAGTGAATTAATTCCATCATTCAGACTAGCTAAAAGAGCTTTTAATGACTTATTATCTACTGATAATAAGAAGGTTGTGTTAAGACCCCTCCGAGTTCATTTATCTGTCAAGCAAGCCTTAATAATCTATGATCTAGTTAAATACACTGCACTATATCCTGATGTCCAATCATCAGAACCTCAACCATCAGCACCTACCACCTCTACACAAACACCTCAGACTTCTCAACCATCAGCACAAACATCCAGACCTTCATCTTCCAAACCTTCTAAGAGGACAAAGTCTGTTCCTCAACCTCCACAAGAGAGAAGGAAGATGATTCTCAGAGATGAGTCTGAGAGTGAAGAGGAAACAATTGAAGCACGATTTCATGCATCTGAACCTGTGATATTTGAAGCTGAGAATGTTACTTCTCAGAAAGAGAAAGCAGTTCAAAGTTCAGATACTTTGAAAAGGATATCTGTAAATTCTAATGATGCCGAAGCAACTCCTTCATTGGCAAGGAGATTGAAGAAAATGAAGCCTAGGAGGTATTTGGCTAAGGCTATATCAGAAAATACTGAAGAAGTTGAGGAAGGGGATCATGCGTCTTTGATCTCACAAGAACCAATTATCATTGAAGCCCTTCCAGCTCAAGCCAAAGACACTGCTAATGATACAGTTGTTACCCCTCATGTCTCTCCTATTAAAGCTACAGATGATGCTAAAGAACAAACTAATAATTCTGAAATAGATATTCAAAATTTCAATATACCTAAAGTTCTTTATCTGGAAGCTCCATCTACATCAAAGACACCAACTCTGGAGATAAATTCTGCTTATCAGAATTTAGATGATGTTATTCCTGAATCTCCAGTTGCTTCACACACTGTTGAGCTATCAGAACAGAATGAGTCTTCCTCAAGTTCTGATGACAGTGTTTCTGTTGAGACTCCAGTACCTACTCTGGGCAAGGAAGAATTGGTGAAGAATTTTTTTGAAAAGGAAGCACCTATTCCTTGGGAGGATACTCACAGAGGTGCTGAGTGGACCAAGAAGTGGAATGAATCAGATTTTATTCCATGTTCTACAATTCTGACAGAGCATATTGCAAAAGCTGATGAGTTGCTCACAAATGCTGACTTCAAGACACAACTCAAGATCACAGCTCTTTCTACAAAACATCTTCAAAGTCTACATACTTTTACATATGAAAAGGTTGATACACTCAGGGAACAAGCTGATAAGTTCAATCTACAGATTAAGCTTGACAAGAACATGTATATCAGACCTATTTCTGAAAAAGTTGCAGCCATTGAGAAAACTCAAGAGAAGAAACATGCCCAAATTGTTGAGGTTCTGGCTAATTAAGCTTTTCAGAAAGCTCAATTGGATGAAATCCAATCTTCAGTTGAACTTCTTCTTTCTCTCTTACTTCCTGATGATTCCAAAAAGGGGGAGAAGGTAGTTAAGTTCAAATGCTCACCTACTTAAGAACTGAAGAAAAAGGATGATAAAGGTGATGACCAGAGAAACTCTGAAAAGAGCAGAGGTCAAAGAAAAGTTCAAGGAAAATCTTTAATTCAGAACAAGTCATGTTCTGATGTTGTGAATGCTCAAAGACTGAAGTCAAATGGTGATAAGCAAAGTCTGATGTCAAGTTCTGATTTTCTGATTCAGTCAGGATCTGAAGACTCTCGAAAGTTTTTGCAAACTCTGAAGTTAAAGGGGAAGCCGACTACTGTTTATTACAAAGATCCTAAAATCTAGATACTTGATGAGGAGATAGCAAGAAGATTATTTCCAAAACACAATCCAGGAATGGATTTAGAAACTCTCAAGGAGGAAGAAGCTAGATTTGCTGCTGAGAAGACAAATCCTAAGTCTAAAGCTTCTGATGCAAAAAAACCTCCAAGGCCTAAGGAAAAAGGAATTGTGATCAAGGAAAAGTTAAATTCTGAAACTTCAAAGTTCAAGACTAGATCACAGACTGAGAGTGATCCCAAAGACAAAGGGAAAGGAAAAATTTATGAACCAACCAAGTCACTGGACTTGAAAACTTCTCAAGATCTGATGAAACCAATGTGTAAAATGGTTCAAGTAACTGATGATAATCTTGTTGAAGATGAAACTGTTCAAATTCTGAAAAGAAGAAAGATAAATGAAGATTCTAAAATAACCTATGATACTGCTCAAGTTGTTGTTCAGAATAAAGGACAGGAAGGTATAGAAGAAACAACAAATTCTGATCAAGCTATCATGACATCAACTACTGACAATGCTCAAGTTGATTTGGATAAAATGACAATTACTAATAAGAAGAAGCTGTTATGGAAGAAAGCTACTCCAGTTGAACCAAAATCCAATCTCGTGATTAACTAACTTGCTACATTTGGGTTGAGAGCCAAGCAACCTAGAGATAGAGCTGAATTAGGTTCTGACGAAGAGAAGATTCAAACAGGAGTAGAGGTTAATCTGAGAGATCCTTTCATATTGACAGATAAACCATATGAACAAATCACACAAAGGCACCTTGACAAGGTGTTGTCTGCTCAAATTGTGATAGATGCTAATAATAAGGAGAATCTAAAAGAGAAATTGATCTTATTTTTCAATGATGGAAGGACTTATAGATTAGCTGATACTGATATATTAAAGAAGTCTATCAGAGAACTTCAACATATTCACTATCTTTTGGAAGTAAAATCTGATGTTACAAGAAGATGGTCAGAATACATTTTGAAGGCTATAAGAGATCTATTCAGAATCTCTGGTACAAAGACTTCTCATTACATTCCAATGATTACTGAAGGTGATGGAAGAGAAATTCCTATGCTGAAGAATTCTGCTAAGGTGGAAGTTATTATGAAAGGAAGATGCTTATGTTATAATGAAAACTCTTCATATCCTAAGGTTATCAGACTTGGTGATGGACTTAAAAGAACATCCATTCAAGCTCTCAGAACAGCCATTATCAAATTGGTGATAGTAAAGAAGAAGAACTGATGCAGGTCAAAGCACAGTTAGCTGAAGTTCTGAAGAAAGCTGAAGATAATCTGATAAATGATTTTGTGAAGAATTATTATGGATTCAGATTGATTCAGTAATGTTGGTAAAGCTGGATGTTTTGTAAGTTGTAATTAATAGTCTTATTAAACTCTTATTGCATTTGAACTTAAATGTTTTTGACATCATCAAATCTATTAACTTGTATATTCTTGCATAATTTACAAGTTGGGGGAGATTGTTGGATATATTTGAGATGTCATGTCTAATATGTTTCATGTTTAGTGTTCAGATCTTAACTAACAGGAAATATCAGTTCTTACTGGAATCAGGACTTACTGGAGTCAGGACTTAAGGATATCAGGACTTAGATTATCAGAAGATGGATATCAGAACTTAAGTACTGGAGGACTAACAGTTAAGGAAGGAAGCTGATTTACAGGAAAGAAGATCGAGACTAATACAAGAAGAAGATATGCATGGAAAGAGTTAGAGGACTAGAAGAATTATATAAGATATCTGATTGATATATTTTAGGAGACAGAATTATATTTCATATCAATTCGAAGTTATCTTGTAATTGTGTGTCTATATAAACACATACATAGGTTTACTCTATAAGAGTTACGATCATCAAGAAGATCATACAATTGTAACCTAGCAGCTCTCGTGATATTTGTTCATCACTGAGAGAGAACAGTTCCATTATAACAGAGTTTATTATATCGAATACATCTGTTTTATGTTACTTGTGCTTTAAATCGATTTAATTTTATTCTACACAGTATTCAACCCCCTTCTACAGTGTTGTGTGACCTAACATATCAGGATTTAACCATTTAGCATATGGTACATTTTCAAATCTTAACTTATCATGGTCATCTGCATCTTCTAGACTTGTGATTTTCTTATCATCAAAAGATACATGTATAGATTTCATGACTATCTTTATTCTCAGATTGTACACTCTGAAATCTTTTATTGACAATCGATAATCAACAAAAATGCCTTCATCGGCTTTTAGATCAAATTTAATAAGCTTTTCTAGATGAGTTTTGAAAATAAAACACTTGCAGCCAAAAATGTGAAAGTACTTCAAATTTGGCTTCTTTCCCTTCACCATCTCAAATGGTGTTTTTCCATGCATGTTGATAAATGTTGCATTTTGTGTGAAGCAAGCAGTTTGCACAGCCTCAACCCGGAAGTAGGTTGGAAATCTTTCTTCCTCTAGAATGCTTCTTGTAGCTTCTATGAGAGTTATATTCTTTATTTCAACAACTTCATTTGATTATGGAGTTCTAGGGGAAGAAAATTCGTATCTTATCCTTTTGTATTTGCAGAACTTTTCCATAATATTGTTCTTTAATTCTGTTTCATTATCACTTCTAATGATCTTCACTTTGTATGTTGATCCTTTTTTCAGTTCTCTCATATGATCAAGAAAAATGGCTGGAGATTCATCCTTGGTGTGCAGAAAATACACCCATGTATATCTTGTATATTCATCAACAATAAAAGGTACATACCTCTTCTTGGAAATTGACATTACATTGATTGGACCAAAGAGATCAATATGAAATAGATGATATGGTTCAAGAATAGAGGATTCAATTTTATCTTGAAAGCTGTTTTCCTTTGCTTGGTTTTATGGCATGAGTTACATAAGCCATTAGGAGTAAATACTGCATTGGGCAATCCTCTAACAAGATCTTTCCTCACAAGTTCATTGATATTGTTAAAATTGAAATAAGAAAATCTTTTATGCCAGTTCCAGTTGTCTTTCATAGATGCTCTACTAAGTAGACAAACTTCTTATCCATCAGTATTTATGGAGACCCTGGCTTCATATAAGTTATCATGTCTTATACCAGTCATTGCAATCTTGCCATCAAACTTATTGACAATTTCACAATATTCCTCATAAAAATTCACATGGTAACCTCTGTCACAAATCTGACTCACACAGATTAAATTATACTTGAGTCCTGCAACCAGAGCCACATCTTCAATGATGACATTCCCAACTTTGATTTTGCCATATCCCAAGATTTTTCCTTAGTTGTCATCTTCATAAAAAACACTTGGGCCAGCCTTCTCCTTAAACTCTGACAACATGGATTTATAACCAGTCATGTGTCCTGAGCATCCATTGTCCAAGACTAGAGAATTTCTTCTGTTACACTGCAATCAGTTTTTAAATCAGTTAGTGTTTTTAAGGACCCAGACTTGCTTGAATCCTTTGGCCTTTTTAAGTCTGTTAACATATGCAACAAAAGACTTCATATCAGAGTTTATGTTAACATTCTTACTATCAGTATATACACATGCAGAAATAATTTTTGCTTTATTTAAAGAGGGTTTTAGTTCATAATAATCATAATATAAATTATGATACACTTTACATGTATAAATAGAGTGTCACACACTATCACAATGAAAACAAGGATTCTGTGGTTTATATCTAACTATATTATTCCTAAACTCTGATTTGGGAGGAACAATATTTATCTCTTTATTCTTCCTGCAAGAATTAGCAAGATGATTAGTACTACCACAGTTCAAGCATGTCTTTCTAGGTGCATTGTAAATAGTTTTATAAGTACCATTTTCATTAACACCTACTTTACCATTCTTGTTTTTCCTCGGCTTTTTCTCCTTGACTTTCTTGTGTAATTCCTTCAGCTTTTGCATAAGCTGTTTCTGAGTTATTAAGCCAATATTTACCGATCTTGTGTGAACTTGTTCACTCTTATCAGTATTTAAGTTTGATTTAGGTGATGAGGTTGATCCTACCTCATGAATTAAGTTAACAACATCATCACTTGAATTAAACTTAATAGGCTTCAGCTGAACCTTGTTCAGTTTAACCTGATGATCAGTATTTGTTGGTTTAATCTTCTCAGTTTCTTTTCCATTTTTCTTTTCAGAATTAGATCTATTTTCATATCCTAATCCTGATCTCCAACAACCATTTTCTAAAATTTCCTAAGTTAGTCCAAAGCTTAATAAAATCTCTTTCTTTAGCTAACTATTTTTCTAGATAAGCATGATTTTCTAACATTCTTTCTTTAACATAAATAGCATTATGTCTTTCTTCTTGAATTTCTAGCATGGAAAGTAACTTAATTTCTAGGTGATCATTCCTTTTCTTTAACTCAAAGTTTTCAATCTTGATTCTATTATTCTCTAACATTTGATCTCTATAACTAACATGCAGAGATTTAAGAAACAATCTTAATTCATAGATATCATCAGTATCGAAAGCAAGTGTGGTTTGAGGTACCTTTAATTCAGTAGTGGCAGCCTCAGTTTCAGCATTTTCCATGAGGGCATAGTTCACACCATCTGAATCTGATGAATCATCCCATTTTTTCTTCTTTGTGATCAAGGCTTGTTTCTTCTCAGCTTTTGGTTTTCTGTAGTCAGCTGCAAAGTGTCCAATTCCATCATAGTTATATTACATTTCCTTTGACTTGTCAAATTTTCCAGTCTTTGATTCCTTCCAATCAGTATTTCTTTTATCATTCCTCTTATCAGAGTTTGAAGAACTGGAACCCTTTCTGGAAAACCTTTTCCTTTTCTTGAAGTTCTTGTATACCAGTTTCTTTAAGCTTTTAACTAATGGAGCAACCATTTGATCAATGCTTTCATTATTGTCATGATCACTATAACTCTCTTATTCACTATCAGTGTTTGAATCATCATCAGAGTTTGATGACTCAGTATCAGACTTTGCAATTATATCTTTTCTTTTGGAGTGGCATTTTCTCCAAGCTTTCTCTTTTGGCTTCTGTTCAACTTTAAGTGCAAATGGTCTAGACTTTGATCCTTTTCTCTTGCTTTTTTGCTCCATCTCTAGTTCATAAGTCTTCAAAGTGCCATAACCCTATGTGACTTTAACTGCTCATATTCTTGAGTAAGTACTGTCCCTTGGTTTTTCTTGATAGCAATAGTACCTTGACACTTTACTTCTAAAGCATCCCAAATTTCCTTTGCTATTCTACATCCAATAACCCTATTGGACATAACGCTATCAAGACTTAAATGCAAGATATGTGTTACTTTTACATCTTTCACGATTGATAATAGATCATCTGCAGTATATTCCTTCTTTAGTTTATCAACCATCTTTTCTTCTTGACCAACAACTGCTACTGCCAACTTCATTAGCCTATGAGGACCATCATAAATCATGCTTAAATATTCAAGATCTGAAGCTTCCAAACACATGGACATCTTAACCTTCTATATTGGATATTCATGTATCTTCAGGATTGGAACCTTGATAGCCTCATACCTACTCATATTATTGTTAATTTGTATTCTGGTTGGGGCTGGTGGTGGATTCTGTTGTGGTTCTTTCTATGCCATTAAAGATTGATTTTCAGATCTTAAACTGTTTGTAATACAAATTGTTAGGTCCGTAATACAACTGTAGAGGGGGTGAATACAGTTTATGCAAACAATTCGATAAAGCTTGACATAATCAACATTTTTTATATTAATCAGATAAAAAATGTTAGAAAAGTACTCCCTCAAAAAGACGAATAATTATCCTTGAGAGCTGCTAATAAACTCTGATAGTTTATATACTGATATCATCAATTTCTTCTAACACTATAGACATAGGTGTTGATGCAGGTGAACAATCAGCCATTCCAAATTTCTTCAATAAATCTTTAACATACTTCGTTTGGATGATGAAGATTCCATCACTTCTTTGGCTGACTTAGAGTCCAAGAAAGTAAATTAATTCTCCCATCATGCTCATCTCATCACTCTGCATTAGTCTTGAAAATCTTTGGCATAATTTTTCATTTGTAGACCCATAAATGATATCATCCACATAGATTTGAACTAGGTCATATTACCACCATACTTCTTGTAAAATAGAGTCTTGTCAATTGTTCCTCTAGTGAATCCATATTTTAGCAGAAATTCTGACAGAGTGTCATACCAAGCTCTAGGTGTCTACTTCAATCCATAGAGAGCCTTACCAGTTGATAAACAAAATCTGGAATTGCTAGATCTTCAAAGCCATGTGGATATTGTACATAAATTTCTTCTTCCAACTCACCATTAAGGAATACACTCTTCACTTCCATTTGATACACTTTAAAGTTTGAGTGTGCAACAAATGCAAGAAAGATCCTTATTTCTTCAAGTCTTGCAACTGGAGCAAAAGTTTCATCATATGTTAGGTCACACAACACTGTAGAAGGGGGTTGAATATAGTGTTTATACAATCAAATCGATTTAACACAAATATGTAACAAAGATCAAGTATATTGAATAAACTCTGTTATAATAAGAACTGTTGTCCTATCTTAGTGATGAACAAATATCACTAAGAGCTGCTAGGTTACAATGTATAATCTTCTCGATAATGATAACACATATAGTGTAAACCCAAAGTCTGTGTTTATATAGTACACAGTTACAAGATAACTTCTAATTGATATGGAATACAATTCTGTCTCCTAAAATATATCAATTAGATATCTTCTACAAGTCTTCCAGTCTTCTAACTCTTTCCATGCATATCTTCTTTTGTTTTAGTTTCGATCTTCTACTGTAAATCAGCTTCCTTATATAAAAGTCTTCCCGCACTTAAGTTCTGATATGACCTTAAGTTCTGATATTAAGTTCTGACTTCCAGTAAATCCTGATATGTCCTGTTTGTTAAGATCTGAAAACTAAACATGAATCATATTAGACATGACATCTCAAATATATCTAACAATCTCCCCCAACTTGTAAATTAAGCAAAATAAATAAGTTAATAGATTTAATAATGTCAAAAACATTTAAGTACAAATGCAAATAAGAGTTTAACTAGATAACTAACTACAACTTACAGTCCTTGTAGCTTTTACCAATCTCACTGAGTCAATCTGAATCCATAATGATTCTTGACAAAGCTTGATATCAGCTTTTCTTCTTTAATCCTCAGGACTTGAGAGAGTGTAGTCTTGACTTGCTTCATCTTTTCATTCTGACTTCCAATCTGGTAGATTGCAGTCCTTAAAGCAGAGATATGGTTTCTTTCTAAATCATCATTTAGTCTTATTACCCTAGGATGAGAAGAATCTTCATTATAACATAGACATTTCCCTTTCAGAATCATTTCAAGCTTAGCAGAATTCTTCTTCATTGGAATTTCACTTACATCATCTTCAACAATATGAGGAATGAATTCTATAACTCTTGAACCATAAATTCTTGTTTTATCTCTGATGGTCTTCAATATGAAGTTTGACCATCTCATGGTAATATCAGACTTTACCTATAAAAGGTAATGAAAGAATTGAAGTTCTTTCAGAGTTTTGTTTAGCACATCTGATTCTGACATCTGATATGTCCTTCCATCTTCAAGAAATAGAATCAGATTTTCCTTAACATTGTGCTTGTAATGAGCATTCAGTACCACTTGAACAGAGATAACCTTATCAAGGTGTTTCTGTGTAACATCTTCAAGAGGTCTGTCAGTCAATAGAAATGGATCTCTAGTAGCAACTTCAACTCCTGTTTTGATCTTTGCTTCATCAGAACCTAGTGCAGCCATGTCTCTTGGTTCTCTAGCATTTAACCCAATAATCATGAAAGTAGACAGTAATTGGCTTTGTTTTGGACCTGATGGTTTGACATTTTTCCACAGAAGTTTTTTTTAGTAGCTACTTTCATTTTGTCTAAATCAACTTGAGCACTGTCAGAGGTTGACTTGATGACTTTATCAAAACTTGTTGTTTCGGTTATAGCTTGTTGTTATTGACTCTGAATAACTTGAGCCTTGTCAGAGGTTGTCTTTGATTCTTCAGAAATCTTCTTTCTTTTTAGAGTTTGAACATCTTTATCTTCGGCAAGATTATCATCAGTAACTTGAACCATTTTGCACACTGGCTTTATCAGAATTTGAGCAATTTTCATCTCCAGTGGCTTGGTTGGTTCATCAAATTTTCCTTTCCCTTTATCTTTGGGATCAATCTCAGATTGTGAGCTTGTTTTGGGCTTTGATGACTCAGTAGTTGACTTCTCCTTGATCACAATGCCTTTTACCTTAAGCATTGGAGGTTTCTTTGCAACAGAAGCTTTTGGCTTTAGATTTTTTTTTTAAGATTTAAATCTAGCTTCTTCCTCCTTGAGATTTTCTAAATCCATTCCTGGATTATGCTTTAGAAATAATCTTCTAGCAATTTCTGCATCAAGTGTCTGAATCTTGGGATCTTTATAGTAAACTGTAGTCTGCTTTCCCTTGAGCTTCAGAGTTTGCATGAACTTTTGAGAATCTTGACTTCCACCTTGTATCAAAACATCAGGCTTTGTCATCAGTCTTTGCTCATCAGAACTTGATATCAGATTTTGAGTTTCAGTACTTGCTATCAGATTTTGAGTTTGAGCAGCTTCAGAACTTGTCTTCGTCTAAATAGAAGATTTGCTTGCATCGGTAATTAGTTTCCTTGAAGAAACCTTGTTTCTCTGCTCTTTACTTTGAACTTGACCTCTACCCTTGCTAGGGTTTCCCTGGTCATTAGCTTCATCATCTTTCTTCTTCAGTATTTGATCATTAGAGCATTTGGACTTAACTATCTTCTCCCCCTTTTTGGCATCATCTAATAGTAGGAGTGAGAGAAGAAGTTCAACTGAAGTATGAATCTCATCCAATTGAGCCTGTTGAGAAGCTTGATTAGTCAGGACCTCAGAGATTTGGGCATGCTGCTTCTCTTGAATTTTCTCAATTGCTTCTACCTTTTCAAGTGTAACTCAGGATATGTCGATTAAAATTCAACATTTGTTTGTCAAATCAGCACAAATTATTAGTAACCACAATTTTAATCAAAACATTCATCAAGAAATACAGTTCAAGTAGATGAAGTAAAGATTAACAGGCTTCAAAGAATATTAGAGAGAGAGAGAGAGAGAATAAGAGAGATTAAGAATTAAAAAGTAGGTAAAAGATTAGAAAATATTTTTACTCCCATATATACTCTCTCCACTCAACAGTCCTTTTTAGGAGTAAAACAGACACTTGTACACCTGTCATCCAGTAAATAGTTAAAGCAGAGTTAGTGGGCACGAGAAATAAGCAATAATTAACGTGCACATGCAGTTTTTCAAGACAAACACGTTTACCACTAACCCAAATGATTATGACTGTTTTTATCTCACCTAATTATATTCTGATTAATTATGACCGTTACAGTATTTACCACAAATAAGACAAGTAAAGAATAATGCCACGTAAGCATCAGAGTTTCCATCAAGATTTAATATCAGAACTTGACTATTATCAGATTTTAATAGTCATCAGAACATGGCTTCTGTACTCAAAAAGTGAATGCCTGTTTCTGTGATTCTTCATACAAATACTGACTTGTTTCTTCAGAGTTTAATCATCAGAACTTCCATCAGAACTTGTCCACAGAATTTATGTAAAAAACACTTAACTGTTTGTCAAAAACAACTTAATCATCACAGTAATTTTCATCATTCATATGGAGTGAGAGTGTGTGCATTTAGCAGAATACCAGATAAAGATTAAAGTCTAATAAACTTCAGTACATCTTAGAATAAGGCATAACTAAGAAAAGTGCTTAAAATCTGTCATTAATAATGAAGTCTACTATAGGATAAATTTGTGCATGAGTCCACCTCAACTGTTTGTGCTCATTTTATGCATCTTTTAGAATTCTTTTTCACAGTGGCTTCTCAGTATAAATGAGTCAAAACTGCTATCAGAATTTATGCTATTATCAGAGTATTTCTCCAGTAATCAGAGAATGTGAAAAGTCACCAAGAAAAATTTATTTGCTTTTCTAATGCATATTACTTAATACCAGCAATGCACTTGGGTCTTCCCTTCCACATATTTACTCTAGATCTCAAATGAGTACCTGACTTTAATTTCCTTTTCTTTTCTTTTGATAAGTGAGGCTTATCAAGCATGTGGTTCATCTTTAAGATTTACTGACATCAGAATTTGACAGATAAGAAGCAAGAATCTAGTTTGTGACTTAGTAATAAGATACACAAAGTAAATTTGACTAAGCTTAAAATCAGAATTTGCTTGTGTTAGTGAATTTCCACATAAACAACTAATTCAAACATGGGATTTCTAGTATGTTAAAGACTACTAGGTCAGCATCTAGCAAAGTAATCCTCATTGGATTGAATAGTCATAGAACATTCAAATCACTATCAGAGTATATAGATCCACATCAAATAACAATCAGTATTTAATGTATTTCAATTTAAGTACAGATTACATGAAGATAAGATAATCTATAAATACTGATCATAAAGTCTGATGTATGAGAACAAAAACTAAGCAGATTTAGAGAAAGAACCTGAAACCATTCCAAGTTCATTTACCAGTCTTATAAAAGTAGCTTCACAAAGTGGTTTTGTGAAGATATCTGCTAGTTGTTGATCTGTTGGAACAAAATGCAATTCCACTGTACCTTCCATCACATGTTCCCTTATGAAATGGTACTTCATGCTGATGTGCTTTATCATTGAGTGTTGAACTAGATTACATGTCATAGCAATAGCACTTTGATTATCACAGTAAATAGGTATTTTAGAAAATTCTAACCCATAATCTAGTAACTGATTCTTCATCCAAAGAATCTGTGCACAATAGCTTCCTGCAGCAATATATTCTGCTTCTGCAGTTGATGTGGAAATTGATTTCTGTTTCTTGCTAAACCAAGAAACCAATCTTCCTTCAAGAAATTGGCAACTTCCACTTGTGTTTTTCCTGTCTATTTTACATCCTGCAAAATATGCATCTGAGTAACCTATTAGCTTAAAATTTGATTATCTAGGATACCATAATCCTAGATCAGCTGTACCCTTGAGGTACTTGAAAATTCTTTTCATAGCTATTAAATGAGGTTCTCTTGGATAAGCCTGAAATCTTGCACAAAGACAGGTAGCATACATGATATCAGGTCTACTTGCAGTTAAATAGAGTAAAGAGCCAATCATACCTCTGTAGTTAGTAATATCTACTGATGAACCAGTATCTTTATCTAACTTGGTTGCAGTGGCCATGGGAGTGGATGTAGTTGAACAGTCTTACATTTCAAATTTCTTGAGTAAATTTTTGGTATACTTGGATTGAAAGATAAAAGTACTTTCTTCATTTTGCTTGACTTGAAGTCCCAGAAAATAGCTAAGTTCTCCCATCATAGTCATTTGATATCTTGACTGCATTATCTTTACAAACCTTTCACAGAGTTTGGCATTTGTAGAACAAAATATGATATCATCAACATATATCTGTACCAAAAGTAAGTCCTTTCCACGGTTGAGGTAGAACAGTATTTTATCAATAGTACCTCTGTGGAATCCACTTTCCAGAAGGAATTGAGCTAAAGTCTCATACCATGCTCTAGGAGCTTGCTTAAGGCCATAAAGTGCTTTGTCAAGCCTGTAGACATGATTTGGAAATTTTGAATCTACAAAGCCTAGAGGTTGTTCAACATACAACTCTTCTTCCAATTCTCCATTGATAAAAAGCGCTTTTCACAACCATTTGAAAGACTTTAAACTTTTTGTGAGCATCATAAGCCAAAAATATTCTTATGGCTTCCAATCTAGCAACTAGTGCAAATGTTTCATCATAATCAATACCCTCCTGTTGAGAGTAACCCTTAACAACCGGCCTTGCTTTGTTCCTTATAATTATGCCATCACTGTCAGTTTTGTTTCTGAACACCCATTTTGTGCCAACAATAGATCTGTTCTTTGTTCTTGGCACTAGGGTCCAGACTTTATATGTTTTAAATTCATTTAACTCATCCTGCATTGCTTGCACCCAATCAGCATCTTAAAGAGTTTCTTCCACTTTTTTTGGTTCAGTCTGAGATAGAAAGGAATGATAGAGACATTCATTTGATGTTGCAGTTCTAGTTCTGACACCTCCTTCAGGATCTCCAATTATTAAGTCATGTGTATGTGATTTTGTCCACTTCCTTGCAGATGGAAGTTGTTCTCTAGAACTGGATCCTCCCCCATGATCCATGTTATCTCCATCAGCATTTTCTGATGCTCCCCCTGTAGTGATGCTCTCTGACACTTTAGAATTTGAGTTGGATCCATCAGGATGTGAAGTATCAGAGTTTCCAGAATTATCAGAACTTGGCTCATCTAAACTTGATGAATCAGAGCTTGAAGAGACAGTGACAGGTTCTGATGCTTCTTGAGAGTCTTGAGTTGTGGTAGGATCTTCAGCTTGCTCCCCCTGGACAGGTGCCTTTCCCTTTGGAGTTGTTACCACAGTTTCAATGACATCAGAACTTAACCTATCAGAACTTACATGATCAGAGTTTAAGTCATCAGAATTTGAAGAATCAGAATTTAAATCCTCATTTTCAAATCTCAACTGATCATGATCATTGAAATCTTCAAGTCCAGTAATCTTCTTATCATCAAAGGATACATTGATAGATTCCACGACAACCCTTGTTCTAAAATTGTAGACTCTGAAGGCTTTTGTGGAAAGTGGATATCCAACAAAAATTTCTTCATAAGCTTTTAGATCAAATTTTGACAGCTGTTCAGGATGAGTCTTAAGAATAAAACACTTACAACCAAATACATGAAAGTATTTCAGATTTGGCTTCTTTTTCTTCACCATCTCATATGATGTTTTTCCATGCTTGTTATGAGTGTAGCATTCTGTGTAAAACAAGCAGTCTGCACAGCTTCAGCCCAAAAGTAGGTTGGTAGATTTGCTTCATCAAGCATAGTTCGTGCAACTTCAATGAGAGTCATGTTCTTTCTTTCTACAACTCCATTTTGTTGTGGAGTTCCAGGTGCAGAAAATTCCTGTTTGATTCCATGCTCTTTGCAGAACTCTTCCATGATTGAATTCTTAAACTCAGTGCCATTATCACTTCTTATAATCTTAACAGAATCTTTGACCAATTTATCCAGCTGTCTTACATGATCAGTTAGAGTAGATGCAGTTTCATTCTTCTTGTGCAAGAAATACACCCAAGTGTATCTTGTGAACTCATCCACTATAACCATAACATATTTCTTCTTTGCAATAGACATGACATTGATTGGACCATATAGATCAACATGCAGTAGGTGATAAGGCTCAAGAATTGAAGATTCAGTTTTGCTCTTGAATGAAGATTTTCTTTGTTTTGCCTTTTGACATGAATCACAAAGGCCATCAGGAGCAAATACTGATTTTGGAAGTCCTCTCACAAGTTATTTCTTTACAAGCTCATTTATGTTGTTGAAATTTAAATGAGAGAGTCTTTTGTGCCAATCCCAGCTTTCTTCAATTGATGCTCTATTCAATAGACAGATTGCAGAACCATTAGAACTTGTTGAAAGTCTGGCTTCATAAATATTACCATGCATGTAACCTTTTAGAACCACTTTGCCTGTAGAATTGCTTACAACTTCACAGTGCTTTTCAAAGAAATCCACATGATAACCTCTATCACAGATTTGACTCACACTTAGCAGATTATGTTTAAGTCCTGAGACAAGAGCTACTGATTCAATGATGACATTCCCAAGATTGATATTGCCATATCCCGGAGTTTTTCCCATGTTGCCATCTCCATAAGAAACTCCTGGGCCAGCTTTCTCCATAAAGTCTAATAGCAGGGCTTTATTTCCAGTCATATGTACTGAACATCCACTGTTAAGAACTAGGATATTTTTCCTGTTGCCCTGCAATCACAAAGACCACTAATGATTAGTTTTAAGGACCCAGACTTGCTTAGATCCTTTGGCCTTTCTAAGTTTGTTAGCATTTACAGCAGATTTAGTTTCAGAGTTTATGCTAACATGCTGTTTATCAGAATTTATATCAGACTTTGCATCAGACTTTACACTAGAAGGAACAATACTAACTTTCTTCAAAGAAGGTTTTATTTGATAATAATCATAGTACAAACTATGATATTCCTTACAAGTATAAATGGAATGCCATAAACTACCACAATAAAAACAAGGATTTTGTGGTTTAAACCTAACAGACTGACTCTTAACTCCTGATCTAGGAGGTAAAGAGTTTATATATTTATTCTTCCTGCAAAAAGAAGCAAGATGGTTAGAGTTTCCATAGTTATAATATTTCTTTCTAGGAGTATTAGGAACAGACATATAATTATTGATTTTGTTCACACCTTCCTTTCCATTCCTATTATACTTAAGCTGCTTCTTTGTCATTAAGCCTATGTTGACTTTAATTGGTTTATCCTGTTTTAATTTGTCAGAAGTTGACTTATCCTTAACTTCTGTCACAGACTTTTTCATCTTTTCAGAATCAGACTTAACAGGATTTACCTTTAGCTTAGCAGTCTGTTTAACAACAATTGGCTCAATTTGTTCAGTTCCTTTTTCATTTTTATCATCTCCATAACCTAAGCCCTCTTTCCAGTTTCCAAGTTCTGATAATCTCTCTTTCCTTTTCTAAGTCAGCTTTTAGAGATTCATTCAATTTTAACACTTCATCTCTAACATATAAAGCATCATCTTTTTCTTTCTTAGTTTGATGAAGTAAAACTAACTCCTTTTCTAAATAATTATTTCTCTTTTTATAAGCTAGATTTTCAGATGTTAATCTTTCACATGTTAAAGTCTGATCTCTATAACTAATGAACATGGTTTTAAGATACAATCTCAACTCAGTAATATCATCAGTATGAAAGGAATAAGTTTTTTGAGGTACCTTCAATTCAGCAGTTTCAGGGCTGTTGTTAGCAATTGCCATCAGGGCATAGTTCACCTCATGTTCAGAATCTGAAGTGTCTGTCCAGCTTTTCTTCTTTGTGAGAAGTGCCTTGCCTTTGTCACTTTTTCCTTTCTTGCAGTCAGGAGATATGTGGTCTCTTTCACCATAGTTGTAGCATTTGACATTTGAGTTGTCTCCTCTGTCAGACTTTCCTCCCTTGCCTTCAGACTTTCTGAACCCTTTCTTATCAGAACTTCCACTTTTCCTGGAAAACTTCTTGCCTTTTCTGAATTTCCTGTAGGCTATCTTTGTGATACACTTTACTATAAGAGCACACAATTTCATCATCTCCTCATCAGCATCCATCTCAGGTAAACTTTCAGTTTCTGAATGATCATCATCAGAATATGATGACTGAATCAGACTTTATGATGAGAGCCTTTCCTTTGCCCCTTTTTGAGGCAACCATTTTAGGAGATTCCTCCTCATCCTTAAGAGCAACTGTCCTTGACTTTATTTCATGCCTCTTGCTCCTTTGATCCATCTCAATTTCATAAGTCTTGAGCATACCATACATTTCATCAAGAGTAGTTTCAGTAAGGTCATAGTTGTCTCTTATGGTAGTAGACTTCAAATCCCAATTTTTAGGAAGAGCTAAAAGGAATTTTAGATTTGAATGTTCAAGATCATATTCCTTGTCCACCAGTGACAGATCATTCAAGAGTTTGACAAACCTGTCATATAAGTCAGTTAAAGACTCATCAGCTTTTGAGTCAAAGTGCTCATACTCTTGAGTGAGTATAGTCCTCCTGTTCTTCTTGATTGCATCAGTTCCCTGGCATCTTGTCTCCAAATCATCCCATATCTCCTTTTCAGTTTTGCAATTAATTACCCTGTTTGACATGACATTATCAATGGCACTATGCAACAAATGCCTTACCCTTGCATCCTTGGCAATAGATGAGATGTCTTCAGCTGTGTACTCACCTTTCGCCTTTGGTATGGTCTTTGCTGGTTGATCAGCAACTAAACAGAGAGCTTGGTAGGCTTATGTGGTCCTTCATTAATTCTGTCAAGGTATTCTGGATCTGTAGCTTCCAGAAACATAGCCATCTCCACTTTCCATATGCGATACTCAGAAGGTTTCAGTATGGGAACCCTAATAGTCTCATATCGACTATGGGTTTGAGTCTTTTGAGTTTCTTCAATTTTGGTGGGATTGGTTAGAGTTTGTGCTTCTTCAGACATGATTGTTTGGATCTTTATTATATGTGTGTTAACAGAATAGCTCTAATACCAATTTTTAGGTCACACAACACTGTAGAAGGTGGTTGAATACAGTGTTTATACAATCAAATCGATTTAACACAAGTATGTAACAAAGATCAAGTATATTGAATAAACCCTGTTACAATAAGAACGGTTGTTCTCTCTTAGTGATGAACAAATATCACTAAGAGCTGCTAGGTTACAATGTATAATCTTCTCGATAATGATAACACATGTAGTGTAAACCCAGAGTTTGTGTTTATATAGTACACAGTTACAAGATAACTTCTAATTGATATGGAATACTGTTAGATATATTCAGAACTTAAGTTATCAGAACTTAAGATATCAGAAGATATTTATCAGGAGATAATATCAGGACTTAAGAAGACTTTTAGATAAGGAAGGCGGGTGATTGAAAGGAAAGAAGATTAAGACAAACACAAGAAGAGATATGCATGGAGAAGAATTCTAAGAAGAATAGAAGACTTGGAGGAAAAGATAACTAATTGATATATTTTAGGATGCAGACTTATATTTGATATCAATTAGAAGATTATCTTGTAACTGTGTGTCTATATTAACACAACATAGGGTTTACACTAGATGTGTTATCATAATCAAGAATATTATTCATTGTAACCCTGGCAGCTCTCGTGATATTTGTTCATCACTGAGAGAGAACAGTTCCATTGTAATACTGTTTTATTAATAAGATTATTATGTGTTTCATACTTGTGTTCTTAATTCGATTTGATTGTAGTATACACTGTATTCAACCCCCTTCTACAGTGTGTGTGTGACCTAACAAGTGGTATCAGAGCCTATCTGTTAACACATATACAGTAAAGATCCAAAACAATCATGTCCGAAGAAGAACAAACTCCAACCAAGCCCACCAGAACTGAAGAAACTCCAAAGACTCAAATCCATAATCGATATGAGACTATTAGGGTTCCCATACTGAAACCTTCTAAGTATCCCATACGGAAAGTGAGGATGACTATGTTTCTGGAAGCTACGGATCCTGAATACCTTGACAGAATTAATGAAGGACCACATAAGCCAACCAAGCTCTCTGTTGTAGTTGCAGACCAGCCATCAATGACTGTACCATAGGAGAAAAGTGAATATACAGCTGAAGATATCTCATCTATTGCCAAGGATGCAAAGGTAAGGCATTTGCTGCATAGTGCGACTAATAATGTCATGTCAAACAGGATAATTAACTGCAAGACTGCAAAAGAGATATGGGATGCCTTGGAACCAAGATGCCAGGGAACTGATTCAATTAAGAAGAATAGGAGGACTATACTCACTCAAGAGTATGAGCACTTTGACTCAAAACCTGATGAGTCCTTAATTTGTTCATATGACAGATTTGTCAAACTCTTGAATGATATGTCACTGGTGGATAAGGAATATGATCTTGAAGATACTAATCTTAAATTCCTTTTAGCTCTTCCTGAAAGTTGGGACTTGAAGGCACCTACTATAAGAGACAATTATGCTCTTGATGAAACTACTCTTGATGAAATTTATGGTACGCTCAAAACTCATGAACTTGAGATGGATCAAAGAAGCAAGAGGCATGGGAGAAAGTCAAGAACAGTTGCTCTAAAGGCCGAGGAGGAATCCCTCAAAGTGGCTGTCTCAGAGAAAGGCAAAGGAAAGGCTCTCATCACAAAGTCTGATACTGAGTCATCAAGTTCTGATAGTGATGAGGATTCAGAAACTGAAAATCTATCTGAGATGGATGCTGATGAAGAGATGATCAAAATTTTGTGCTCTTATGGTGAAGGGTATCACAAAGATAGCCTACAGGAAATTCAGAAGGGGAAAGAAATTTTCCAGGAAAAGTGGAAGTTCTAAAAAGAAGGGATTCATAAAATCTGAAGGCAAAGCAGGAAAGTCTGACAGAGGAGATTACTCAAATGTTAAATGCTACAATTTTGGTGAGAGAGGCCACATATCTCCTGATTGCAAGAAAGGAAAAGGTGATAAAGGCAAGGCACTTGTCACAAAGAAGAAAAGCTGGACAGACACTTCAGATTTTGAAAATGAGGTGAACTATGCCTTGATGGAAAATGCTGATAGCAGTTCTGAAGCTGGTGAGTTAAAGGGCAACAGGAAAAATATCCTAGTTCTGGACAGCGGGTGTTCAGGACATATGACTGGAAATGAAGCCCTGCTATCAGACTTTGTGGAGAAAGTTGGCCCAGGAGTTTCTTATGGAGATGGCAACATGGGAAAAACTCTGGGATATGGAAATATCAATCTTGGGAATGTAATCATTGAAAAAGTAGCTCTAGTCTCAGGACTTAAACACAATCTGCTGATTGTTAGTCAAATCTGTGACAGAGACTATCATGTGGATTTCTTTGAAGAACACTGTGAAGTTGTAAGAAAATCTACATGCAAAGTTTTTCTGAAGGGATACAGGCATGGTAACATTTATGAAGCTAAGCTTTCTACAAGTTCTGATGGTTCTACAATATGTCTGTTAAGTCGAGCATCAATTGAAGAAAGCTGGGATTGGTGTAATATCCGGGATATATCATGTAATTATATTTGCTAATAAATAATTATTATGAATGTTCAGTGTTTATTCTGTGAATTATTTTTAAGTGTTAAATGTGTTTGGATGTTTAAAAATAATATTAATTGAGTATTTTAATTTTTATATGTCCGAAATAAAATATAGATAATTGTCATATCTTCCTAATTATTTTTATATTGATTTATGATTTTTAGGAAATGTATGGATTTTATAAAATCTTTTTCCGAGTATTTAAAAACTATTTTATACAATCGGGAACAAACCGACGTCATCCGTTTTTACGTTTTTATAACCCGAAACTCTTCCGAGAACTCCTTCCTAACCTAATTGCAATATTCTGAGCATTTTCCATGTTTCGACTTTTTCGATCCGGCGTACGGTTTGTCCTGCGCGGGTCCCGGTACAACATTTTCGATATATTATTCGTTTCGGTAAATCAATAAAACTTGTACTTTCGATAAATGGGATCTTTTTATTAAACTACCACAATTATCACCTCGTAATACGTATAACCAGGCGCTGAGACCAAGACCGCAGTACAAATTGTACTGGTTTGGATAATTATCCCGAAAACCGGTAACGTTTGGATCAGTTTTTATAAATAAATATACCATTTTATATCCAGAATGATCCAACGGGATACTAATTTTCCATTATTATAAATAGCCTTTACCGTATTTTATTCCGTATCAAAAATCATTTGCAGACAGTAATTATATAATTTTCCAGAGAAAATTCATATATTCATAAACCTTTCTGAGAATCAAACGGCAATTCGAAGGTTTTAGCGATCTTTGTTTTCAACACTCGAGTAACCAAATCAAAGGTCTTGAAGAGTACTATCAGAATCTGTGATCCATACACCTGCAGAATTAAAGGTTTATTTTCTGTAAATTTATTTATTTTCAAATTATTTTGATTAAAAATATGAAATTTTGTTCGAATGATTGTTTGAATGATTTGATGATTGCATATTGTAGAGTTTGTTCTACTGATGATTTTGATATATTATATGACTGATTTGGAGTTCAATAACATGTTCAAAATTGAGTTTGATTTTCGAATTTTGAAATTAGGGTTTATAACCCGTATGAATGTTCTTAATTGAAATTTGGGGCTTTTTGATTTAGGGGTTATTAGCTGTTGTATTATAGTGGGTTGTGTTCCTTATAAAATTTGCAATCGATTGGTGTATAGCTCGTTAGCAGAGGATTAATGAGTCAAAAGGAGTTGTGTTTTTAAGTTTATCTCAAGCTTGCCGGAAACCGGCGAACTTCCCGGCCCTTTTCCGGCCAGCTCAGGGGTTATTAATGTGTTTCGATTGCAAGAATAGCTTCCTGGTTGTCTGTAGATCATATCTGGAGCTGGTGGTGGGGTGAGGATGCCGAGAACGTGTTCTCCGGCCATCCCCGAAGTTTTCCGGCGACCCCCTGTAAAAATTGCAGTTTTACAAATATTCAAAAATCATATTTTCTATTTATTTTAATTATAAAAATCCGTTTTTAATTTCTGAAAATTCCAAAAATTATTATTTTAATTCCAAAAATTATTTTTAATTCTAAAATAAATCTGAATTAATTAGTTAATTAATTTCAGTTAATATTTAATTGATTAATTGGTCAATTAGTTCAAAAATTAATTGATAAATTGATTTTATTAATTATTAATTGATTTTAATTAATTATTTAATTAGATTTAATTATTTAAAAATGATTTAAAAATTCTGAAAAATAGTTTCGAGCTTTAAAATATTATTTGAAATTGTTTTCAAGGCTCGATAATTATTATAAAATTGTTTTGAAGCCAGATTTGGCAAACCGAACCCTGTTTATTATTTTAAAATTGATCCAACCACCCGTTTTAATTCCGAAAAATGTTTTAAAAATCATTTAAATACCCGAAAGCCTGTTTATAACTCGAGGCTTCTTTATAAATGATATATCATTGACTGTTTGATGTGTTATGTGCTATATGTGACTCGGTGGTTGACTGCCGGCCTATATGTTCGATGTTTACTTGTTATTAGCGTAACTTTCAATCCGTTAATCGGATTTGGGTAAAATGAAGGGTAGATAGAAGTGTATGTCGAATAGAATCATATGAGTTGAATATTGATAGATGCTTATGATATGTGAGCAGAAGAGGCAAGGCGTAGGAAAGGGAAACAGATAGTCGAGGAGTAGATGGTTGTGATTGGAAGTTAGTGCAGTATAGCAAGCTAGTACCAGGCAAGTGTTCTGAACTTTCTCGAGATATATTGTAGTTGGTTGATAGTCCTGTTTTATATTGCAAGTGCTTTGAAGCACTGAACCCAAAACCCTGATTCCAGTTATTGATCTTGAGTCGTAAACCTTATTCTTTCTAAACCATTGATTGTTGTACACCCAAATACTAACCGCAAATATACGATACTACTCCACAAATACATACAACCTAAATACCAAACACTGAATTGAATTACTTACATACTTAAACCATTATACCTTATGCTTTGAAAGGCCAATTCCTGGTAAACCTGAAACATTGATTCCTTTGTTATCCAATTCTTTCATTACCTAACAGTCAAGTTTTGAAATTGCCATATTGATCCTTTGTAAAGATTAAAACCATTCCATTATCGAACATCCAATGTTATTATGATTCTGTTTATTGCTTTACATTTTTTATTCTGTTATTATGTTAGAATTGGATTATTTTTATAAAATTGTGGACCGGATTCGTGGTCAGACCAGATTAATGGTCAAGTTAGGCCAATGTGTGCCTTGGATCCAGTAGTTAGAGCAGTGTTGTGTGCTTTGCTCGGGGTTAGTGCGTGACAGATCAGCAGCCTAACCTTGGTTTTTAAAATGATAATATAATATCCAATTCTAAATCATAATTCATTGTTCACTTGATATCATAACCCTTTTCACTTGATGATCATTATTCTAAGTCTTGTCATTGAGACTTGCTGAGCTAGTTAGCTCATTTGTGCGATGTTGTTTATGTTATTTTCCAGTTAAGAAGGAACCAGTTGGTAGCGAGGATCCCCAGTCCAGTGCAAGAGCTAGGGGTTCAGGTTGAGTGATACGGTATAATAGGTATTAGTATGATTCGCGTCGTGGTTCGAGATTCTTATATTGCGATATGATTTCAGATAGCAGCGATGGCCGACTCTTTCATCCCCGTATCAACAGATCACTCAGAGCCTTCAGTTAGAGTACCATCTTCAGATCCACGTCCTGTTGTTCCACCACTGTTGGCTATTCTACCTCCACATGTGTTGCAACCCGTACCACTGCAGGCTATTCCACCCCTAGGCATGAGGCCACCTACCAGAGGACCCCCATCTGCTGATTCAGGCTTTACTGGTCATTCAGTTACAGGAGTACCTTTCCAGTTTTCTTCCTATCATATCCTGTATCATCAGTTTGAGGCTTGCCTTATGCAGCAGCGATTCCTATAGGGACAGGTTCAGGAGTTATTACATATCATGCGTCCCAGAGAGGTTGGGAGTGGTGAGACGCGACTCAGAGAGAGGATCCAGGTGTTTCGTAGAGCAGCTGCTGTGAGGATTGCTGAGGCTACTCATGAGGACATCACCCCTGATTTTCTAGTGGAGTGGGCTAAGTGGGTTCTAGAGGAGCTTGAGGAGATTGGAGGTCCAGACTTGCCATGAGTCCGAGATACAAAGATGGAGGTGCTGATCAGAGTTGTTATGGCTGTGTAGTATGTACAGTAGTGTGTAGTATATATCAGTAGACTTTTGGGTTGTATTATGGATTAGATCTGCTGATTAGTGAGTAGGTTGTTGTACCCTTTTGCTTTTACTTCCGAAGCGTCTTTACGCATGTACTACCTAAAACTTTTGATCTATATATATCAGTAACTTTTCTTTTCCAGCATTATCATTTACTTTACTGCACCTGTTTTACTTTACCTTATCTATTACACCAGTTATACCCTTGTGATATCATGTACCCTGTTTCCTATAACTGTTTATATTCTGTAAAGAAGCATGCAATTTACTTAGTTCAACTGCTACAACTGTTTTAAAAAAAGAGAGAGATATTTCTGTTTTACCAAAACTTTTCTTTTATGCAAAAGATTTGATTTAAAAGCTAAATAAGTTGTTTCATTCTTTATCGAAAATGCCCCCCAGAAGAAATACCCGCACCAACAACCAGAATGAAGAAACCAACAACAACAACAATAATAACCTAGATGATACAAACCAGAATATGAACCCAGGACCCATAGACCAAGCAATAGCCCAGATTCTCCAAATCTTGGCCCAACAAACAGTTCACCTGGCACAACAACAACAACAAAGACAGACCAATCCCCAGGTAACTTTCAATACTTTTCAGGTGGTAAACCCACCAGAATTTAAGGGTTCCTTAGATCTGATTGAAGCAAATGTCTAGATAAAGGAAATAGAGAAGTCGTTTGCTTTAGTGAAAGTGAAGGAAGAACAGAAGGTTGAGTTTGCGAGTTATTACTTGAAGAATGAGGCCACCTATTGGTGGGAGACTGTGAAGACATTGGAAGGTACAAATGTTATTTCTTGGGAGAGGTTTAAGGAATTGTTTTTATAAAAGTATTTTCCTCAGTTTGTTTAGTATCAGATGGAACTGAAGTTTTTAGAATTAAAGCAAGGAAATATGTCGGTGGCAGATTATGAGAGTAAGTTTGAAGAGTTGTCAAGGTATGTGCCGTCATATGTGGATACTGACAGGAAGAAGGCTAAGAGATTCCAATAAGGTCTGAAGCCATGGATCAGAAGGAAGGTAACCATTTTTGAATTGGATACCTATGCGGGAGTTGTATAGAAGGCCATGATTGTAGAGACAGAAAGTGAGATGTCACAGAAGGAGAAGGAAAGTAAGAAGAGAAAGTCCGAAGGGAATGAAGGTCAGTCACAATCAGGGAAGTTTCCAAATTTTAAGAAGGGCAAGTTTCAGCCAGGGAGAAATTTTAACTTCAGAAGGCAAAATGCCGGCGATGGAGGCCAGGGAAACCGTCCAGCCAATGTCAATTAGCCGAATCAGTTAAGGTTAACTTTTCAAGATTGTCAGGTATGTGGAAAGAAACACGGACGAGTTTGTAACAAGTTGAATGTAGTTTGTTTCAAGTGTAATCAGAAAGGGCATTATTCGAGGGAGTGCCGTAATAAGCCAGCGAGAGAGCCAACAAACAAGGATCAGCCTATCCGGAATCCAGCAGTGAAGGTTCCAGCCATTGGATTTACGTGCTTTAAATGTGGGAAGCCAGGACATATAGCCAGGGATTGTAAGACATCAGCCCCAGTTAATAATGCATTGAGGACTATGGGATCTACTTTAGCAGTGAATGAGACTTCAAGGGCTAGAGTTTTTGATATGTCTGTGAAGGATGCTATCCAGGATACTGATGTCGTGGCAGGTATGCTTAATGTGAATTCTTTATGTGCCAAAGTATTAATAGATTCGTGAGCAACTCAATTGTTTGTTTCACAAGATTTTGTTAGTAAGTTAAATTGCCCAGTTGAGTATTTAAATGAAATAATGATTGTGGAATTAGCAAATCAAGAACGTGTATCTGTTAATCAAGTTTGTGGGAATTGTGAGATTGAGATTTCTGGTAGTAAGTTTTGTGTAGATTTGATACCATTTAAGTTAGGAGAATTTGACGTTATCTTAGGAATGGATTGGTTATCTAAGCATGATGCCCAGATAGATTGTCGAAATAAGAAGGTAATGGTAAAGACGCCAGACGAAAAGATAGTAACATTCAAGGGCTAGAAGCAAGCAAAGAAGTTCTTAACAATGATTCGAGCCAAGAAGTTACTACGACAAGGATGCGAGCATTTCGTTGCATATGTGATTGATAGAAGCCAAGAGCCAGCAAAACTTGAAAATATCCTAGTAGTTAATGAATTTCCAGACATGTTTCCCGATGAGTTACCAGGACTTTCTCCAGATAGAGAAATTGAATTTGCGATTGACTTAGCACCTGGAACAGAACCAGTATCCAAGCCCCCATATAGAATGGCACCCGTTGAGATGAAAGAACTAGCGAAGCAATTGCAAGAGTTGTTAGAGAAAGGAGTAATCAGACCCAGTGTATCCCCGTGGGGTGCACCGGTACTATTTGTCAAGAAGAAGGATGGAAGCATGAGATTGTGCATCGACTATCGGGAGCTCAACAAGCTTACAATCAAGAACAAGTATCCGTTACCCAGAATTGATGATTTGGTTGACCAATTGAAAGGAGCCAAGTACTTCTCCAAGATTGATTTAAGATAGGGATATCATCAACTAAAGATTAAGCCAGAAGATATACCAAAGAAAGCTTTCAGGATGAGGTTTGGACATTATGAATTTTTAGTGATGTCTTTTGGATTAACCAATGCCCCGACAACGTTTATGGACCTGATGAACAGAATTTTAAAGGAATATTTAGACAAGTTTGTTATTGTGTTTATATACGACATTTTAATTTATTCAAAGACAGAAGAGGATCATGCAGCACATTTAGGAACAGCTTTGGAGATTTTAAGGAAACAGAAGTTATATGTTAAATTCTTGAAGTGTGAATTTTGGCTACAGGAGGTTCAGTTCTTAGGACACATAGTCAGTAATGAAGGGATCAAAGTAGACCCAGTAAAGATTGAAGCAATTACAAATTGGGAAAGACCGAGAACACCAACAGAGGTAAGAAGTTTCTTGGGATTAGCAGGATATTATTGTCGATTCGTTCAAAATTTCTCAAGGATTGCAACACCATTGACAAAGCTTACATGGAAAAATGAAAAGTTTATATGGAACGATAAATGCCAAGAAGTTTCAGGAATTGAAGCAATGATTAATCATGGCACCTATTTTGTCACTTCCTGCCAATCAAGGAAATTTCGTAATTTATAGCGATACTTCTCATAAAGGACTCGGATGTGTTCTGATGCAACATGATAAGGTGATTATGTATGCGTCAAGGCAACTGAAACCACACGAACAGAAATATCCTACTCACGATTTGGAGCTAGCAGCCATAGTTTTCGCTTTGAAAATTTGGAGACATTATATATATGGAGAAAAGTGCGAGATTTACACGGATCATAAAAGCTTGAAGTATATATTCACACAAAAGGAGCTTAATATGAGACAGAGGAGATGGTTAGAATTGATCAAGGATTACGACTACACGATTAATTATCATCCCGGTAAAGCAAACGTCGTAGCAGACGCGTTGAGTCAGAAGGAAAAGTTTAATGTGTTATCAGTACCCGAAGAAATATATAAGGAATTTCAGAAACTGGAATTGGAGACTAGAGTTTGCAAACCTAATGAAGTAAAAGTGTATAGTATGACTTCCAGCCAGAGTTGTTAGAGAAGTTAAAGAAGTGTCAAGAAGAAGTAATGGATCAGGACATAAATTGTTTGGTAGGTGAAGAATTGTACATGCAAAAGGATGATCAAGGCATTCTTATGTTTTCTTCTAGAATTTGGATTCCACCAGTAATGGAGTTGAAGAATGAAATTTTACAGGAAGCTCATATTTCAAGGTATTCAATCCATCAAGGGAGTGCCAAAATGTACAGAGATTTAAAGGAAAATTATTGGTGGCCAGATATGAAGAGGGAAATTACGGAATGGGTTAGCAGATGTTATACATGTCAGAGAGTTAAAGCAAAGCATCAGAGACCAAGTGGATTACTGCAGCCATTGAAGATTCCAGAATGGAAGTGGGAGCATATTTCCATGGATTTCATAGTCGGATTACCAAGGAAAAAAGCTAATCATGATGCCATCTGGGTTATAGTGGATAGACTTACCAAGTCAGCTCATTTTCTGCCTATAAATGAAAGATTTTCACTCGGCAAGTTGGTCCATATGTACTTGAAAGAAATCGTAGTTCGTCATGGAGTTCCTGTGTCTATCGTATCCGATCAAGATCCAAGATTTAATTCAAGATTTTGGAAGAGTTTTCAAGAATGTTTGGGAACGAGACTGAATATGAGTACGGCTTACCATCCACAGACAGACGGCTAGAGTGAAAGAACGATCCAGACAATTAAAGACATGTTATGTGTTTGTGCTATTGACTTCAAAGGAAGTTGGGACTAGCATTTACCCCTAATAGAATTTGCTTATAACAACAGTTATCACGCCAGTATTGGGATGCCACCCTATGAAGCTCTCTATGGACGCAAATGCAGATCTTTAGTATATTGGGACGAGGTAGGAGAACGCAAAATACTTGGACCTGAATTAGTTCAGTAGACAAAGGAAGTTGTTGAAGTTATCCAGAAGAGATTGATAGCTGCACAAGACCGTCAAAGGAAATATGCAGATCAATTAAGGAAAGACATGGAATTCGAAGAAGGGAATTTGGTATTACTAAAAGTATCACCGTGGAAGGGATTAATGAGATTTGGAAAGAAAGGAAAGCTGAGCCCAAGATATGTCGGACCTTTTGAGATTCTAAAGCGCGTTGGAAAAGTAGCTTACGAGTTGGCATTACCTCCGCACATGGAGCACATTCACAATATTTTTCATGTATCGATGCTTAAGAAGTATAATTCAGACTCCAGGCATGTAATAGAATATGAGCCAATAGAGCTTCAGGAAGATTTGTCATATGTAGAGAGTCCGATAGAAATTCTAGAGGAAAGAGAGAAAGTATTGAAAAATAAAGTGATAAAGCTAGTAAGAGTATTGTGGAGAAACCCAAAGGTTGAAGAGTCAACCTGGGAGTTAGAAAGTGATATGAGAGTAAAGTACCCTCATTTGTTTTCTTAGGAGAATCTGAGGACAGAATCCTTTTAAGGGGGAAGGATGTAATATTCGGGATATATCGTGTAATTATTTTTGCTAATAAATAA
This sequence comes from Apium graveolens, assembly GCF_009905375.1. Classification (NCBI taxonomy): domain Eukaryota; kingdom Viridiplantae; phylum Streptophyta; class Magnoliopsida; order Apiales; family Apiaceae; genus Apium; species Apium graveolens. The sequence goes on from NC_133648.1 coordinate 209,579,006, forward strand.
TTATTATGAATGTTCAGTGTTTATTCTGTGAATTATTTATTAAGTGTTAAATGTGTTTGGATATTTAAAAATAATATTAATTGAGTATTTTAATTTTTATAGGTCCAAAATAAAATATAGATAATTGTCATATCTTCCTAATTATTTTTTTTGTTGATTTATGATTTTATAGGAAATATATGGATTTTATAAAATCTTTTTCCGAGTATTTAAAAACTATTTTATACAATCGGGAACCAACCGACGTCATCCGTTTTTACATTTTTATAACCCGAAACTCTTCCGAGAACTCCTTTCTAACCTAATTGCAATATTCCGAGCATTTTCCATGATTTTCCGTATCAAAAATCATTTGCAGACAGTTATTATATAATTTTCCAGAGAAAATTCATATATTCATAAACCTTTCTGAGAATCAAACAGCAATTCAAAGGTGTTAGTGATCTTTGTTTTCAACGCTCGAGTAACCAAATCAAAGGTCTTGAAGAGTACTATCAGAATCTGTGACCCATACACCTGCAGAATCAAAGGTTTATTTTCTGTAAATTTATTTATTTTCGAATTATTTTCATTAAAAATATGAATTTTTGTTCGGATAATTCTTTGAATGATTTGATGATTGCATGTTGTAGAGCTTGTTCTCCTGATGATTTTGATATATTATATGACCGATTTGGAGTTCAATAACATGTTCAAAATTGAATTTAATTTTCGAATTTTGAAATTAGGGTTTATAACCCGTATGAATGTTCTTAATTGAAATTTTGGGCTTTTTGATTTAGGGGTTATTAGCTGTTGTATTATAGTGGATTGTGTTCCTTATGAAATTTGCAATCGATTGGTGTATAGCTCGTTAACAGAGGATTAATGAATCGAAGGGAGTTGTGTTTTTAAGTTTACATCAAGCTCGCCGGAAACCGGCGAACTTCCAAGCCCTTTTCCGGCCAGCACAGGGGTTATTAATGTGTTTTAATTGCATGAATAGATTCCTGGTTGTCTGTAAATCATATCTGGAGCTTGTGGTGGGGTGAGGATGCCGGGAACTTGTTCTCCCGCCATCCCCGAAGTTTTCCGGCGACCCCCTATAAAAATTGCAGTTTGGTCCCTGTACTTTTGAAGATGGTGAAGTTCAGTCCCTGAACTTTCCAGAGTTTGCAAGAATAGGATTCCTATTTTAAAAATATTCAAAAATCATATTTTCAATTTATTTTAATTATAAAAATCCGTTTTTAATTTCTGAAAATTCCAAAAATTATTATTTTAATTTCAATAATTATTTTTAATTCAAAAATAAATCTGAATTAATTAGTTAATTAATTTCAGTTAATATTTAATTAATTAATTGGTCAATTAATTGAAAAATTAATTGATTTAAATAATTATAAATTTATTTTAATTAATTATTTAATTAGATTTAATTATTTAAAAATGATTTAAAAATTCCGGAAAATAGTTTCGAGTTTTAAAATATTATTTTAAATTGTTTTCAAGGCTCGATAATTATTATAAAATTGTTTTGAAGCCATATTTGGCTAACCGAACCCTGTTTATTATTTTAAAATTGATCGAACGACCCGTTTTAATTCTGAAAAATGTTTTAAAAATCATTTTAAATACCCGAAAGCCTGTTTATAACCCGAGGCTTCTTTATAAATGATATATCATTGACTGTTTGATGTGTTATGTGCTATATGTGACTCGGTGGTTGACTGTCGGCCTATATGTTCGATGTTTACTTGTTATTAGCGTAACTTTCAATCCGTTAATCGGATTTGGGTAAAACGAAGGGTAGATAGAAGTGTATGTCGAATAGAATCATATGAGTTGAATATTGATAGATGCTTATGATATGTGAGCAGAAGAGGCAAGGCATAGGAAAGGGAAACAGATATTCGAGGAGTAGACGGTTGTGATTGGAAGTTAGTGCAGTATATCAAGCTAGAACCAAGCAAGTGTTCCGAACTTTCTCGAGATATATTGTAGTTGGTTGATAGTCCTGTTTTATATTGCAAGTGCTTTGAAGCACTGAACCCAAAACCCTGATTCCAGTTGTTGATCTTGAGCCGTAAACCTTATTATTTCTAAACCATTGATTGTTGTACACCCAAATACGAACCACAAATATACGATACTACTCCACAAATACATACAAACTAAATACCAAACACTGAATCGAATTACTTACATACTTAAACTATTGTACCTTATGCTTTGAAAGGCCAATTCCTGGTAACCCTGAAACATTGATTCCTTTGTTATCCAATTCTTTCATTACCTAACAATCAAGCTTTGAAATTACCATATTGATCCTTTGTAAAGATTGAAACCATTTCATTATCGAACATCCAATGTTGTTATGATTCTGTTTATTGCTTTACATTGTTTATTCTGTTATTATGTTAGAATTGGATTGTTTTTATAAAATTGTGGACTAGATTCGTGGTCAGACCAGATTAGTGGTCAAGTTAGGCCAATGTGCCTTGGATCCAGTAGTTAGAGCAGTGTTGTGTGCTTTGCTCGGGGTTAGTGCGTGACCGATCAGTAGCCTAACCTTGGTTTTTAAAATGAAAATATAATATCCAATTCTAAAACATAATTCATTGTTCACTTGATATCATAACCCTTTTCACTTGATGATCATTATTCTCAGTCTTGTCATTGAGACTTGCTGAGCTAGTTAGCTCATTTGTGCGATGTTGTTTATGTTCTTTTCCAGTTAAGAAGGAACCAGTTGGTAGCGAAGATCCCCAGTCCAGCGCGAGAGCTAGGGGTTCAGGTTGATCGAGTTAAGCTAGTAGGCATCTTTTAGAATAATTTAAGTTTGTAAAATTTTGTAATAATGCTTAATACTCAGTTCCGAGTTTTAATAATTGGGATTTGGACGGTTTGTAATATAAGTGTGTGTTTGGATTGTGTGCATACTTTAACCTGTTGCGATCCGTGGTAGTTGGTAAGTAGGGTCACTGCATATTATTATTATCTTTATTATTGTTATAAGCAGGTTATAAATAAGGTGTGTGTGTGGACCCCAAACTTCAGACCCGGGTTTGGAGGGCGCCATAATTGGCACAAAAAACTCTCTCATTTAAATTTTAACAATATAAATGAACTACTCAAAAAAGATCTTGTGAGTGGACTGCAAAAAATCAGTATTTTCTCCTGATGGCCTTTGTGATTCATGTCAAAAGGAAAAATAAAGAAAATCTTCATTCAAGAGCAAGACTGAATCTTCAATTCTTGAGCCTTATCACCTACTACATGTTGATCTATTTGGTCCAGTAAATGTCATGTCTATTGCAAAGAAGAAATATGCTATGGTTATAGTAGATGAGTTTACCAGATACATATGGGTGTATTTCTTGCACACAAAAAGTGAAACTGCATCTATCTTGATTGATCATGTCACACAACTGGATAAATTGGTCAAAGACTCTGTGAAAATCATAAGAAGTGATAATGGCACTGAGTTCAAGAATTTGATTATGGAAGAGTTCTGTAAAAACCATGGAATAAAGCAGGAATTCTCTGCTCCTGGAACTCCACAGCAAAATGGAGTTGTTGAAAGAAAGATTAGAACTCTTACTGAAGCTGCACGAACTATGCTTGATGAAGCAAAGTTACCAACCTACTTTTGGGCTGAAGCTGTGCAGACTGCTTGTTTTACTCAGAATGCAACACTTATCAACAAGCATGGAAAGACACCATATGAGATGATGAAGAAAAAGAAGCCAAATCTGAAGTACTTTCATGTATTTGGATGCAAGTATTTTGTTCTTAAGACTCATCCTGAACAGCTATCCAAATTTGATCTAAAAGCTGATGAAGGAATTTTTGTTGGATATCCACTTTCCATAAAAGCCTTCAGAGTCTACAATTTAAGAGCAAGGGTTGTCATGGAATCTATCAATGTCTCTTTTGATGATAAGAAGATTACTGGACTTGAAGATTTCAATGATCATGATTAGCTGAGATTTGAGAATGAAGCTTTAAATTTTGATTCTGTAAATTCTGATAGTCTAAATCCTGATACTACAAACTCTGATGGGTTAAACTCTGATGTTATTGAAAATGTGGTGACTACGCCAAAGGAAAATGCACCTGTGCAGGGGGAGCATATTGAAGATCCAACCACATCTCAAGAAGCATCAGAACCTAGAACAGGCTCTTCAAGTTCTGATTCATCAAGTTCTGATGGGCCAAGTTATGATAATTCTGGAAACTCAAATTCTCATTCATCAAGTTCTGATGGGCCAAGTTCTGATAATTCTGGAAACTCAAATTCTGATGGATCCAACTCAGAGAGCATGACTTCAGAGGGATCATCAGAAAATGTTGATGGAGATAGAATGGATCATGGGGGAGCATCCAGTTCTAGAGATAACCTTCCATCTGCAAGGAAGTGGACTAAAGCACATACACCTGACTTGATTATTGGAGATCCTGAAGCAGGTATTAGAACTAGAATAACAACATCAAATGAATGTCTCTATCATTCTTTTCTTTCTCAGGTTGAACCAAAGAAAATGGAAGAAGCTCTTCAAGATGCTGATTGGGTACAAGCAATGCATGAAGAGTTAAATGAATTTCAAAGAAATAAAGTTTGGACCCTAGTGCCAAGACCAAAGAACAGATCTGTTGTTGGTACAAAGTGGGTGTTGAGAAACAAAACTGATAGTGATGGCTTAATTACAAGAAATAAAGCACGGCTGGTTGCAAAAGGATACTCTCAACAGGAGGGAATTGATTATGATGAAACATTTGCACCAGTTTCTAGATTGTAAGCCATAAGGATATTTTTGGCTTATGCTGCTCACAAAAAGTTTACAGTATTTCAACTAGATGTAAAAACTGCTTTTCTTAATGGAAAATTGGAAGAAGAAGTATATGTTGAACAACCTCCAGGTTTTGTAGATTCAAAATTTCCTAATCATGTCTACAGACTTGATAAAGCACTTTATGGCCTTAAACAAGCTCCAAGAGCATGGTATTAGACATTAGCTCAGTTTCTTCTGGAAAGTGGATTTAAAAGAGGGACTATTGACAAAACCTTATTATATCTCAACCATGGAAAGGAATTACTTTTGATGCAGATATATGTTGATGATATCATTTTTGGTTCTACAAATGACAGACTTTGTAAAAGGTTTGCCAAGCTAATGCAGTCAAGATATCAAATGAGTATGATGGGAGAACTTAGCTATTTTCTGGGCCTTCAAGTCAAGCAGAATGAAGAAGGAACTTTTATTTTCCAATCTAAGTACACCAGAAATTTGTTGAAGAAATTTGGAATGCAAGACTGTTCAAGTGCATCCACTCCTATGGCCACATCAACAAAATTGGATAAGGATACTGGTACATCAGTAGATATTATTGATTACAGAGGTATGATTGGCTCACTACTCTATCTAACTTCAAGTAGACTTGATATTATGTATGCTACCTGTCTTTGTGCAAGATTTCAAGCAGATCCAGGAGAGCCTCACTTACAACTGTGAAAAGAATTTTCAAGTACCTTAAGGGTGCAGCTGATATGGGATTGTGGTATCCTAGGGAATCAAACTTTAAGCTAATAGGTTACTCAGATGCAGATTTTGCAGGGTGCAAAATTGACAGGAAAAGCACAAGTGGAAGCTACCAATTTCTTGGAGGCAAATTAGTTTCTTAGTTTAACAAGAAACAAAAGTAAATTTCCACATCAACTGCAGAGGCAGAGTACATTGCTGCAGGAAGTTGTTGTGCACAGATTCTTTGGAGGAAGAATCAGTTACTGGATTATGGGTTAGAATTTTCTAAAATCCCTATTTACTGTGATAATCAAAGTGCTATTGCTATGACAGGTAATCCAGTTCAGCACTCAATGACAAAGCACATCAGCATTAGGTACCACTTCATAAGGGAACATATGATGGAAGGTACAGTTGAATTGCATTTTGTTCCAACAGATCAACAAGTAGCAGATATCTTCACAAAACCACTGTGTGAAGCTACTTTTACAAGATTGGTAAATGAACATGGAATGGTTTCAGGTTCTTCCTCTAAATCTGTTTAGTTTATGTTCTGATACATCAGACTTTATGATCAGTATTTACAGATATTACTCTCTTTAATCTGTGCTTAAATTGTAATTTACCTAAGTGATGATTGTTGTCTGATATGAATTTCTAATATTTCATAGTGATATGAATGTTTCTGTGACTATTCAATCCAATGAGGATAATGTGCTAGATGTGGACCTAGTAGTCTCTAATATACTAAAGATCCCATGTTTGAAGTAATTGTTTATGTGGAATTCTTTTAACACAAGCAAATTCTGATATTGAGCTTGGTTATCTGTTAAGGTGTGTGTTTCAAAAACACAAGCAAATTCTTTTAACATAAGCAAACTAAGTCAAAAACTAGAATAGTGCTTCTTATCTGTTAAGTTCTGATGTTGGTAAATCTTATGGATGAACTAAGTGCTGATAAGCCTCACTTATTAAAAGAAAAAGTAAAGAAAAGAAATAAATATCAGGTACTCCATTGAGATCTAGAGAAAAATGTATGTGGAACGGAAGACCCAAGTGCATTGCCGGTATTAAGTAATATGCATTAGAAAAGCAAAATAAAATTTTCTTGGTGACTTTTCACATTCTCTGATTACTGGAAAAATACTCAGATAATAGCATAAATTCTGATAAGCAGTCGTGACTCACTTACACTGAAAGGCCACTGTAAAAAGGAATTTCAAAAGATGCATAAAATGAGCACAAAACAGTTGAGGTGGATTCATGCATGACCTCATTCTATAGTAGATTTCAGACTAATGACAGATTTTGAGCACAGTTCTTAGTTATGCCTTATTTCTAAGATGTACTGAAGTGAATCAGACTTTACTCTTTGTCTGATATTTAGCTTAATGCAGACACTTACACTCCATATGAATGATGAAAATTTACTGTGGTGATCAATGTTGTTTTAGATGAATAGTTTAAGTGTCAGTTGCATAAATTCTAAGGACAAGTTTTGATGGAAGTTCTGATGATTAATTTCTCTTGAAACCATATCAGTATTTGTGTGAAGAATTACAGAAATAAACATTCACTTTTTGAGTAAAGGAGACATATTCTGATGACTTTTAAATTCTGATAATAATCAAGTCCTGATGCTAACGTGGAAGTATTTATTTCCTTGATTTATTTTTAGATCAATACTTTAACGGTTATATTTTATCATAATATTGGTTTAAGTGAGATAAAGACAGTAATAATCATTTGTTTAGTGGGAACAGGTTTTTTTGAAAAATTGCATGTGCATAGTAATCATTACTTATTTCCCGTGCCCATTAACTTTTGTCTTAACTGCTACATGGATGACAGGTGTAACGTCTGTTCCACTTCTCAATAACTGATGTCAAGTGGAGTGTATAAGTAAAAGAGATAAAAGATTTTAAAATCTTTTATTTACATTTCTTTCTAACCTCTCTCTCTTTTCTCTTAATCTCTCTCTGACGGTTTTTTATACAAACATTTTATCAAACTCCTTTCAGGCACTCTTCTTTCTCACTTATTTCTCACTGGCACCCAAGGATATAATCTTTAATGGACCAAATTTCGTCCCCAACAACTATGCTGCCATTCTCACTAAGAGTGAAGCTTCTTCGAAACTTCATTTTATACAGGATTTCTTATCTCATAGTGAAATTGGGTTCGCTTTGACACAACCATCCTATTTATCTGGTACTCAAGTTCTGACGTTTTGGCTTACAGGACTTTATGATGATGGTGGTAAGAATGGAACACCAAGCATTGTGTTTACAGCAGGGGAGGTTGAGTACGTTGTTACTCCATCGACAGTTCGAAAAGCGTTACATCTACCTGAAAACTGTGAGTTTATTTCTGCTGTTGAAGAGCCCCTGCTACAGCAAATGATGGCTAATCTTGGGTATGAACAGAGTTTGGCTAAGTTGGGTCAACTCAAACACCCATATATTCGAAAGGAATGGAGCATCTTCTTCGATTGCATCACGAAGACGTTTGCCAACAAGTGCTCAAATTTTGATGCCATTCATATTCTGACACAACAAATTGGGTATGCACTCCTAAACCAGTCTCATTTTGATTATGCAAAGACTGTGTTATGTTTTATAGGAGATAGAATGAAAGAGGACAGGAATGTAGTTTATTTTGCTAGGTTATGTCAGTTAATTTACAGTTATTGTTCATTAGATGAACCACAACCAGCAAGTGAACAAATAGAACCTTTTAGGTTAGCTAAGAGGGCTTTTACTGATCTGTTAACTGCTGACAACAAGAAGGGAGTTTTGAGACCCCTTAGAATTCCTTTATCAGTAAAGCAAGCTCTGGTAAATGCTGATTATGATACCTATTCATGGCTATAACCTGATGTCCAACCCACCAACACACAACAACCATCAAAACCAACCACCACCCAAACACAGCAACCACAAACATCAGCACATACCAATCAACCATCAGCACCTACAGTGAAGCCTTCTTCTTCTAGAGCAAAGAGAACAAAGACTGTACCTCAGAAATAACAAAAGAGAAGGAAGATGATTCTGAGAGATGAATCTGATGATGAGGCACATGTTCAACCATCAGAACCTGTTGTTGAAGTAGCTGAGGAAGTGTCTCCTCTAGAAAACAAAGGAAACTGGGAGTTTGTAATAACCCCAATTTTTTTGGAAATTTTTGAAACACGGATGAATAGTAACTTTCGCTGATGATGCTGATTAAGGAAAATTATCAGACCACACTATATAGGAGTACTGTTATGGAAATTCTAATATCGTATTAGTACTCCATAAAGTAAATAAGTGTATGTAAAGATCGTTAGAATCCAAATTCGAACACTTTGATTTTTCCCGAAAATCCACCAGATACCGAAAGAATTGAGTATAAGGTAACATGATTAAAAGGATTTAAATTCAAGAATTATAAGAGAGGATCATAAAAGGAATACAAAATATTGAGAAAGGTTTAGGGGAACCCAAGTAATAAGATCCCGGATTTGATCCCACAAACGCCGAACGAGAACGAAAGTTAAGCGAACCGTAAAACAAATAAGCGACCAAGAGACAAGCTTGTACAAGAAGCCAAGGATTGTGACATCATCAAACCACAAGGAAGAGACATGTGGCAAATGGATGACATAGGCATGGTGACATAAGCAAGACAAATGGAGGGATTGGTCGGTTGATTTTAAGCCATTCATTTTTTACCATGGTAAAAGGATAATTAACAAAACAAAACAAAGCAACCAAGCCAAAATAAATCAAAAACACAAAATACAAGTTGACTTTCATTTCCTTCAAAAAGCTCTCGGCCAAAACCAGAGAAGCAACTTCAAACTACCATATCTCCTTCAATACTCACTCAAATAGTATGTTCTATAGCTCTTTGGAAAGGTATTGAGATGGCCTACAACTCTTGTTCACAAGTCTCGTCCAAATAAGCATGGTAAGACCCTCATTTTGACAGTTCTTTCAATCTGACTTTTAGAAACTTCTAAATCTAACTTTGTGTTCTTGATTTCTTTGGAAAGATCAAGCTTGTAGCAGGCTCCCTAAGACTTTCTAGCTACTCTAATCACTCCAAGGAAGGTATAACACCTCCAAACCCTAACTTTACTTTGAGTATTACTATGGATGTTGAAATCTTGTTTATAGTTAATGAAACTTAAGTATAGCTAGTAGTTCATGTGTGGGATTGTATAAATTGGAAAATCTTGAGGTTCGGGGACTGATGTAGTAAGGTTTGGATGAGGTTTGCTTGTATTGTTGGTTGTGAGTTGAATGGTGGTTGTTTGGAGTGGTTTAAAACTTGGTAATCGCGTAAACATAGGCGTCGTAATGCCCAATTTTATACAACTGCTTGTTCTTAGTATTCGGGATAGAGAGCTAACTATTGAATATGTGACTTTTCCATTTTTAGTTAGATTATGTCGTAAGCTTCGTTTTGATATGTGGTTCGCTTGAATCCGATGTACGGTTTAGAAGAAATGACCGTTTTAAGTAACGGCGTTTCGTGAACGAACCATTACCCCTCTCCTTACTTTGAAACCATGGTTAAGTCCCTTAAATGAATAATTGGAGTACGAAACAATTATGTAAAGTGGATTAGGCAGTTGGTAGAGTACTCGCGAAAGAATCGCCTTAAAATTCTTAATGGTTAATTTATTAAAAATGGTGGAGCCAAGGGTACTCGAATGACTTATGTGATTCCTTAAGCGTAGAAGTGACCATAAGCAAACGTTAGGATTCAATTGGTTAAAGTCTACTTTCTTAAGCGACCATGGTTTAATTCCGACTTATGTTGTTGTTCATAGGTTATCGGACCCACTCTAAGCTTAAGTCTAACCGGGAACACTCAGGCAAGTTTTCTACCCGTTATACTATTGTGGTGATATAAATATATATATCTGCATTATCTTGTGATAAGTGCATGATTGTTATTAGCAAATCTTGCGATATATTAGAGCATGTGATATGGTATATATGCATGTCTGTTTCGTAATCTTGATATCTAATTATTGATTCAATTGCTTATAAGTTGCATAATACATATGCTAGAGATAAGCGGTAGTTGCGTATACCCTTAGTATAGGGGACCCAAAGGTGAACATTTTTTTAAACCGGGAGTCGATGTTCCCGAGTATAATATATATATATATATATATAGATATAGTTTTCAAAACTATTAATCGAATAAGGTTTATTCGATAACTTTATTTTATTTAATGAATATTATTTTGAATATTCATTCGAGGACTTATGACTCCGCTTACTTTATTTAATGAATATTATTTTTAATATTCATTCGAGGACTTAAGACTCCGTTTATTTTATTTAATGAATATTATTTTGAATATTCATTTGAGGACTTATGACTCCGCTTATTTATTAAATAATATTCTTTACTTTATTAAAGAATAATGTTTCGATAATCAAACTTATTTTCGATTATTCAAATAAAGATCGTACTTTCGTATAAGTATATCTTTGGTTATTTATTATTCATTTCAAGTATAAGTTTTAAAACTTTTACTTCAATTATTTTTAAAAGGATTATCCTTAAGGGAATATTATTTAAATAATAATATTCAAATATTTTCTAATATATCGGGACTGATTTATTTCATTAAATCAGCATTACTCCAAATATTCTTAAATATGTTTTCGAGTCTTCAAAATGATTTTAAAAGTTAGAGCGGATCCCAAAACTCATTTTCAGATTTAAGATCTTCCTTTCGAAGGAGACTTGAATATTCGATCAAAAATCTTAGGGATCCGGCTCTATGGTGTATTTTATATTCGCAACGAGGTTGCTGTTTTGAGAAAACAATTTGATTACTTGCCCAACGTTCGGGAAGTAAGTCCATCTAATTGAGTCGGTATAAGCGACAGGCCGGGGTACGGTCTATGAAGGTGTAAGAGGCTGGGTGACAGTCCATCCACGCGTGAGTGGCCGGGTAACGGTCTAGCGCGCAGGGTGATGACCGGCGAGGAATTCATCCATCTACAGTAGAAAAGGTTACATATTGGTATCTTTGCCTGATCAGCAAGATATCGGGTTTATGCCAAAATTCTTTTTTTTCCAAATTCATTGGATATTGCAACTCTGTTCATACTTTACATGACAGAGGTTTTCAGGAAATGTGTGAGAGATATATATGGATATATATATATATATATATATATATCGGAACTTAATGAAGTATCTCGTAACTTCATTTCATTCAATAATATTTCAAAGATTGAATCTATTCAAGTCTTATCTTGTAGTCTCATCTGTGTGATGAACTTTTGAAACTAATTATAACTTGAACGGTGGTAGTTTAAGTAGGATTCGGAAAAGATATAAGTATATGGGAGTATCTTGTAACTTCATCTTTTCAACTTATATCTAGTAAGTGATTATCTTATGCATGACAAAGATTTTCAGAAAAATGTTGAGACAAGGGTAGATATATGAGATCACCTTGCAACGATATTTTTTATACAGTTATAAACTGGAACTATGTGTGTATTATGCATGGCAGAGTATTTCAAAGATTTTGAAAAGTATATATGTATATACTGAATATTTTGCGACTTGGTCGCGTTAAGATATCAACTTGGTTCATTTCTTCTTGACCAAGACTTTCTTGAGTACTATGAGAATGCTCATATATTGTAAATTATTATACATATTATTTCGGTGGGCTTGTTGCTCTCCCTTGCTTTCTTCTTTCATCACACAACATCAGATAGACAAGATGAACAGGACCAAGCTCCCACTTCGCGAACGGATAGGAAACGTTCCGCAGTTTCCTATAGGCGTTGATGTCGCTGTAACTGAGGTAGGAACTACCAATAGGCTAGGATTTCAACTTTTGATGTACCAGACTTATGTATATTTATGAATTGTAATAATGGCAAAGAAAATGTAAATTTATTCAGAAACCCTTTTGAGGTGTAATGGCTTATAATTTTGGAATAAATGACTTGTGTTATTTTTGGGTGTTCATCTCTGAGACTATAACTTGTGGTGTGTGTGTTTATTGTGGGGTCACGGTACGCAGTAGTTGGTTGTTTATTAAATTGGGTGTTATTAAGGGAAATGGAACTCGTGACAACCCGGATCCCCGACCCCGGATTTGGGGGTGTTACAGAAATGGTATCAGAGCCAAGCGTTATAAACCTCAGAGATGATGTGACGTTAAAATAATAAGTTCACTAAGATAATAAGGACTTTTGCCAAGTTCATAGTCGGACTACCTAACGTAGTACTGACAGTTAAAACCCTTATGGGAACCCTTATAAATATCGTGATAGAAGCGTAGTTCATTATCGTATATGGTAGCGGGACTCCGAACCCTGAGGTTGAGGAGCAACAGCGCGATGATGTTTTATTACTTATTGGAGATCATATTATGGATCCGATAGAGCGTCCTAACGCGGGACCGGATGATGTTCATATTGAGGATGTAGCGGTTGAGGATGTTGTCCTAGAAGGGATTGTTGGTGAGAAGAATCCCGTGGAGTATCCTGACAAGAATGAATAAAGGACCACTGAGGAATTGATGACTATGGTTAGGGCGACTACCAAAGGTAGGATTGGCCGGTTACTACCGGAGGTTCGTTCAAGTTCGTAAAGATAGTAGCCCCTTTAACGCGCTTACTCATAAGACTGAGAAGTTCGAATGGACAGAGAAATACGAGAACAACTTTCAAGAACTGAAGCAAAGATTGGTGACGGCCCCTATGATGGCGTTGCTGGATGGAAAAGGAGATTTTGATGTGTAGTGACGCTTCGCATAAGGAATTAGGGTGCTTCTTATACAGCACAACAAGGTAATCGCGTCCGCGTCAAGACAATTAAGGGAATATAAAATTCGATATCCCCACCCATGAGCTTGGGCTCGTGGCAATAGTTTTCCCTAAAGATTGAAGGCACTACTTGTATGGAGAGAATTGCAAGATTTACACAAACCATAGGAGCTCTAGTACATTTTTACGTAAAAAGAGCTCAACATACGCCAGAGGAGGCGGTTAGAGATAATCAAGAATATTGATTGGGAGATTCTTTATCATTCGGGGAAAGCCAATGTGGTGGATGATGCCTTTAGTAAAAAGGAGAGACTCAAGATGATAATGTCTTTGGGAGAGTTTATAAGAGATTTTGAGAAAATGGAAATAGAAGTGAAGGTAACCGGAGCCGGTACCGAAAAGCTGTTTGAGATTGCAATACAGCCCGAATTATTGGAAAAGAACATATTGTGCCAGAGAAACTGATGAATGAAGGCAGAGATCCAACAAATAGATAAGAGATTAATACCGAGAAAGATGATAAGGGAATAATGAGGTATTCCTACAGAATTTGGGTTCCAAATGTTCAAGAGCTTAAAGATGAGATCTTAGATGAAAGATAGTTTGAGGAATAAGATTTAGAGCAAACCCTGAACGTGATAGTCAGGGAGGTCGCCATCAAGATAAAAGGAACACATAACATAATGAAGTGGAAAATGAGGATTTTAATGTATAAGATAACCCCAAGTATGGGAGAAGGATGAAACATTTCATACTAAGGAAACAGAAAGTCGAGTAAGGAAAGGAGACCCGAGATGGTACTCCTTACGGCAATTCATGGACCTGTCTAAAAAGAACTTAGACTATTATCCCCAACCACCACCCTGAGGAGACAGTGCGGTGGGAAATTCTTTCAGGACCTTTTAGTCGCTAAGCTCTTAGAGTTCCAAGGAACAAGCTGACCTAGCCGAGGCAAGAGCCTGGCCAAAGGAAATAAAGGACTGATTTTATATTCTAAATGATTGATGAAGCGCAAAAGACTGTTTTTGTCACTTACCTTCCTAAGAGAGAGGCCACCCGCTGGTGAAAGACCAAGAAAGGCACGGAGCCAGATGTTAGAATAAACTGATTAAAGTTCAGTCAATTGTTTTCGGGAAACTAATTCCCAAGGTTATGGAGATAGTGTAAAAGCTTTAGAGCCAGAACAAAGGTGGACGAGTATGATGAATTATGAAGCTAAGTTGTAAAAGTTGTCAAGATTCGTTCTGATGACAAGAATCCCAGAACACGTGATATTTGAAGTCAATGATTAGTGGGTGCGTGAAATGATTATAATAGAAAAGAAAATAAAAAGAAACTGAAGTGGAAAGGAAAATAAAGACAATAGAGTTTGAGGAATGATAAGGGAGTTGGGTATGAGGAAACCCTAAAGACTCGTAGCAACAGAAATAGAAAAGTATGTAATCGTCAGGATGAGGGTGATTCACCATGAGTTAAAGTTGATGGTTGAAGGCATAAGAGATACATATAGTTTATCCCCTGTAAGTTGGGAGGATTCGAGGAAACCTTGAGATAGTTTGAAGGATAAATAATGAGACGCGGATAGACTGAGGAGACAAGAAAGTAAGAAATTAGGAAAATTAAATGAAGGAAGTGACCTTCAAGAATGTGAAGTGTAAGACCGGGGGCATGATACCCAGAAAGGGAGACGCCGGGTATGAAAGATATCCCAATATTGAGATGACTGTTGAGATAAACAACAAAAGTAAATGAGGAATTATTAAGAAGAAGTTCACGTTGAACACTACCAATATCTTCCAGAACATCCCTGTTGTCATTACCAAATTAGGAAAGAAAAGCGGGTAACCATTGTTATCTTTTGAAGGCCATATGGGTTGACCTCAGTTTGAATAAGGATGCTATTGTGAAATTGGTATATACTATCGAGGTGGGAATGATTGAATAAGATAATCTATCAAGGATATATGATTTGATTTATCCATGGAAGGATGCAAGTACCTTTTTAAAGGTGGAATTAAGGATATAACTTCGATTATTAAGATGAACCCTAGGGGAATGCATAAAGGTTGACATTTCGCCCTTAATAGGGACAATATGAGTCTTGACAGTATGAATTGGAAAGGATTAAGGTAACAACAACCTTTAAAGTTCAGTAGAGAAATTTTTCAGAAGTATTTAAAGAATGGTTCTAGTATTAGTAAATGGTATCTTGATATGCCCTGAACCTAGGGAGTACCGGATGAAGAATTTAAGGATAACCTTAGAGGTTTTACAAGGAGAAAGGTAATATTCAAAGTTCTCAAGAATAGAAATTTTGATGAAGGAAATATGCCGTAATTATAATAATGCCAGGTGGGGCACGTGTTGAACCATAAGAAAGTATAGATCGATCTAATGAGGGTCGAGATTGGTGAAAACAAGAAGGACCCAAGATAAGAGACGTCCTAAGTATGATCGAGAGTCAGTCGTGGCAATGTTCACATTTAAAGACTAATGAAATGACTTATGGAAAAATGGTGATTTTTTTTCTCACCAGGACTTAAGAGAAGCATTTTCACATAAACAGTGATTGAAATGAGGTAGAAAATTTAGTTGGAGGTGGTTAAAATGACATTGATTGTAAGGAAATTTTACTATCAGGAAAGGCCAAAGAGGTGGCTGACACTTTAAGTGTAAGAGGACAATTATAGGCGCTCGTGCCAGAGGAATAGAGTGATGATGGTTAAATCCGTGAAGGTTGTATTATGGTATGAAAGATTGACATTCCTTTTGATGACTGTGAGGTACTCAACCGTAATAGTAGTTTGGTAAAGATTTTATTCATGTAATCTCCGTGAGCGGGCTATCTATCTTATAAGGTCCTATCTTGAGAATAAACCAGGACCATGTTATGAAATGACTAAATGAACCTTTGAGCTTCATATCTCCTAATAAAGAAATATGGTTAATAATGGTATTAGCCTGCTATCGTTACTTTGATTGAAACTCTTCAACAATTTTATCTGCTTCCTGTCATGTATGTACATCAGGATCTAGAGTGTTCTTCATGAATCATGAATGGTAATAATGTTACCTCCTCAGAAGAATCCAATACGGCAGGTATGGACTCCGTATGGTTAGCTATTAAGACTTCATGGAAAACGAACGACTACAGTAGGTCAACGGTGGACCATAGTAATGCAGGAATGATTCTACGAGTAATGAGCCGATTACTTACAACCGTGAGAGTTGTATTGGAATGGATGTTGAGATTGAGTACCACTAATCGGGTCGTGGAGGTGTATAAGTCATCATTGATAGACTAATTAAGTAGATTATCTACCTATTGAATACTTATTCCTTCTTATCAATAGAGAGTCGTATTACTATACGAGGAAGGTTACGGTATAGCAATGGATTCTAGTAACGATGATGTCTAGAATGAAATCCCAGATTCGATTTTCGATGTCGAGGGAGTTTCAAAGGTGATTGTTTATAAGCTTGAGGAAGAGCATGGGTCCATAGAATGATGGACGGAATAACGAAAATATTTAAGCATGTGAAATGCGATGCGATAATACTGGATATTGATATAGATACATATGTTTTGTTCTCCTATGACAAACCTCTATAGTTCAGAGGTTGAGTCCAAGCCAGATATTTTATGGCAGTATATTTTATATATATAAAATTCTCTTCAATACGTTCTTTCTCTCCTTTTCATTTCATATAAGCTAAGAAGAACAACCCTTCCAGAAGGGGAGGTATTGCCGAATGACTATCTATCTGTGTGATAGAAGCCTAGTAGGATACCATATGTTGTTTAATTGCTTGTCAAGTACTAAAGGTTGGCCACCTTCTGTACTAACTATGCAATAGAACAAGTGTTCATGATCATAGTGATCTCTCAATAAAATCTTTTACTTCTATACGATAGATCAAGCTTTCGAAGATGGAAGCAACAAAAGAAAGTAGTATCAGTGCGGTGGTATTACGCATCTAACGCGTTCGTGATACTAAGGTTGACGTGGTTATTAAAAGGTTATAGAACGCTAACGAGCAAAAGTGTAACCAGTATAGTATTATGTACGGAAGATAGTAACGACTACGAACTGGAAAAGAATGGGTATTGAGAAGCAAAAGCTATAATGCTAGAAGCTATGATGAGAGTCTGTGCAATAGACTTGAAAGAATTGGGAATGATCACTTAATATGGATTGAGTTTTCTTACGATAATCGATCGTATGTCAGTATCGAGGTATCGCCTTATGAGATCCTTGAGGGAAGATAATGTCGATCTCCCTTATGTTAGGATGAAGTTGTAGAGCGCAAGATGCTCGGACCAGCAGTAGTCCAAAGGACCAAGGATATAATAGATCTAATCAGAGGACGACTGGTAGTAACCCAAGATGGACATAAGAAGTATGTTGAATTGACATGAAAGGACAAAGAATAGGAAGTAGGGGACCTAGTGCTGTTATAGGTATTCCCTTGGAAAGGATGAATAAGGTTCGGAAAGAAAGGAAAGCTAAGCCTACGAATTGTTGGACCCTTTGAGGTATTAAGACGTATGGGGAAGTTAGCATATGAGCTATCCCTACCCCCGAACATGTAGCAAGTTCATAACGTGTTCAACGTATCAATGTTAAGGAAGTATAATTCGGATGCCAGACAAATAGGGGCATATGAGCGCATAGGCATGCAACCAGACGTAACCTATATGGAGCAACCAGAAAGGGTTATAGATCGAAAAGGAACAAGTGCTTAAAAGAAGGGTTATCAAACTAGGTAGAATTTGTGGTAGAACCACAATGTGGGAAAATTTACTTGAGACTTAGAAAGTGCAATGCTAAAAGAGCATCCCCATTCATTTTCCATCTGATTCCGGGACGGAATCCTTTTAAGGAGGGGAGACTGTAATAACCCCAATTTTTTTGGAAATTTTTGAAACACGGATGAATAGTAACTTTTGCTGATGATGCTGATTAAGGAAAATTATCAGACCACACTATATAGGAGTACTGTTATGGAAATTCTAATATCGTTTTAGTACTCCATAAAGTAAATAACTGTATGTAAAGATCGTCAGAATCCAAATTCGAACACTTTGATTTTTCTAAAAATTCCACCAGATACCGAAAGAATTGAGTATAAGGTAACATGATTAAAAGGATTTATATTCAAGGATTATAAGAGAGGATCATAAAAGGAATACAAAATATTGAGAATGGTTTAGGGGAACCCAAGTAATAAGATCCCGGATATGATCCCTCAAACGACGAACGAGAACGAAAGTTAAGCGAACCGTAAAACAAATAAGCGACCAAGAGACAAGCTTGTACAAGAAGCCAAGGATTGTGACATCATCAAACCACAAGGAAGAGACATGTGGCAAATGGATGACATAGGCATGGTGACATAAGCATGACAAATGGAAGGATTGGTTGGTTGATTTTAAGCCATTCATTTTTTACCATGGTAAAAGGATAATTAACATAACAAAACAAAGCAACCAAGCCAAAACAAATCAAAAACACAAAATACAAGTTGACTTTCATTTCCTTCAAAAAGCTCTCGGCCAAAACTAGAGCAGCAACTTCAAACTACCATATCTCCTTCAATACTCACTCAAATAGTATGTTCTATAGCTCTTTGCAAAGGTATTGAGATGGCCTACAAGTCTTGTTCACAAGTATCGTCCAAATAAGCATGGTAAGACCCTCGTTTTGACAGTTCTTTCAATCTGACTTTTAGAAACTTCAAAACCTAACTTTGTGTTCTTGATTTCTTTGGAAAGATCAAGCTTGTAGGAGGCTCCCTAAGACTTCCTAGCTACTCTAATCACTCCAAGTAAGGTATAACACCTCCAAACCCTAACTTTACTTTGAGTATTACTATGGTTTTGATGGTTGCTTGGGTGTTTAGAGTTTGGATTGGATTTGTAGTGATTTGGATGTTGAAATCTTGTTTATAGTTAATGAAAGTTAAGTATAGCTAGTAGTTCATGTGTGGGGTTGTATAAATTGGAAAATTTTGAGGTTTGGGGACTGATGTAGTAAGTTTTGGATGAGGGTTGGTTGTATTGCTGGTTGTGAGTTGAATGGTGGTTTTTGTAGTGGTTTAAAACTTGGTAATCTCGTAAACATAGTCGTCGTAATGTCCAATTTCATACAACTGCTTGTTCTTAGTATTCGGGACAGAGATCTAACTTGTGACTTTTCCATTTTTAGTTAGATTATTTCGTAAGCTTCGTTTTGATATGTGGTTCGCTTGAATCTGATGTACGGTTTAGGAGAAACGACCGTTTTAAGTAACGGCGTTTCGCGAACGAACCATTACCTCTCTTCTTACTTTGAAACCTTGGTTAAGGCCCTTAAATGAATAATTGGAGTATGAAACAATTATGTAAAGTGTATTAGGCAGTTAGTAGAGTACTCGCGAAAGAATCGCCTTAAAATTCTTAATGGTTAATTTATTAAAAATGGTGGAGCCAAAGGTACTCGAACGACTTATGTGATTCGTTAAGCGTAGAAGTGACCATAAGCAAACGTTAGGATTCAATTGGTTAAAGTCTACTTTCTTAAGCGACCATGGTTTAATTCCTACTTTTGTTGTTGTTCATAGGTTATCGGACCCACTCTAAGCTTAAGTCTAACCGGGAACACTCAGGTAAGTTTTCTACCCGTTATACTGTTGTGGTGATGTAAATATATGTATATGCATTATCTTGTGATAAGTGCATGATTGTTATTAGCAAATCTTGCGATATATTAGAGCATGTGATATGGTATATATGCATGTCTGTTTCCTAATCTTGATATCTAATTGTTGATTCAATTGCTTATAAGTTGCATAATACCTATGCTAGAGATAAGCGGTAGTTGCGTATACCCTTAATATAGGGGACCCAAAGGTGAACATTTTTCTAAACCGGGAGTCGATGTTCCCGAGTATAATATATATATATATATATATATATATTGATATAGTTTTCAAAACTATTAATCGAATAAGGTTTATTCGATAACTTTATTTTATTTAATGAATATTATTTTGAATATTCATTCGAGGACTTATGACTCCGCTTACTTTATTTAATGAATATTATTTTGAATATTCATTCGAGGACCTAAGACTCCGTTTTTTTTATTTAATGAATATTATTTTGAATATTCATTTGAGGACTTATGTCTCCGCTGATTTATTAAATAATATTCTTTATTTTATTAAGGAATAATGTTTCGATAATCAAACTTATTTTCGATTATTCAAATAAAGATCGTACTTTCGTATAAGTATATCTTTGGTTATTTATTATTCATTTCGAGTATAAATTTTAAAACTTTTACTTAAATTATTTTTATAAGGATTATCCTTATGGGAATATTATTTAAATAATAATATTCAAATATTTTCTAATATATCGGGACTGATTTATTTCATTAAATCAGCATTACTCCAAACATTCTTAAAAATGTTTTCGAGTCTTCAAAATGATTTTAAAAGTTAGAGCGGATCCCAAAACTCGTTTTCAGATTTAAGATCTTCCTTTTGAAGGAGACTTGAATATTCGCTCAAAAATCTTAGGGATCCGGCTCTGTGGTGTATTTTATATTCGCAACGAGGTTGCTGTTTTGAGAAAACAATTTGATTACTTGCCCAACGTTCGGGAAGTAAGTCCATCTAATTGAGTCGGCATAAGCGACAGGCCGGGTACGGT
Source organism: Apium graveolens (assembly GCF_009905375.1). Taxonomy (NCBI): domain Eukaryota; kingdom Viridiplantae; phylum Streptophyta; class Magnoliopsida; order Apiales; family Apiaceae; genus Apium; species Apium graveolens. Next base: position 209,600,014 of record NC_133648.1, read on the forward strand.
CTATGAAGGTGTAAGAGGCTGGGTGACAGTCCATCCACGCGTGAGTGGCCGGGCAACGGTCTAGCACGAGGTCCTAATGCGGCCAGGGTGATGACCGGCGAGGAATTCATCCATCTACAGTAGAAAAGGTTACTTATTGGTATATTTGCCTGATCAGCAAGATATCGGGTTTATGCCAAAATTCTTTTCTTTCCAAATTCATTGGATATTGCAACTATGTTCATACTTTACATGACAGAGGTTTTCAGGAAATTTGTGAGAGAGATATATATGGATATATATATATATATCGGGACTTAATGAAGTATCTCGTAACTTCATTTAATTCAATAATATTTCAAAGATTGAATCTATTCAAGTCTTATCTTGTAGTCTCATCTGTGTGATGAACTTTTGAAACTAATTATAACTTGAACGGTGGTAGTTCAAGTAGGATTTGAAAAAGATATAAGTATATGGGAGTATCTTGTAACTTCATCTTTTCAACTTATATCTAGTAAATGATTATCTTATGCATGACAAAGATTTTCAGAAAAACGTTGAGACAAGGGTAGATATATGAGATCACCTTGCAACGATATTTTTTATACAGTTATAAACTGGAACTATGTGTGTATTATGCATGGCAGAGTATTTCAAAGATTTTGAAAAGTATATATGTATATATTGAATATTTTGTGACTTGGTCGCGGTAAGGTATCAACTTGGTTCATTTCTTCTTGACCAAGACTTTCTTGAGTACTATGAGAATTCTCATATATTGTAAATTATTATACATATTATTTCTGTGGACTTGTTGATCACCCTTGCTTTCTTCTTTTATCACACAACATCAGATAGACAAGATGAACAGGACCAAGCTCCCACTTCGCGAGCGGATAGGAAACATTCCGCAGTTTCCTATAGGCGTTGATGTCGCTGTAGCTGAGGTAGGAACTACCAATAGGCTAGGATTTCAAATTTTGATGTACCAGACTTATGTATATTTATGAATTGTAATAATGGCAAAGAAAATGTAAATTTATTCAGAAACCCTTTTGAGGTGTAATGGCTTATAATTTTGGAATAAAATGACTTGTGTTATTTTTGGGTGTTCATCTCTGAGACTATAACTTGTGGTGTGTGTGTTTATTGTGGGGTCATAGTACGCATAGTTGGTTGTTTATTAAGATTGAGTGTTATTAAGGGAAATGGAACTCGTGATAACCCGGATCCCCGACCCCGGATTTGGGGGTGTTACAGAGTTGTAGGCCCCTCAAAAGGCTTAGAAAGATAAATTCTGATGACAAAGCTCCCAAAGTCTCTCCACCCTTGAAGAGATTGAAGAAATAAAGAGCTAACAGGGACACAACTGAGTCAGATTCAGAGAATGTGGAAATAGCATCTAAGGAAGGGGATCAGGAATCTCTTATCCCAAAGGAGCCAATTGTGATTGAATCCCTTCCATATACACAACCAGAATTTGCTGAAGCCACTAAGTCTACACATCCACTGTCGCCAATTCAAACTGAAAAAACTGCTCAAGACAAAGTGTTTACACCTTCTATGTCTCCTATTCATTCTCCTGTACATGCTGATAATCTAGGTACAAGTGCTGAAATAGATATTCACAACTTGAATGTGCCTGAGGTTCTGTACTTGGAAGCTCCAACCATTTCTCAACATACTCCACCAACAACACCAATTTTTTATGCTGATTTTAATGCAGATATTCCAACAACACCTCTTCTGAATCTAGATGATGAAGATCAGATATTAGGTGAGCATCAAAATTTGGATGTTGATCAGAATTTACTGCCAGATCAGCACTTAGAGGATGATTTTGAAACCTTTATAGCCTCACATACTATCATTTTATCAGAGGATGTAGATTCTGCAGTCTCTATAAGTTCTGATGCTGCAAATGTTGACACTACTGGTGAAGCTGCTATAAATGTAAATGCTGATGCAGCTGGTCCTTCACGACATGCACCTCTACAAACAGTTGATAAAGCTAAATTGATTAAAAAATTTGTGAGAGAGGATGCACCAGTACCTTGGAGTGAAACTAATAGAGGAAGGGAATGAATCCAGGAGTGGAACAAAGTTGATTTTGTTCCTACTGCAAATATTCTTGCCGAGCACCTGGCTAAAGCTGATGAGATGCTGGTGAATGATGACTTCAAAGCACAGCTCAGAGTTACTGCATTGAGTACCAGGAACCTTCAAGGTCAACACTCAATCACTCAAGTCAAGGTGAACAAAATTCAAGAAACACTAATTCAGCAAGACATGAACTTTAAACTGGATAAGAACATATTTTTCAAGCCTGCCTTTAACATAGTTGAGGCTATTGAGAAAGCTCAGGAGAAACAGCAAACTCAGATTGATGAAGTACTAAAGAATCAAGCTTTTCAACAAGTTCAACTAAATGAAATCCAATCTTCAGTGGAACTACTTCTCTCTCTCCTACTACCTGATGATGCCAAAAAGGGGGAGAAGGTGGTTAAGTCCAAATGCTCTACTGATTTAGCACTGAAGAAAAAGGATGATGGAAATGATGATCGGGGAAACTCTGAAAAGGGTAGAGGTCATGGTCAAGGCAAAAAATCTTCATCTAGGAAAGCAGGAACTTCTACACAGAGATCAAGCTCTGATGTTCATAGAAGAATAAGTCCTTATAAGCAAGTTCTGACTAAGGCTGATGTTCTGATACAGGGTGAAAGTCAAGAATCACAGAATTTTATGCAGACACTGAAGTTCAAGGGGAAGGAAACAACAGTCTACTATCAAGACCCCAAGTTACAGAAGTTGGATGAAGAAATTTCAAAAAGACTATTTCTCAAAGACAATCCAGGAATGGACTTTGAAAGCCTGAAGGAAGAAGAAGTCAGACTTAAAGCAGAAAATGTCAAATTCAAGTCTAAAGCTTCTATTACTGCAAAGAAACCTCCAAAGCCTAAGGGCATTGTGATTAAAGAGAAGTCAAACTCTGAGGCAACCAAAATTGAATCCAAAGCCAAATCACAAGTAGAGGTAGATCCAAGGTTCAAGGGCAAAGCTAAAGTTGATGAACTTGTTGTTGGATTTTTAACGCAGCGGGGCATGGCAAACCACTTTTACGCATATAAAATCCAAATAAAAGCATATAAATCGTGGTAAAAACATAGGGATCAAATCTAACCTTTAAAATAATTCGGAGACAACGATCAGAGATCCTTAGCAGTTGCTCCTCAAGTGTGAAGCACTCCACCGGTATCCACCAAGAAAACGATGTTAAGGAGGAGAAAGGAGGTGGAGAGAATTGGGTTTTCCAAACTTTTTGGGTTTTTGGGTTCTTATGTTAGAATAAAATAGGGTCTATAATAGTGTATTTATAGGCAAAATTTTCAGCTAAAATTTTCCCATAAATATTATTATTATTATCCCATTTATTATTCTTATTAATAATTAAAACACCTTTTAATTATTAATCCTTTTTCTAAACAATTTAGAAATAATTCTCTCTCTTGATTTAATTTCCAAAAATTAAATCCTTAATTAATAATATTAAGAACTTTTCTTAATTAATTTATAATCAATTAAATCTCATTTAATCAATTATTAAATTTGCCAATTAATTATTTATTTCGCAAATAAATAATTATTAGCCATTATTAATTAATTCCTCCACCATTAAATCATTCTCTTTTTATGGTGTGACCCTGTAGGTTCAATATTAAGCCGGTAGTAGAAATAAATAATAATAAAACTCCTTTCTAATCTCATTCACTCTGGCCAGAGATTCCTGAACTAGCATAAGTGGATCAGCCTTGAACATTCGCTTCCTTCACTGGAAGGGGTAGATCCTTTATTGATCATACACTATCTTCGTGTACAAATTCCTATACCCAGTAGAGCCCTAATAATTGTCCTTGGAGACTAAGAACTAAACCAAAGCATAGTTCAATGTACACAAGATGACTATGATGACCTCGAGTCTAAGGATACTTGTACAACTATCACTATGTGAACAACTGCTGACACTGAGTGAACTCCATCAGTTGTTCAGCTGTGCGAGTCATGTTCAGTGGACTTATTCCATAATAAGAACCTACATACTAGCTATAGTGTCACCACACGAATGTCTATGAGAACAGACATCCTTCATAATGAAGCAAGAATAGTATGTACCGATCTCTGCGGATTATTAATTACCAGTTAGTAATCCTGTGACCAGGAACTATTTAAGTTTAGAGTTATCATCTTTTAGGTCTCACTATTATGATCTCATCATAATCCATAAAAAGCTTTACTCTAAACTATGGTATATCTTATTTAAACACTTAAATAGATAAAGCCCGTTATAAAAACAAAACACGTCTTTTATTAATATCAATGAAATCAAAACAGATTACACAGGAAGTTATTCCTAAATCCTAATTCATGACTGGACTTAGGACATATTCCTTTCAATCTCCCACTTGTACTAAAGCCAATCACTCTGGTATCTAATACCCATCTTGTCTTTATGACGATCAAAGTGACTTTTATAAAGTAGCTTTGTGAGTGGGTCTGCTATGTTGTTATGTGTGTCAACTCTAATTCAATACAATACAAGAAATGTTACCGCGCTCCCACTAACCCTTTTGTAGACGCATGGTTCATCTACGTTTTTGATAAAATCAAACTCTTTGATTGTCTCAACAAAATGAATGTTCCATCTTTCGAGAAGCCTGCTTTAAACCACATATGGTTCGCAGTAGCTTACACACTAGGTTTTCATTTCTCTTGGAAAGAAAATCATCTGGCTATATGCCAGATCTCATAGTCATAGTAAGCAGCAATCGCAAGCAAAATCCGAACTGATTTTAACAGGGCTACAGGTAAAAGGTTTCATCAAAGTTAATCCATTGCCTTTGTTTGAATCCTTTTGCCACAAGCCTGGCCTTATAGGTCTCCACCTGGCCATCTGCTATAATCTATCTTTTGTATACCGCATACATAGATTCCATTCTGGATTTCATGGCACTATGCCATTTCTCTGAGTCAACACTACTCATAGCCTCATTATAGGTTACATGGTCGTCATCATCAATGATCGACAACTCATTGTCATTCTCAATGACAAGGCCATATTACCTCTCAGGTTGGCGAGACACTCTCCCTGATCTATGAATGGGCTGTTCCACAAAAGGTTGTTCAGTCAGAACAGGTGCTTCCACTTGATCCGTAGTAGTTTGTGCTTCTTGAACTTCATCAAGTTCAATTTTGCTCCCACTGTTTCCTTCAAGGATAAACTCCTTTTCCAAGAAGGTAGCATGTCTGGAGACAAACACCCGATGATCGGTGTAAAAGTAATACCCTAAAGTCTCTTTAGGATATCCCACAAAACTATATTTTACGGATCGATATTCCAGCTTATCTGGGTTAACTTATTTGACATAAGCTGGACATCCCCAAATCTTAACGTGTTTAAGACTCAGTTTCCTTTCTTTCCATATCTCATATGGAGTTTGAGGAATAGATTTTGGAAGGCACCTTATTCAGTAAATATGCTGAGATTTCCAATGCATAACCCCATAGGAATATTGGAAGATTTGCATAGCTCATTATGGACCGAACTATGTCTAACAAAGTTCGATTTCTCCTTTCAGATACCAATCTGGAGGAGTCCACTGGGAGACTATACCATTTACTTTGAGATAATCTAGAAACACTCCATTAAAGTATTCACCACCTCGATCTAATCGAAGAATTATAATACTATGTTTGGTTTGTTTCTCCACTTCATACTTATACTCTTTGAACTTTTCAAAGGCCTCAGACTTGTGTTTCATCAAACACATATCCGAATCCAGATCTATCATCTATGAAAGTAATGAAGTATGAAAATCCACCCATGGCTTGCTTAGACATTGGTCCACATACATCTGTGTGTACCATTTCTAGCAAATTTGCAGTCCTCTCTCCATGTCTACTAAATGGAGACTGCAGTGCCACTATGAAGTGAGATTTTCATCATCCTTTTTCTTTATTAGTTTGTTCAATCTGAAGTAAATTATGTCATATATATACAGACCATTATTTAAAGTACCACGTCCATAAAGAATATTATTTCTAAGAATAGAACATTCATTATTCTCAATAATAAATGAAAATCCAGCCAAGTCTAACATGGGAATAATATTCCTCATAATTGAGGGAACAAAATAACAATTATTTAAAACAATAGTCTTGCCCGTAGGCATATGTAAATGAAATGATTCTACATCTTCAGCAGCAACTCTTGCTCCATTTCCCATCAGTAGAATCACCTCCTCTTCCTCAAGAGTCCTACTTCTCCTTGGTCCCTGCAACAAATTGCAAATTTGAGAACCACAGGCGGTATCTAATACCCAAGTAGAAATTTGGCTTAATGACATATTCACTTCTATCATGAACATACCTGAATCAGAAGCGGTAGTCTCACTACCCTTCTTCTTCTTCAATTCTGCAAGGTAAACCTTGCAGTTCCTCTTCCAGTGCCCCACCTTGTTACAGTGAAAGCAAACAACTTTGCTCTTGGGGTCTTCAGCCTTTGGTGGAACCGGCATTTTGTCACCTACTTTCTTCTTCTTGGAATGGTTCCTCTTCCTTTTCTTAGGATTGGAACCTTCACCAATTAGAAGAACAAAACTCTTCTTAGGGGGGAAATTTGATTCCGTAGTCTTCAACATGTTGTGGAGTTCAGGCAGGCTGACATCCAACTTATTCATGTGAAAGTTCACAACAAACTGCGAGAACGAACTCGAAAGCGATTGCAAGACCAAGTCTTGGCTCAGCTCCCCATCCATGGCAAAACCAAGTTGTCCAAGACGTTCAATCAAATTGATCATCTTAAGTACATGGTCATTCACAGATGATCCCTCAGACATCCTACAACCGAATAACTCCTTCGATATCTCATATCGAGCTGTCCTCCCCGCCACATCATACAACTCTTGTAGATGCATGAGGATAGTGTGAGCATCCATATGCTCATGTTGCTTCTGTAGCTCAATGTTCATGGAAGCTAGCATGATGCATTGAGCAACATTTGCATCATCTATCCACTTACGATACACAACATGTTCATCATTATGTGCATCACTAGCAGGTTCAGTAGGCTTAGGTGAGTCAATCACGTATTCCAGCTTCTCAATCCTGAGAACAATTCTCAAGTTTCGAAGCCAGTCAGCATAATTAGGACCAGTCAAGTTGTGAGCATCTAGTATGCTCCTGAGTGATAGTGCAGAAGACATAACGTACAAAGTAAATCTGTAAATGATAAACACATAACAACACTTAGCAAATATTCGATTTCATTTCAAAACACTATATGAATCGGGTCTTTATTCATAAGTGGCTCCCACTAGTTTATCTAATTTATTCAACCCCCTACGTGAAAAATAAGCATTCATAATGCTAGTGGGAATAGGGATCCTACATTCTATTACACAACCCCGGCTGTGGCACGAAACGCCATGTAATGTTCAATAGGCAGACAACTCTTGTCAATTACATCTAATGTTATTCCCTAATCAAACTTTAGCCTCTTGAATAATTGAGTCACGGCTGTGGCACGACAAACTCAATATTCTAAGTCAAGTCTAACCCAACATTCCGTACAATTGAATCAGTCCCCAAAGGCCCACGGCTGTGGCACGTAACGACCTTTAGATTCTTATTCAATGTACACATCTCTATGTAATAGACAAGTATTTCTTATTTCGAAATCAAAGCCCTCGGCTGTGGCACGAAACGACAATGATTCAAAAATAAGAACTACTTTTCTATCATGTTGGAAGGCTATGACCCACACAAGCCCGTTGTGTCATTGGCCAATTACTACTTGATATTATTTAATTTTAGAGGGATTATATTACGTTACAATCATAATCATATTATAAAGAAATTCTTCCTTTTAAATTAAATATTTCAAATAAATAATCAATAATCAGATGATTCCCAGATCGGGTGGAGCATTGTCAAGAGGAGTCACTTAATAACCCTTTCTTACAGATAGAAATCTGTTGTTGACAGAATCATCCTTTCTCTCATATCGAAAATTTATATTCAATTACGTGTTTCACAAACACAAGAATCTCATGATTGTATTCATAATATTGTTATTAAGGTTATGAAACAATTTCACTATACTAGGTTGTCTAACAAACGCCTTATGTTCATTTAAGTTCACCTAAATCTATCATCGCATGATAAACTAAGCATATATCACATATATAAACATGAATAAACATCAAGGTAGGCATGTTATATCATCTAGCACATTAGTCTAAGCATTATACATCTCTATGTATCACATGAAGCATTTAAAACAGTCAAAAACAGCTTTAAAACACTTTATGGAAATATAAACAGTTCAAAACTTTTATATAAACTAAAATTGATCACTCCATTAGATCCGTCTCGGAAAAACGAATCCAACGGTATATTGTACGCCTAAAACGGAGTTACGAAACTCCCAGAAAATCAATTTTAAAATAAACAGTCGGGCTGTAACGCATTACATGAACGCGTTACAAGCCCTGTAACGCATTCCGGTGATGCGTTACAACCCTTTTAACCAATTAAAAGGTGTAACGCATTCCGCGAATGCGCCACAGGTGTGTAACGCATTCCCGAAATGCGTGACACCCCTTTTTTTTTCTTTTTAAGCAGCCGCCGCCGCCCATGGAATTCCGTGCCGCCAGACCTGATAGCCGCCTGACATGTCTGTACCTAAGCTTTGCTTTGCAGACAACACAGACAATACAAACATATATATATATATACTTTATATACATATATTTATACTTATTTAATTACGAATTTTAATTGAAACAACTTCAAAAATTCATAACAAAAAATCTATACATCCTAAAATTAATAAAAAAATACCTAGACGATCTACAACACTTGTAGAACCCAGATCAACACTCAAAATTATTCTGAGAAACGATTTCTCATCAGACAAAATTAATCCATGATATAACTTGTAAAAATCATAATTAATTCATACAAGCACATAGAATTCTGAAATTTTTACCACAGATCTATATGCATACAACCTATGCTCTGATACCATTGTTGGATTTTTAACGTAGCGGGGCATGGCAAAACACTTTTACGCATATAAAATCCAAATAAAAGCATATAAATCGTGATAAAAACATAGGGATCGAATCTAACCTTTAAAATAATTCGGAGACAACGATCAGAGATCCTTAGCAGTTGCTTCTCAAGTATGAAGCACTCCACCGGTATCCACCAAGAAAACGATGTTAATGAGGAGGAAGGAGGTGGATAGAATTGGGTTTTCCAAACTTTTTGGGGTTTTGGGTTCTTATGTTAGAATAAAATAGGGTCTATAATAGTGTATTTATAGGCAAAATTTTCAGCTGAAATTTTCCCATAAATATTATTATTATTATCCCATTTATTATTCTCATTAATAATCAAAACACCTTTTAATTATTAATCCTTTTTCTAAACACTTTAGAAATAATTCTCTCTCTTGATTTAATTTCCAAAAATTAAATCCTTAATTAATAATATTAAGAACTTTTCTTAATTAATTTATAATCAATTAAATCTCATTTAATCAATTATTAAATTTGCCAATTAATTATTTATTTCGCAAATAAATAATTATTAGCCATTATTAATTAATTCCTCCACCATTAAATCATTCTCTTTTTATGGTGTGATCCTGTAGGTTCAATATTAAGCCGGTAGTAGAAATAAATAATAATAAAACTATTTTATCATTATTTATATAAATTCTCTAATTTATTAAATATGATTAATTAATTAATCACATTTATTCTACATCTTGAGGGATACTTCTCAGCATATGCGTAGTTCTATGCAAATTAGAAACTCCTTTCTAATCTCATTCACTCTGGCCAGAGATTCCTGAACTAGCATAAGTGGATCAGCCTTGAACATTCGCTTCCTTCACTGGAAGGGGTAGATCCTTTATTGATCATACACTATCTTCGTGTACAAATTCCTATACCCAATAGAACCCTAATAATTGTCCCTGGAGACTAAGAACTAAACCAAAGCATAGTTCAGTGTACACAAGATGACTATGATGACCTCAAGTCTAAGGATACTTGTACAACTATCACTATGTGAACAACTGCTGACACGTGAGTGAACTCCATCAGTTGTTCAGCTGTGCGAGTCATGTTCAGTGAACTTATTCCATAATAAGCACCTACATACTAGCTATAGTGTCACCACACAAATGTCTATGAGAACAGACATCCTTCATAATGAAGCAAGCATAGTATGTACCGATCTCTGCGGATTATTAATTACCAGTTACTAATCCTACGACCAGGAACTATTTAAGTTTAGAGTTATCATCTTTTAGGTCTCACTATTATGATCTCATCATAATCCATAAAAAGCTTTACTCTAAACTATGGTATATCTTATTTAAACACTTAAATAGATAAAGCCCGTTATAAAAACAAAACACGTCTTTTATTAATATCAATGAAATCAAAACAGATTACACAGGAAGTTATTCCTAAATCCTAATTCGTGATTGGACTTAGGACATATTCCTTTCACTTGTAAAGATATATATACCAACCATGGATCTGAAAACAAAATCTAATGAAGATACTAGTCTGATTTTGAAAAAGAAGAATATTCAAACAACTTCTGACAGAGCTCATGTTGTTCAAGATCAGGACTTTGTAAATTCTGATATTATAATGAAGCAGGCAACCTCTGACAGAGCTCAAGTTATCTTGACATCAGAAGAAAAGGAAACCTCTGACATTCCTCATGTTAAACCTTCAAAAATTCTACTACCTGGGTTTACTAAAGCTCAACAATCTACTCAATCTTTGAAGACTACATCAAGTGGTTTTGAAGCAAGAGTTATTCGAGGGAAGGAAGCTAGAGATAAAACAGGATTGGATAATGCTGATGAGAGAAGAGTAAACAATCCTACCTTAGATCCTACATCTCTTTCTGTTGTTCCCGGTGGACTAACAATGAGATTTACAGAAGGGGGGTTGAATGTAAATCTCAAAACTTTTTCAAGTTTTGAGCAGTTTCTAAGGCTAAGTGTTTGAGTGATCAAATGTGTGTGAATTGCTTGAAGCTGATGCAGACAGATATATATTGAAACACAAATGAAATGAGCACAAAGAACTTAAAAACTTTTCTGGTGGATTTGTTGTTCCACCAGAGATGTGTTATTTCAGAAAATCTGTGATTCAAAGAATTAAATCACAGCTGCTTCCTAGTACAAACTAGATGATTTTCTCTTTTGATATTTCTAAACAGCTCAGGAAAATTCATATATAATTACTAGCTGCTACTTGGTTTATATATCACCAAGTTTACAAGTGAAGACAAACTGTAAAATACAATTGAAAAGATTCTTCACATGTTTCTTCTTCATTTCTCTATCCAATGCAATCTAGGATAATCTGTAAATCTTTGAATACTTCCTTGTTTGCATCAGAATGGAAATGCTGCATTTTCTTGATTCCTCCTAGAGGCTTCCACATTCCAGTATGTCTCTGTCAACCCATGTGCCTCTGTTAGCTTGTGAATTGTCACTATCAACTGCTAATGAACTAAGCATCCGTTGAAGCTTTCATCCGTTGATGCCTTATCCGTTGAGGCTTTATCTGTTGAAGCTTTATCCGTTGATGCATTATCAGTTGAAGTCTTTATCCATTGAAGCACTTATCCGTTGATGGATATTATCCGTTGAAGCATTAGAGACATCCGTCGAAGCTTTGTTTCTTATCCGTTAAAGGTCTTCAATATCCGTTGACACTTCTTCACTTATACAAAATTACAAGGCATGAAATATTTACACTTAGCCCTCCTATTTGTACATCCATTAGTAGTCAACATGACTGATCATTTCCTAACAATGTCTAAGAATTACAGTTTGAGACCAGAGAGTGAAATGTGCTACAATACTAAACTTATTGCTAAATAAAGCTACTCCTTCAACGGATAGCCAAGATGGTCTTATCCGTTGAGGCTACAAACACTAGATTTCTACTTAAGTGTTTTGCTTAATTTATCATCAAACTAATACACATATTCCTAACAATCTCCCCCTATTTATGTCTACTAGAACTGTAGGCATAAATTTGGGTTTAGCTTGATGATAACAAAACACTTAACAAATATATAAACTGTAATAAAGCAGAAATTCAAAAGTGCTACAAAAATGTATATGCTGAGATGGAATTGAAGAATTACATTGTTTCCGAGGGTGCTCCTTTAGCCTGAGCAAATTACTTTCTTTTCCTTTAATCCCTGGTTTTCTTTCCTAGCCTCCTGTCATTCTCCTCTATTTGAAGTTGAAGTTGTTTGTAGAATTCAACTTCATCTTCTTCATTGATATCTAACTTAGATTGCATATCCTTGAGAGTTTCATTACTGGCAATCTTTAGTTGATCTTCAATTCTGAAAAATCTTCTGACTCCTTTGTTGTCTCTGAACTCCATCAACCAATGAGGTGATTTGTGAATTATAATTCCTCTTTCTTGAATGAGTAAAGTTCTAGGCAAAGCATTGGACTCCCTCCAAGTTTTCCTTATGTTGGTAATCTTGTTGAGAATCTCAGTCTTGGCAGTCCTGGTAAAGCCAGAATCCCTTTGTATGGCTGAGTAGACTCTAATCAAGGTAGAGTAGCCTTCATTCAGAATTCTGTGAAGAGGCCATGTTCTTTCCCCAGCTCCTTTGTATTTGAACACTAGTCTTTCTGGTAGCTGTCTGTAGGCAGCTATTCCCCTTACTTCCTCCAGCTCATCCAGATAGAGTTCAATGTCTGAAAATTCTTTTATGTCACAGATGTGAACATAATCATCTTTAGAGGTTTGAGGTTTAGGCTTAGGCTTCTGTGTGAATTTGATTGAGGCTTTAGAGGGTGTTGATTTGATTCTTCTTTTCTGCTTCTTTGATGGTGGAGAAGAGGTTAGGAAGGTGGGCAATTTGATGGTGTCCCAATCAATTGGTTCCTCCTTGGGAATGATTGTTTCACCATGAATGTTCATGAAGGGGTCAGGTACAATTGGTTCAGGAATAGAGGGTAGTGGTTTGGATATTGATTGGGTTTCTTCAGTCTTATCTACCTTCTTTCTCTTTGCATTGACCTTCTTTCTTTTCCCTTTCTGCCATTCTTCCTTACTTCTTTCCTCCATCTCAGTACCAACCATGTCCCCCATAGCTTCATCTTCACCTTTGTCTTCAATTTCTTTCTGTTCTTCAACCTGACTTGACTTTAGCTGTTTTTCAAGCTTTGCTTGTGCTCTTTTGTCAGCCTTTAGCTGTTTGGCTTCTTCCTTCAACCTTTTGGTTTCTCCCCTCTTGGCTATTGAGAATTTGGGATGTCCTTGCATCACACATATGCTCTTTCCCTCTCTGAAGATAATAGCCATGTTTCTCCTTACAGCCTCATCCATGGTATCTTTGAGATATGCAATACTTCTACCTAAAAGCTTGTCCTCATCAGCTTTTGGAAGAGGAAAATCCACCTCTTTTAGAGGATTCTTTGTAAAGTCCTTATTGGATCTGTTGTTGGGCTTGAGAACCATAGGTTGCAGACCTTTGGAAGAAGTTTCTCCATCCTTATGCCTCCCTACTGGCTTGAGTTCCACAATAATTGATTCCACTTTTGTGCTATGCTTCACAGATTGTGATTGAGAAGTTGTAGAACCAAATATTAGTTGCATCTTTTCATCAATCTTCTTCCTTTGCTCTTTGACTTGCAATTCAGCTGCTGCTATCTGGATTAGATCAATTCCATCTAGCTTTCCTTTGACTTGAATAGTTGGAGAAGTTGTGATGACAGGAACTAGCACTTGAGAAATTTGAACTGTTGTAGATGGCTCTCCTTTTGTAGATGGCTCTCCTTCCCCTTCCCCTTTATTCTCCCCCTTTTTGTTATCATCAAGGGTAGGGGTCAAGCCTTGTGCTTGTGCCAGCTGCATGAGTAGATTTGTTTGAGTTTGTTGATTCTGAAGGATGGTGACCATAGAGTCTTCAATGATTTGAACCCTATCTTCCAATCTGGCCAGCCTCTTGTCAGCATCAGATGCTTTCCTCAGTCTCCCCAACAAATCTTGCATAGTACCATAGGGTATAAATGAATCCAATTTCTCAGCATTGTAGGATTTCAGATCAGCAATGTCCAGCTTGAGCTCATCCACACTTAGATTTTGCTGGTAGTGCTGCAACTGCAAGAGATGCAGAGATTCCAGATGAGCTTGAAGAATTGCCTTGGTACCAGCATCCTGAGTCTCCTGAAGGGCCTGTTGAATTGTCATGACTTGTCTGACCAAAGTGACACCAAACTCTCCTGGTGTTGATGGTTTTGCCCATGCCCATGCAGGAAGATCAGGAACAGAACTTGGGCCTGCTACTCCCCCTAAGTTCATGCTCTCATTCAAAGAATTAGAGTCATCATCATTAGAATTTACTCCAAATTCTTCAGATGGCTCACCAGCTTGAGAAGGCAGCCTGTTGACAGCAGCTTTGTCTCTGAGAAGAGATTCTGAAGTGTGTACAATGTGTAGTGTCTGTTCTGCCTCCACATTGCCCTGTGTAGCCAATAATTGATAGGCTAAAACAGGGTGAGTAAAAGTGTCAGCATCCAAGGAAATGTTATCAATGACAGCTTTGTAAAGTTGCTGAAATTGTCTTCCCTTGTCTGCATCATCCACTTTCATTAACTCACTAGCAATGGCTGGATCCACCCTTATAGCTTCTGTACCTGCCTTTCTCTCAATTTCTCTCTGTTCTTGCATCAGGGGCTCCCCCTGGCTCACATACACCCTCACACCCTCACCCTCACCTTCTAAGGTGGCACTCCTCTCACTCACTTTTGCCATGCTGGAAGAAATAGCATGCATATGGTGACTCTCAACCTCTCCTTTTGCCTGGGAGCAACCCAACCTCTCACTCAAAAGATCACTCCCTTCCCTCAAACCTAAAAGTGATTGTACAGTTGCCATGTCCTCTACAGTTGGAATTGTTTCTGTTAAGTGTCTAGAGACCATCAACGGATAAGGAATATCCGTTAAAGTGGAAACTGATGGCATCAACGGATAACTGCTGTTAAGCTTATCCGTTGAAGAACAACCACTTGTCAACGGATGAGAGATATCCATTGAGGAAGGAAAAGATGTAGATATAGAAAGTGACATAATTGTTGAATCTGTATGGATTGATTTTAAGTGAGGTGACAGATTCTGCAACTACATCTGAAATAATTGGCTGATGATCCAACAAATCATCTAAAAGATGATGATCACCAGGTTTTGAGTGGGGCTCCTCCCTGAGTTTTAATGAGGGAGAATCAGGAATTGATGTGAATATCATATCCACATCCAGAGAGGGTGTTGGAGAGTTTGATGAATGGTGTGTTTCTATATTGAGAGAATGGGGCTGTGATTCCACATTTGCTGGAATCACATCAAGCTGAATTTGAGAAGGCACAGATACTGGTGGATGTATCTGTGCTGTGTGTGTCCCTTGTGTGGAAACTAGGGTTTTGGCCTTCTTCTTCCTTGAAAAGGCTTTAAATGGTGAATGTGTGGCTTCAGTGTCCCTCCCTCTTATGTTCTGTGTCCCTGGTTGGGGACTATTTTCAATAGTTACATCCTTTTGGGAGGATGCAACTTGGGATGTGCTGGACTCCTTTTGAACCACCACAGTCTTTTGAGATATTGTGGCTTGGCTGGTTTGGGTACCACTCACCTCTCCCACCTTATCCTGGGGGGCTTTTTGATGTTCACCCCTCCCCTCACCAACCACACCGTGTTCACTCCCTTCAGGGTTTATGGTAGTTGTTACAACTGTTGTCTTTTGAGAAACAACAGAGGTAGGTTTCTTTGACTTGACTTTGGAAACTTTAGATTTGGTGGCTTTGGTAGGAGCCTGTTTGGACAAAGACACAGGTTCCATAGCCACATTAGAAGGCAAAGAAACATTGGGGTTGGAAATAGTAGGAGTTATAGAAATATTTACCTCACTTACCTGTGGTGCATTCATGATTGGCAAGTATACCAATGGCACCTGGCTGTTGAGGTTCATTCTCAAAAGGTCTGCAAGGACCCTTTTCTCTTGTGCCCAGCATTTGAGTTTATTATTCTCATTGGATATAACCAAACCTTCAGCAACATGGTTAGCCAATAACATAAAGAATCTAGCATAGTAGATGTTATGTGGTCTATTAGCTTTGCTACCTAATCTGGAACCTAATTCTAGCATAACATAGTTGCTAAAATTAAAGTACCTATCAGAAACTAGCATATAGAGCATATTAACAAGAGATGAAGTGATATCATCAAAATTGCTAATCTTCCCAGAGAAAACCTTAATAAAGGCATCTCCAAGAAAACTCCATTCTTTCCTAAGGCCTTTCCTTCTAATACTACCTAAACTAGCAGAATCAAAAGCATAGCCTATGGAATCTAGCATAGCAGAGACATCTTTATCAGTGTGTGGTGTCATGGCATTATTCTCAGGCAACTTAAAGCAAGATTGTATATCATCACAATTAATGCAATAGTCCTTACCTTTGAGAGAGAAGGCAATAGTCATATCTGTGGAGTTGAACTCTGCAGGTGTCCAAATCTCCTCAATCACCTCACAGTAGATGGTTGGAGCTTCCAGCATTGCATAGCTTAGTTTGCAGTTTTTGATGAAGTCCATCATCTTGTGATAATCAGAATGGGTTTCATTCTTTTCAACCAAGGCTATGAAATTATTCTTTTCATAAACAAATCCTGTTTGAGACATAATTTTGACTACTGGTGCCATTGTTGTGAGTAGAGGTTGCAGAGAAAAACTTGAGAATTTAGAGAGAAAGAGAATAAGAATTACAAGAAAGCGTAAAGTGAGAATAAGTGTTCAATTGGGCTTTTATACTTTCTTGAATTAAAACGTAAATAAAATGATTGAATGATAATTTTAAGTAAGTTACAGCCGTTCAAGAACAAATAAAACTGTAGAAATTCTGAAAACTACCTTAAATACAATTACATACAACACTGTATATCTGTATCAACGGTTGAGTAAAAGAATCAATGGCTGTGACTCACTTATAGTAACTGATGTGACACTTCAACGGATATGGGAAATAGTTATCCGTTGATGAACAACACCATTTTATCCGTTGAAGGATAAAATTACCAGAAATGTATTTGTCTTTCAACGGATAATGAACATCCGTTGATGGAACAATTTTGGCTTTCAACGGATAGAGAATATTCGTTGATAGGATAAGTCTTAATTAAAGCCAACTTTGTTCTTGCAGCAAATTTCATTTCAGGCTTCAAGACAGATTATATAGATGACATAGATTATGAATAATTAAGCATACCTAACTCACTTACTAATCTTGTGAATGTTGATTCATCAAGTGGCTTGGTAAATATGTCTGCAATCTGCTTTTCACTTGGAACAAAATGAAGTTCCACTGTACCTTTCATCACATGTTCCCTAATGAAGTGGTACTTGATATCAATGTGCTTGGTTCTTGAGTGCTGCACTGGATTTTCAGTAATGGAAATGGCACTACTGTTGTCACAGAATATTGGAACTTTGTCAACAGTCAGACCATAGTCAAATAGTTGATTCCTCATCCATAGTATCTGTGCACAGCAACTACCAGCAGCAATGTACTCAGCTTCAGCTGTTGATGTGGAAACAGAATTCTGCTTCTTGCTGAACCATGATACAAGCTTGTTCCCTAGAAATTGACAGGTGCATGTTGTGCTTTTCTTGTCTATTTTGCAACCTGCATAATCTGCATCTGAGTAGCCAATTAGATCAAAACCAAACTCTCTAGGGTACCAAATTCCTAGATTTGGAGTCCCCTTGAGATATCTGAAAATTCTTTTAATAGCCACTAAGTGAGATTCTTTTGGGTCAGCTTGAAATCTAGCACAGAGACATGTAGAAAACATTATATCAGGTCTACTAGCAGTTAAATATAAAAGTGAGCCAACCATGCCTCTATAACTTGTAATATCCACAGACTTTTCAGCCTTGTTTAATTCAAGCTTAGTGGCAGTGGCCATGAGAGTTTTTGCAGGTGAACAATCCATTAAGTCAAACTTCTTTAAAAGATCATAAATATATTTAGTTTGACTAATGAAAATTCCACCACTAACTTGTTTAACTTGTAAACCAAGAAAGTAAGTTAGCTCTCCCATCATGCTCATTTCATATTTACTTTGCATTAATTTAGCAAACTTTTTACAAAGCTTATCATCTGTAGATCCAAATATAATATCATCTACATAAATTTGTACAAGTATCTTAGAGCCATTAACATTTCTAAGGAAGAGAGTTTTGTCAACAGTACCTCTTGTGAAGTGATTATCTAGAAGGAACTTTGACAAAGTCTCATACCAGGCTCTAGGTGCTTGCTTTAGTCTATAGAGTGCTTTCAACAGATAATACACATAGTCTGGAAAATTTGGATCTTCAAAACCTGGAGGTTGCTTACATAAACTTCTTCCACCAATCCCCCATTTAGAAATGCACTCTTGACATCCATTTGATATACTTTGAAATTGGCATTAGCTGCATAGGCTAGAAAGATTTTGATGGCTTCAAGTCTGGCAACTGGAGCAAATGTTTCATCAAAATCTATTCCCTCTTGTTGAGAATAGCCTTTAGCAACCAATCTGGCTTTATTCCTTATGACAATGCCATTTTCATCCATCTTGTTTCTGAATACCCATTTTTGTCAATAGAACTCTTATTCTTTGGCTTGGGTACCAGCTTCCATACTTTGTTCCTCTCAAATTGGTTTAGCTCCTCTTGCATTGCTAAAATCCAATCTGGATCCAATAGAGCTTCTTCCACTCTCTTAGGTTCCTCCTGTGATAGAAAGCTACTATACAGACATTCATCTTGAGTAGCCCTTCTAGTTTGTACTTTTGATGTAGCATCACCAATGATCAGTTCAAAAGGGTGATTCTTGGTCCATTTCCTTTGAGGTGGTAGATTAGCCCTTGATGAGGTTGCCTCAGTATTGTCATGATGTGAGATAGAATGTTGATTTGTTGAAACTCCCCCTGAGTTGTTGATCCTTTGAAAGGAATTGAGAGCTCTATCAACTGATGAAGTGAATTGATTATCCGTTGACAGACTGTGATCAACGGATGCTTCATTATGAACTTCAACGGATGATGCACTTTGTCTTTCAACGGATGCTGCATCGCTTCTTTCAACGGAAACTGAATTATGACTTTCAACGGATGCAGCATTCTGTGCATTATCCAAAGGCAGATTCTGAATTCTTCTTGAGATGCCTTCTTCATCATTCTCTTCTTTACTATCATCACAGTATATCTCAATGTTGTCAAATTTGAGTCCTTCATGATGTCCCTCATCAGTTAGTCCATCAATCTTTTTATCATCAAACACAACATGTACAGATTCCATGACAATGTTGGTTCTTAGATTGTAGACCCTATATGATTTTCCAGCAGAATAACCAACAAATATTCCTTCATCAGCCTTTGCATCAAACTTCCCTTTGTGATCAGATTGATTCCTTAAGATGTAGCATTTGCAACCAAAGACATGTAGAAAGTTTAAAGTTGGTTTTCTTCTTTTGAATAATTGATAGGGAGTCATGCATTTTTCCTGATTGATTAGAGAAATATTCTGAGTGTAACATGCACAGTTAACAGCCTCAGCCCAAAAATAAGTTGGGAGTTTTGACTCTTCAAGCATTGTCCTTGCAGCTTCAATTAGTGATCTGTTCTTCCTTTCCAACACACCATTTTGTTGTGGAGTTCTTGGAGCTGAGAACTCATGCATGATCCCACTTTCTTCACAGAACAACTTCATGGTTGAATTCTTGAACTCAGTTCCATTGTCACTCCTAATATTCCTTACTTTGAAATCAGGATGATTGTTGACTTGCTTGATATGATTGATGATGATTTCACTAGCTTCATCCTTTGATCCAAGAAAATAAACCCATGAAAACTTTGAGAAATCATCTACAATCACTAGGCAGTATCTTTTCCTTGAAATTGACAATACATTGACTGGTCCAAAAAGATCCATGTGTAGAAGTTGTAGTGGTTCATCAATTGCAGATTCAAGCTTCTTACTGAATGATACTTTCTTTTGCTTTCCTTTCTGACAGGCATCACACAGTCCATCCCTTGTGAATTCCACTAGAGGCATTCCTCTAACTAAGTCCTTTTTGACTAGATCATTCATTGTCTTGAAATTCAAATGGGACAGCTTCTTGTGCCATAGCCAACTTTTAACTGGACTTGCTTTGCTGAGAAGACAAGTTATGGATTCTGCATCTGTAGAGTTGAAATCAGCTAAGTACACATTCCCTTTTCTAACTCCAGTTAGAACCACTTTATTGTCATTTTTACTTGTGACAATACAGGCTTCAGAATTGAAGGAAACAGTATTCCCTCTGTCACATAGTTGACTGATGCTCAATAAATTGTGTTTGAGACCATCAACCAATGCAACTTCATCAATGATGACATTTTCTTTTGAAATCAAGCCATATCCCATAGTGAATCCTTTGCTGTCATCTCTAAAGGTTATGCTAGGGCCAACTCTCTCCTTAAACTCTGTGAGCAGGGTGAAATCTCCTGTCATGTGTCTTGAACAACCACTGTCCAAGTACCATAGATTCCTTCTTTGTCCCTGCACATAACAAAATCAATCAATTTGATTTTGGTACCCAAGTTTCCTTGGGTCCAGCCTTGTTAGTCTTTTTCCTAGACTTCATTCCTCCTGCATCTTTTGACTTAGGTAACTTTGGGTCAACCTTGGTCTCAGATGTGGTTGGTTGAAGTGTAGGGTTAGTCACAGAATCATTTAACACATTTGATTGAATTTGATAAGGCATAGGTTGTGCAAACATGTTATTCCACATAGGCATATTGTATGGCATTTGAGGCATACTAAATGCAGTAAAATAAGGATTGTTAATATATGGCATGTTTGCAAAATGTGCATGGGGATTCTGGTGAGACATAACAGGCATAGCATGCAGAGGTGACATAGACATGTTAGGCATGGAGGGATTTGAAGGCATGTGTCCTATATTCACCTTAGTGACATCTCTGGATGTGCTAGCTCCTTCTTTGACAAAGTTCTTGAGAGTTGAATCATTCTTTTTATTGAGAATTTTATTTTTAAAAGAACTTGCCTGTTTTAATTATGAGCCTTCAACGGATGCTCCTTTTCTTCCTTCAACGGATAACTTTCATCATCCGTTGATTCCACATCCGTTGACAATCCATCAATTAATTCTAACTCCTTTTTGTTTTTCTTCCAGGCATCCTCACAGAATGATTCAATTCCCTGAACCTTTGCAATCTGAACACTAACATCCCTAGATGTTTTCCAGGCCTTGATTACCTCTTGCTCACTTTCTAACTGTGTAGAAAGAATTTCTACTTTCTTAACAGCTTCTGCTAGTTCACTCTCAACAGTCAAGCATTTAAGTTTTATCTTTTCAAGCTCAATTACCTGATCCTCTAACACAGCATTCCTATCACTTAAAAACACAATATTCTCCTTGATCCTAGTGTTTTCTTTTGCTAGTGATTTAAGGGAAACACGCAAATGATATAATTCATTGGTCATATCATTTATGGCTTCATTGCATTCATGTTTAGAAAGATGAGAGAGATCAGTAGTAATTACCTGGTTTCTTGATGAACTACTTTCATTTTCATCAGAATTAGCCATCAGGGCTAGGTCGACATATTCCACATCATCATCTTCATTTACCCCATCTGCTGCCCAATCATCTTGAGTGAGAAAAGCTCTTTCCTTTTGTTTGAGCAAATCAAAATACTTCTTTTTGTAATCAACTAGCTCAAATTTCTTTTTCTCAGAATTTGGCTTCCTACACTCACTTGCAAAGTGTCCACTAATGCCACAGTTGTAACATTTGAACTTTGATTTGTCCACCATGTTTTTGTTTGGCTAAGTGAACTTTGTGTTTTTCTTGAACTTCATTTTTGCAAACCTCCTGGACAGAAAGGCCAAATGTTCTTCAATATCATCAGATTCATCCTGACTGGAATTGTCTTTATCCTCAGCAACTTGCTCTTTACCCTTGCTTGATTCTGATTTGCTTGTGCTAATTTTGAGACTTGGCATTGTCTTCTCCTCATTCCTGGCTTCCATCTTCTCACTGTCAGCTACAAGAGCAACTGTTCCTCCTTTTCTCTTTCCCTTTTCCAACAGCTCATCCTGCTCCATTTCAAGTTCATAAGTCTTCAGAATTCCATATAGTCTTTCAAGTGTGAAGTTCTTATAATCTTGAGAATTTCTCAAAGAGACAGTCATGGGTTTCCATTCCTTTGGCAGAGACCTAAGAAATTTTAAGTTGGAATCCTTGACTTGGTACACTCTACCATACAGCTTCAATCCATTCAACAGTTTCTGAAACCTGTTGAAGGTTGAAGGTATCATTTAATGATTCACCTTCTTCAAAGTGAAAATATTCATACTGTTGAATAAGAAGCTGCATCTTGTTCTCTCTGACCTGCTCAGTACCTTCACAAATGATTTGTACAGTATCTCAAACTTCCTTTGCAGTTTGGCTATTGATGACATTGTCAAACATATCTTGATCTAAGCCATTAAACAAAATGTTCATAGCTCTCTTATCCTTGCGGATTTCTTCCATGTCTTCAATAGTCCATTCTGCTTTTGGCTTGGGAATGGACTGTCCAACTGCAACTGTTGCAGTAGCAGCTGTGGCTACTTTGTGAGGGATGTGAGGACCATTTTCAATACAGTTGATGTAGCTTTCATCTTGAGAAAGAAGATGTAAATGCATCTTCACTTTCCAGTGATGATAATTATCTTTTTCCAGGACTGGAATCTTTACACCAATATCCTTCCTACTCATGATGGTAGCAGGAGGATTCTTCTGTGCACTCATGATGTTAGCAGAATAGATCTTTAAACTCTTTGTATGTTAAGAGCTTACTCTTATACCAATTGTTATTCCCAGTGGACTAACAATGAGATTTACAGAAGGGGGTTGAATGTAAATCTCAAAACTTTTTCAAGTTTTGAGCAGTTTCTAAGGCTAAGTGTTTGAGTGATCAAATGTGTGTGAATTGCTTGAAGCTGATGCATCCAGATATATATTCAAACACAAATGAAATGAGCACAAAGAACTTAAAAACTTTTCTGGTGGATTTGTTGTTCCACCAGAGATGTGTTATTTCAGAAAATCTGTGATTCAAAGAATTAAATCACAGCTGCTTCCTAGTACAAACTAGATGATTTTCTCTTTTGATATTTCTAAACAGCTCAGGAAAATTCATATATAATTACTAGCTGCTACTTGGTTTATATATCACCAAGTTTACAAGTGAAGACAAACTGTAAAATACAATTGAAAAGATTCTTCACATATTTCTTCTTCATTTCTCTATCCAATGCAATCTAGGATAATCTGTAAATCTTTGAATACTTCCTTGTTTGCATCAGAATGGAAATGCTGCATTTTCTTGATTCCTCCTAGAGGCTTCCACATTCCAGTATGCCTCTGTCAACCCATGTGCCTCTGTTAGCTTGTGAATTGTCACTATCAACTGCTAATGAACTAAGCATCCGTTGAAGCTTTCATCCGTTGATGCCTTATCCGTTGAGGCTTTATCCGTTGAAGCTTTATCCGTTGATGCATTATCAGTTGAAGTCTTTATCCGTTGAAGCACTTATCCGTTGATGGATATTATCCGTTGAAGCATTAGAGACATCCGTCGAAGCTTTGTTTCTTATCCATTGAAGGTCTTCAATATCCGTTGACACTTCTTCACTTATACAAAATTACAAGGCATAAAATATTTACACTTAGCCCTCCTATTTGTACATCCATTAGTATTCAACATGACTGATCATTTCCTAACAACGTCTAAGAATTACAGCTTGAGACCAGAGAGTGAAATGTGCTACAATACTAAACTTATTGCTAAGTAAAGCTACTCCTTCAACGGATAGCCAAGATGGTCTTATTCGTTGAGGCTACAAACACTAGATTTCTACTTAAGTATTTTGCTTAACTTATCATCAAACTAATACACATATTCCTAACACTTTCTGAACCCGGAGTAGGGACAACTCCAGAAAGACTAAATCAATTGGAGTCTGTACAAATGGTCTACCACTCTGTGTTAAAAGAAGATATGATGTTATATTTCATGACAGATGGGAGGGTATTCCAGATAAGAAAGGATGTTATTCGTTTGAAGTACTTTGAAGAATTGCAACATGTGCTATTTCTACTTCAAGTGAAGAACAGATCAACAGATGGTGTTGCCAGTTACTTAAAATGTAATATTCAAATGCAAAAGAAACTTTACTCTGTTAAGTCTGACAGATCATACTATCCTAAGTACAGAGCTCATAATGGAGAACTAGTTGAGATGAAGCCTAATACTGCTAAAATCACTACATTTTTGGGTATTAAGGGACTGGAATTTAATCTGGAGTCTAACAAAGCTTATCTGATCAAACTGGATCAGGATATAAGGAAAGCAAAGATTAATGATCTCAGGGCTGCTATCTTTCAGATAGGAGAAGATACAGTTGAACTTAAAGATACAAAAAGGATGATACAAAATGAACTTGAATATGCTGAGAGGATTTTGTTAAAGAACTATCTCAGAACAACTCCTGACATTAGAGAGATCACACACTGAAGCCAAGTCAAGAAATACAGCTGATAAATTTTGAAGGATATACATGTTAAAGCTGATATCAGACTTTAAGGATGGAAAAAGCTCTAAAGACTGTGAGTTGTAGTTATTTAATCAAATTCTCATATGCATTTGTACTTAATGTTTTTGACATCATCAAATATCTATTGCACTTGTATATTATGCTAATTTACAAGTTGGGGGAGATTGTTAGATATATTTGTGATGTCATGTCTAATAATGATTTGTGTTTAGTTTTCAGATCTTGACTAATAGGTCAAATCAGGACTTAACTGGAAATCAGTACTTATACTGAAGTCAGAACTTAAGATATCAGAACTTAAGTTATCAGAACTTAAGATATCCGAAGATATTTATCAGGAGATAATATCAGGACTTAAGAAGACTTTCAGATAAGGAAGGCGGGTGATTGAAAGGAAATTAAGACAAACACAAGAAGAGATATGCATGGAGAAGAATTTTATGAAAAATAGAAGACTTGGAGGAAAAGATAACTAATTGATATATTTTAGGATGCAGACTTATATTCGATATCAATTAGAAGATTATCTTGTAACTGTGTCTATATAAACACAACATAGGGTTTACTCTAGATGTGTTATTTTAATCAAGAATATTATTCATTGTAACCCTAGCAGCTCTCATGATATTTGTTCATCACTGAGAGAGAACGGTTCCATTGTAATACTGTTTTATTAATAAGATTATTTTGTGTTTCATACTTATGTTCTTAATTCGATTTGATTGTAGTATACACTGTATTCAACCTCTTTCTACAGTGTGTGTGACCTAACAAATACAATTTTGTCTCCTAAAATATATCAATTAGATATCTTCTACAAGTCTTCCAGCCTTCTAACTCTTTCCATGCATATCTTCTTTTGTTTTAGTTTTGATCTTCTACTGTAAATCAGCTTCCTTCCTTATATGAAAGTCTTCCTGAACTTAAGTTCTGATATGACCTTAAGTTCTGATATTAAGTTCTGACTTCCAGTAAGTCCTGATATGTCCTGTTTGTTAAGATCTGAAAACTAAACATGAATCATATTAGACATGACATCTCAAATATATCTAACATCATAATCAATTCCTTCTTCTTGTGAGTAGCCATTTATAACCAACCTTGTTTTGTTCCTTGTTATAATTCCATTTTTATCCATTTTATTCCTGTACACCCACTTTGTTCCAATTATACTTTTGTTCTTTGGGGCAAGAACTAACTTCTAGACTTTGTTTCTCTCAAATTAATTTAGCTCTTCTTGCATGGCAGATATCCAGTCAGGATCAAGTAGAGCTTCCTCGATTTTCTTAGGCTCAATTTATGAGAGAAAACATGCATGTAGACATTTATTTTCAGTTGCACTTCTAGTCCTCACCGCAGCATTTGGATCACCAATAATTGCATCTCTGGTGTGTCTCATATCCCATTTTCTGGTGTGATTTTGTTGACTTGAATTTTCTGCATTTTATTCACCATTGGCATGACTTGTAGAACTTTATCCTCTTTCTCCCCCTGAGTTTGTGCCATCAAATTCAGGTGTATGAGATGAGTTTTCATCCTCATGATTCACTTGCTCGTTTGACTCTTCATTCATTTTGTTATTTATGTTGATCTCAGGTTCATCTTTAGAATTACTATCAATGTTTAGATTTTCAAACTTAAGGGCTTCTACTTTATTTTCATCACGACACTCCAAGCCTAGATACTTATCATCAGCAAAAGTCACATCTGTGCTTTCCCTAATTTTCTTTTGTTCAAGCACATAACCTCTGTAGGAAATTCTTTCCAATGAATATCCCAGAAAAATTACTTCAAAAACCTTAGAGTCAAATTTTCCCACATATTCAAAGTTCTCTTTTAGCACAAAATACTTGCTTCCAAATACATGTAGATTCTTGACAGTAGGCTTCCTTTTGAAAAAATTGGGTAAGGTGACTTACCAAGATTTTCTTTGATGAGATATCTGTTTTGAGTGTAGCATGCAATGTTGTGACGGCCTCAACCCTGGGGTCAGGAGTTGACGTCACCAACAACAATAATAACAAATATAATATAATCCAAATCATTAGTAACACATAACTATGACCCCTTTACCAAGACCTTTTCCAGGTTTAAGTATGACTTAGGTTACAACTATTACAAGACTAGTAAATAACAAACCATCCTAACAAAACTAACTTAATACAATAACTCAACAGACCATCTTTGGTCCAACATAACTGTGATGCCCTCCAAACCCGGGTCAGAAGTTTGGGGCTCACAACACACACCACAATATATAAACCTGTATATAAAGTACTATATGCATTGACCTTTTTTTACACAACAACGGATCGCAACAGGTTTAAGTTTGAAAACAAGCCACCACCTTAACTTTTATTACATCACACAAAATCCCAACTAGTTCAACTTACAATTGATAATGATATCGTTATTACAATCTTGCATAACTCATCTACAATATATAGCTCATGCTAGCTCAATCCAATTTAACCTGGAATCCTAGCTCGCACGTTGGACTGGAAATCCTCGTTATCAACAAATTTCCTTTTCAACTGTTGAAAACATAAAAAAATTTGCAGGAGTGAGCTAACTAGCTCAGCAAGTCATAATAGCAATAACTGATCTTAAACAATAATCAATTGAAATGATTCAGAAGAATTAAGTTTCTGAATAAGCAATGATTAAAATTGGATATTCACTTTTCATTTTAAAAACCAAGGTTAGGCTGCTGATCTGTCACGCACTAACCCCGAGCAAGGCTCCCATCTTTGCTATATATACTGGATTCAAGGCATTCATTGGCCTATTATGACCCAGAATCTGGTCCGACCACAGATCTGGTCCACATTAAAAATAATCCAATTCCAGAATAGCAATATGATAAATAATGTAATTCAATGAGCTGAATCATAAACAACATTTATCTTGAAGCATGGGGTGAATCACAATACCATGAAGGTATAACAAGGAATTCAAAAAGATTGGCTTTCAATCAAGGAAAGAATCAGAAAGTAGAAGACCAAGGGTTTTAAGGATTGGTCTTTTGTTAAACAAGGAATAAGGGTTGGTATGTCAAGCAATTCAAAATCAGAAATCAGTATATGGTAGATATGTATTTGTGGTGTAGTATCGTATATGTCTGGCTCGTACCTGAAAATTCAAAAATCAATGATTTATGAAGAATAAGGCTTATGGCTCAAGATCAATAAGAATCAGGGTTCAAGGTTGAATAGTTTAAAGCGCTTGCAATGTAAAACATGATTTATTTGGAATACTAGCAACATGTTATGAGAAAGTTTGAAAATATTTGTAATATATCTTGAAGAAGGTTTAGAAGTACTTGTCTTATCACCAATGATTTTCAACTTTACTTGTACTCATGTAACAGTTTTACTTTTCCATCACTTTCCTTCTTTTTCTATGCCTTGATTCTATTCATCGATCATTTACTTTCTTTTTCTAAACTTCAGTTCTATTTACTGATCATTGGATTTCTTTTCTATGCATCTCTTACTCTGTTAGGCATCACAAGTATCTTTCAATATTCAATCTCATATTATTCTAATCGTTATAAAGACGTCATAAACTGTTATCTACCATTCGTTTTACCCAAATCCGATTTACGGATTGAAAGTTATGACAAAAATAGTCAAACAATAACCACATAGGCATATAACAAATCGATCAGATAGCACGTAGCACATAGCATACAGGATATTCGATCAAAATAATTTTTTAAAGAAGATTTGGGGTTAAAATGATTTTCCAGGTATTTAATACGAATTTTTGAACATTTTACGGAATTTAAACGGGACTCTGAATCATTTTGTAATTAAATAATATAGTTCGAACACTCGAATCTGACTTTAAAATAATTTTTTTAATAATTATCGAGCCTTAAAAATAATTTAAAATAATATTTTAAAGCTCAAAACTATTTTTCGGAATTTTTAAATCAAAAATAAATAATTAAATATAATTAAATAATCAATTAAAATTAATTAATAACTAATTTAATTAATTAATCTTTCAACATTAAAATTAATTATCAACTAAAATTAATTAATTAAATAATTAAAATATATTTTGTAATTAAAAATAATTTTTAGAAATTAAAAATATTAATTTTTGGAATTCTTAAGTAATTAAAACAATTTCTGGAAATAAAATATAAACAGAAATATCATTTTTATAATTTTTATAAACAGAATTCCACTTTTTATAAGTTTTTAAAATAACAAGGACGGAAGTGTAAGTTTTCTAAAACAACAGGGATCAAATGGCACATTGGCCATCGTCTCCAACGACCCGTCGGCCGGACTCCATGGCCGCCGCCATGGAGCTTTTCTGGCGGCCGGAGAATGCTCAGAAAGTCACCAAAATTTGCAGATTCGAAGTACTCGATGCCAGGGACCTTATCTTGATTTCAAAATTTACAATCGATACTTCAGTTGGCTGGAAAAACGGCAGGAAACTTATGTCTTCGGCGAGCTTCGCCGTTCGGGCGACCCTTATTTCGGAATCGTTTGGCCATCAAATTGGTACCAATAGATTCCTTATTTCCCGATCTATAACTTGGTGCAAACAATTTCAACCAATAACCCTTGAATGACAAACGCCTAAATTCCAATTACGAACAATCATAGCTATAAACCCTAGATCTTCAATTCGAGAATCGAACATCGATTTGAACATGTTATTGAACTCCAAATTAGACATATAATATACCAAAATGACCAGGAAGAAAAGATCTACATGATTATGCCATCAAATCACATCAAAAACATCAAGAATGAAAATTCTTAATTTAATACATAAATAATTCGAATTAAAATAATTAAATGAGAAAAATACCTTGATTTCTGCACCGAAAGTGATGGTTTATTCAGGAAGAACTTTTCGAGAGCTTTCATTTGATATATGGCACGCCCGAATCGGAGTTCGATAACGCCTTCGTTTGAGGGTTTGATTATGAAGAACGCAATGTGTTGGGGTTTTTCTCTGTAAATCTTAATGATTACTGATCGATTATGATTTTACGAATAAAATGGAATAATAAAAGGGCTATATATATTTATGGAATATTGGTTCGTGTTGGATCGTTTTGGATCGATAAATTAGTTACTTAGCCGCTAAGTAACTGCAAAAATGATCCGATTTGATACCCGTATTGGATAATTATCCAAACCGGGCTTTTTATAAAACACTTTATACAAAAATAATGTAATAATACCCCGTCTTTCGAGAATACGGGTTTTGATGATTCACCGAAATGATTATCGTATCGAAAATCTTACGCCGGGCCGCGCACGGGTCAAATCGTAATCCGGATTGAAAAAGTCAAAACACGGAAAATGTCCGGAATTACCAGATAGGGTTAGGAAGGAGTTTTTGGAAGAGTTTCAGGTTGTAAAAACGTAAAAACGGTTGAGTTTGGACGATTCTCGGCTTTATAAAATTATTTTGTAATTATTCAGAAAATAATTAATAAATTCATAAATTGATATAAAATCATATAACACTCCAAAAATTACCAGAAAAATATTATAATTATCTATATTTTATTCTGATCTTAATAAAATTAACATACTTATACTTTACCATATATAAGCATCCACATATCCACACCAATCATCAGATAATTCACCAAAAATCACATAATAATCACATAAAAATCATTTATTGATAAAAATAATTACACGCAATATCCTTGATATTACATCCTTCCCCCCTTAAAAGAATTATGTCCTCAGAATCACTCTAAGGATCAGATAATTATACATTCAAGTATCTCACTTCCATTTTCTCAGGTTAATTCCTCAACCTTACACATTTTCATAAACTTTTACTTGCAACATCACTCATTACTTAACAGCCTTTTGCTGACATCATATTCTATTAGTTGCGCATATAACTCAACTCAAGTCTCCATTTTATATATAATGGAGCTAAATTACTCTTCCTGAATATACACATATAAATACCTTATGAATCTGCTAAATGTGTGGCGGTGAAGCCAACTTACTTACACTTATCCTGACTATTTTATTGTCTCAAAAGGACCAGCATAATGCATACTAATTATTTTTTCCTACTAATTCTAGTAATTCATGCTCATGAACATTTGCAATAGGTACTAGTTGTTGAACTTCATTCCCACATGTTTCTTTGTTCAATTAACCTAGTTTATAATCACTTCCAATCGCATTCGAGGCTCTTTAATCGTTCTCTTAGCCTTCTCATCCATTTACGGATGATATACTGAAACCATGTCGTATTCGATTTCTAACGTTCTCGAAATTACTTCACAATTAAAAACTAACGAGAAAATCTCGACTGAATATGGTTGACGCACAAACTTATCACCATATCTTATTTTCTTTGAATCACAATCGAGTATATTTGCTGAGCGAAACTTTCGTACTGTTTTGAAGAAAATGCACTAACCTGGAGGCATTATCAGCATATTGTATCCCATATTATCATTTTTTTGGTTCTAAGAAGTTCTCATACAAAACTGACTGCAATGTTTTCCTTGACGTCTAGTAACATATAACGTTTATTCTTTATTGGTGCTATACTATCAGAAAGTCTTCTTTGCCATCTCGGTCTTGTATCATATTTTCGGAGTAGCTTGAATCTCTTGAGCTATCATAGCCAAATTCCTGTCTTTTAGTTCCGCCTTACTTAATTCCCGTTCATCTAGGAGTGGTATATACTATTCTGGTTTGACATAATTCATCGTATTCTGAATACTACTGTCAAATCTCACATCATACAATATTGATCATTTACATTAAATTTTCGGATCTGATGACGTGCCATCATTTCTTCAAGCATCAACTAACCCACTTATTGGATGAACTGTTCATTAATAAAAGGGACTGATTAGGTTTAGATAACCTATAAATAATGATGCAATTAACGCTTTCCTCACCTTGGGTTCTCAGGTGACATCACTATGACGTTTCTTGGCGAAATATATCCATCTAGTCTTTGATGTCCCGCATTAACTCCTTGACACGTGTAACATTTGCTAATCTATTTCACCATTTCTCTCTTCATATTTGGCCACCAATAATTTTCCTTTAAATCTCTGTACAGATTGGTACTCCATGGACGAATTGAATATCTTGAGTTGTGAGCTTCTTGTAAAATTTCATTCTTCAATTCTGTCACTGGTGGAATCCCAAATTCTGGAATAAAATCTGGGAATACCTTGATCATCCTTTTGAGTATATATTTTTTTTAACTTCTTCTAACGATTCATATATTGATCCATTATTTCCCCTTGACATTTCTTTACCTTCTCTAGCAATTCTGGCTGAAAAGTCATACTATACATCTTTGCTTTATTAGGCTTGCAAACTCTGACTTCCAATTCCAACTTTTGAAATTCCTTGTATAATTCTTCTGATACTGTCAACACGTTCAGTCCTTCCTTTCTGCTTAATACATCGACTACTACGTTTGCTTTTCCTGGGCGATAGTTAGTCGTGCAGTCATAGTCCTTACTCAACTCCAGCCATCTTCGTTGTCTTTCATATTACCCATATCTTACCTATATCATGGCATCTTATAAATTTTCTTTATCACCCATTTGATTTCACTTCCTTTCATATCCCCATTCTTCATTCTCATAGCTCCTTCGAAACCGAATTCTTGACATTAATACTCATTTTGCTGTCATATCATATTATATATTAATACGAACTTTGATGCTCACAACATCTCATTCTGAAGTAAAAATCAATCATCTATATTAATACCACTTTCGATATTTAACAACACCCTAAGTATCAACATCAATCGGAAACTGAATTAAAATTGTATCTCAAACTTTATCCAAAATAGAAATACTTGGTAAATCATTAACTGTATGATTATCAAAACAATTTAGAAACAAGATGTCCCTTGATAAAACTTTGTTGCAGATGATAAAATCTCTTTGATTTTCTAATAAAATCCATATTGGTGCAGTTATTAATCTCTTCTTTATTTCATCTCCCTTCTTTCTTTCTGCTCGTTGTTTTATCCTAAATCTTTATCGCTTAAAAACATTCTTCTCACTTGTCCATACAAATAACTTTTTATTTCTCTTGTCCATTATGAATGGCATATTCATCCAAGTAAAAGCTCTCACATTTGCAGCAATTTTTGAATTCTACCAGCGTCCTTACTTTTCCCCAATTCCTCATTATTTTAATTTCGGATTTGAAAGTCACATCAAAATTTGACTTAATCTAATTGGAATCGATCTCCATGTAACTGACCATTAATTGATAAAATTATCCAATTAACTCACTTAATTGATCAATTGCACCAAGTGATGACTAGCTAAATGAAATGAAAGACCAATTATATATAGTCGGATTGGATGTAACAACCTCTTTCAAGAACCGAGATCAGAATTATTTGGAGTATCAACAGGAATATCAATAACACACGGAAGTATACTTTCTGTTTTTAGGAGTAGAGTATTTTCTGAAAATTTGGGCAGCATTTCCTTTATATTATTGACTACCAGTCGGACTCTGGCCGACACCAACAATCAATCACACAACCAACAGTTAACCCAGAAGTAGACCAATCAACTTCTGCCTTTTAAACTCACCATTTCACCACCATACATTATACTAATCAGTGTAACTCATATCTTTAGTTCAACTTAAGATTATAGCGAACAATTCTTATTATATCATATCTTTCTTTTTTTTATTTCATGATTACAACAGAATATCACCGCTGAGTACCATTACAAATTATTCTAAAATTCTTCTAGTTCATGTTTCAATTCAAGCTCTCTAATTAACAATTTATCCATCCTTGAAAACATACACTTATTCTTATTAGTCAACTTGTTCTACTTCTGATAACCCGCACGTGGTCTTAACCAACACTATTATAATCTTGCGAATGAGTTCATTTGGTTTTATAGCTTCAAATCTTAAAAATTATTGCAGTCAAACCACCATACCTTCATCTCCCCTTATGTCTTTCCATATTGAACCTTCTTTGCTGACCCAGCTATAAGCATCAATTTTACCACAACTCACTTACTCGAGTGGGAAAGCCCAACCATCCCTTGATGAACGTACTTAAAGTTTCTTCGTAACTAGCATTTCTTCGATCTTGAATCTTCATGGCAAATATCTCCCACCTGATTGAGGTATGCTTCATCTTCACAATGTATTAATTGAGTATCTTGGTATTATTAAGAATTTATTCAATCGCTTCTGTTGTCCAATCAATCATTTGCCTTATCCGATATACGCAGTTTTACTTTCTTATTCCTCTAGTTAATTTACTTCATACGGTTCGCTAACTACTCTAATTCATGCCAAAATAGCATACTTGAAACGTATCAGGTATACAGATTTCCGCCTCGGATTTGATGTCATCGTAATAACCACGTTATTGACATAATGGTTTTCTCTGCACGTATATTTCCATCATTTATTAGCTTGCAATTGTTTACATAACTCCCTCTGTTATACGGGTTCATTTCACTTCCTTTTAAGATATTCAAAGAATAGATCTTACACAATAAGGAATTTGTGTATATGATTCTGATTGTAAACATTTTGTAAAGGAGGAAACAATCAGAAGGATTCATGAATCAACGAATCATGATTGAAGAAGAAAAAATGAATAATGATTTAGATAGGAATGAGACAACCATATTTGTACTCAAGATGACTAGTCTTTCATACTATATGGCATACGTCACATGATTAGGTGGTATTCCACCAGACTCTGTGTCATTTCGATAAAGGGTCACACAATAACACTACTTGTCTCAATCAAAAATCAATATTTTAAAGAAGGAATGATTTGAAAGGGATTCAATAATTTTCTTATCACCTTATAGAGCTGATCATGAAAGAAGTTCATACTTTACTCAAGATTCATAAGAATACATAGGATTATAGGAAAGAATGATATCATTGGTCGCGATCCATATTTTATCTGTTTACAGCTTCAACGCTTATCCGATCAATAGATCCCATTCCGAGTCATATATTAACTTTAGAAATTTTTCTGAATTGCCTTCTTAAATCGATCATTAAAATAAATTCCCATGTACTGGGTCTTGTATCTTTTGTGTTGCACTTCCATGTTTATAATTCGACTTTATTTGCAGTCTTACGAGATTTATACTCATAACTTCAACTTCCACTTATGTTGCTAATCGTTCAATATATCGCCTATTTTGCTAATAACGTTCTTTCTTTAGAAAGTCTGGAGATTTCCTTAATCTTCCTTGCTCGTACTCGGTTTCTCGTGAATCGACGTATTCTTCGAACTCTAATCACCTCAGAAATTGGATGAATAGTTTCTCTGTACATTGGTTTTGTCGTTAAATTTATCAAACAAAATTTGCACTCTTCTGTTAGGAACAAATCTTTTCCGTAATAGCGGGTCCACTTGGCCTTCTAAACGGACCATACTAACTTCTAGAACAAGTATTGTTCTGGATAATCTGAATCTTATAACAAACAAGAAACTCAAGTAGTAGTTTGAAAACCACGTTTTTAAAACTTGTTTTATTCCAAGGAATTTTTGGAAAAAATTTTGTGAAGAAAAATCTCTTTTGAAAACTGTTTAAAATTTTGAAAATCATACACCTGGTCATCATTACTATATGAGTTGGTTGTTGTCCCTTTTAAATAATTTCAAGGCATCAAATCAGGGAAGCAATCAGATAAGAGCCCATTCATTTCCATATATCTTTTACCCCTTATTGGGTCCATTTTGCCTTCATTGGTCAACAAAACTCCAGTTACTGTTGCATACTATCTTATTCGTAACTTCACTTTTAGTTTTCCATACTGGTAACATTCCCATCATCATCTCTTACGATTACTAAGTATAACAAATCTATTCAGTAATCATTAAATTCATTTTATAACACAAAGTCGATTTATATCACATTACTTCTATACGTATCATGTTTGATCATAACATCATCATTTAATTTTCAAGAAACTCTCGATTTCCAATCCTCTCCAATTTCTCTAAAGATCAATCTAGCTCACTCCACAAGATAATCATGGGTGGCATACTCATTAGTAGCTCCATATAACCTGGTAGCAGCTATCCTTGGGAATAACTAAATTTTCTCTCTAGGTTCCTTCCCACCTTTCTTAACACCTCGTATACTCACCATATGTTGTAGCTATCGAATCAACCCTCATAGGTGTTGTTACTTCATAAGACGGGTTTTAAGCTGATGGTATAGAACAGGGTGTAGAGTAGACAGAAAAGATGCACCCACGGTTGAGTATCCGGTAGAACCAGAATCAGCATATGGGGGATTCTCGAATAGATAGTCACGCATCAAAGGATGAGATAATAGTTTGAAAAGGTGCAATCGCCATAACAGGATGTAACAGGGCTAACACCGGTGGACGAGCAGGGCGTGAAACAGATGACAGTCTTCCGATTAAAGGCTCCGAATGATCAGATGATCCAGGGATAAAAGAATCTTCCATCGCCGCCATCTGGAAATTGCGTCTCTAGATAAGGATCTCGAATCTCATCACTAATCGCACTAAAACCTACTATTTCGCCGAACTCAACCTCTCGAAGTTCTATTTTTCTATTTTCTAATCCTAATCCTAACCCTCTATCCATTCTCGACAATCTAGGCTTGTTTCATTGACTTATAACCTGTAGCTCTGATACCAACCTGTGATGCCCTCTAAACCCGGGTCAGAAGTTTGGGGCTCACAACACACACACCATAATATATAAACTTGTATATAAAGTATTATATGCATTGACCCTTCTTTATACAACCACGGATCGCAACAGGTTTAAGTATTAAAACAAGCCACCGCCTTAACTTTTATTACATCGCAACAAATCCTAACTAGTTCAAATAATTGATAATGATATTGTTATTACAATCTTGCTTAACTCATCTACAATATAAATCTCCTGCTAGCTCAATCCAACTTAACCTGAAATCCTAGCTCACACGTTGGACGCGGATTCCTCGTTATCAACAAATTTCATTTTCAACTGTTGAAAACATAAAATGTTTTGCAAGAGTGAGCTAACTAGCTCAACAAGTCATAATAGCAAAAATTGAGATTAAACAATAATCAATTAAAATGATTCAGAAGAATCAAGTTTCTGAATAAGCAATGATTAGAATTGGATATTCACTTTTGATTTTAAAAACCAAGGTTAGGCTGCTGATCAGTCACGCACTAACCCCGAGTAAGTCTCCCAACTTTACTCTATATACTTGATCCCAGGCACACATTGTTCTATTATGATCACGAATCTGGTCCGACCACGAATCTGGTCCATATTTAAAAACAATCCAATTCCAGAATACCAATATGATAAACAATGTAATTCAATGAGCTAAATCATAAACAACAGTTATCTTGAAGCATAGGCTAAATCACTATACCATGAAGGTATAACAAGGAATTCAACAAGATTGGCTTTCAATCAAGGAAAGAATCAGAAAGTAGAAGACCAAGGGTTCAAGGGTTCCAAGGATTGGTCTTCTGTTAAACAATGAATAAGGGCTGGTATGTCAAGCAATTCAATATCAGAAGTCAGTATGTGGTAGATATGTATTTGTGGTGTAGTATCGTATGTGTCTAGCTCGTACCTGAAAATTCAACAATTAATGGTTTATGAAGAATAAGACTTATGGCTCAAGATCAATAAGAATCAGGGTTCAAGGTTGAATAGTTTAAAGCGCTTGCAATATCAAACATGATTTATTTTGAATACTAGCAACATATTATGAGAAAGTTTGATAATATTTGTAATATATCTTGAAGAAGGTTTAGAAGTACTTGCCTTCTCACCGATGATTTCCAACTTTACTTGTACCCATCTAACAGTTTTACTTTTCCATCACTTTCCTTCTTTTTCTATGCCTTTCTTCTATTCATCGATCACTTGCTTTCTTTTTCTACACTTCAGTTCTATTTACTGATCACTGGCTTTCTTTTCTATATCTCGCTTACTCTTCTAGGTATCACAAGTATCTTTCAATATTCAATCTCATATTATTCTAATCCTTACATAGACGTCATAAGCTTTTATCTACCCTTCGTTTTACCCAAATCCGATTTACCGATTGAAAGTAATGACTAAAACAGTCAAATAATAACCATGTAGGCATATAACACATCGATCAACTAGCACGTAGCACATAGCATAAAGGATATTCACTTAAAATAATTTTTCAAAGAAGATTCAGGGTTAAAATGATTTTCCAGGTATTTAATATGAATTTTTGAACATTTTTTCGGAATTTAAACGGGACTCGAATCATTTTATAATAAATAATATAGTTCGAACACCCGAATCTGACTTTTAAATAATTTTATAATAATTATCGAGCCCTGAAAATAATATTTTAAAGTTCGAAACTATTTTTTGAAATTTTTAAATCAATAATAAATAATTAAATCTAATTAAATAATCAATTAAAATTAATTAATAAAAATTAAATTAGTTAAT
Organism: Apium graveolens; assembly: GCF_009905375.1. Classification (NCBI taxonomy): domain Eukaryota; kingdom Viridiplantae; phylum Streptophyta; class Magnoliopsida; order Apiales; family Apiaceae; genus Apium; species Apium graveolens. The sequence continues at coordinate 209,638,237 of NC_133648.1, forward strand.
AAATCAATATTTAAATTAATTGACTAATTAAATAATTAATTATCAACTAAAATTAATTAATTAAATAACTAAAATTTATTTTATAATTAAAAATAATTTTCAGAAATTAAAAATATTGATTTTTGGAATTTATAAGTAATTAAAACAATTTATGGAAATAAAATATAAACATAAATATCATTTTTATATTTTTTATAAACAGAAATCCACTTTTTATAAGTTTTTAAAATAACAAGGACTGAAATGTAAGTTTTGTAAAACAACAGGGATCAAATGGCACTTTGGCCATCTTCTCCGACGACCCGCCGGCCGGACTTCATGGCCGCCACCATGGAGCTTTTCCTGGGGCCGGAAAATGCTCATAAAGTCACCAAAATTTGCAGATTCGAAGTACTCGATGCGAGGGACCTTATCAAGATTTCAAAATTTACAATCGATACTTTAGTTGGCTGGAAAAACGGCAGGAAACTTACGTCTCCAGCGAGCTTCGTCGTTCCCGCGACCCTTATTCCGGAATCGTTTGGCCATCAAATTGGTACCAATAGATTCCTTATTTCCCGATCTATAACTTGGTGCAAACAGTTTCAACCAATAACCCTTGAATCACAAACGCCTAAATTCCAATTAAGAATATTCATAGATATAAACCCTAGTTCTTCAATTCGAGAATCAAACATCAATTTGAACATGTTATTAAACTCCAAATTAGACATATAATATACCAAAATGACCAGGAAGAAAAGATCTACATGATTATGCCATCAAATCACATCAAAAACATCAAGAACAAAAATTTCTAATTTAATCCATAAATAATTTGAATTAAAATAATTAAATGAGACAAATACATTGATTTCTGCACCAAAATTGATGGTTTATTCAGAAAGAAATTTTCGAGAACTTCGATTTGATATATGGCACGCCCGAATCGTTCGATAACGCCTTCGTTTGAGGGTTTAATTATGAAGAACGCAATGTTTTTAGGGCTTTTCTCTGTAAATCTTATATGATTACTAATCGATTATGATTTTATGAATAAAATGAAATAATAAAAGGGCTATATATATTTATGGAATATTGGTTCGTGTTGGATTGTTTTGGATCGATAAATTAGTTACTTAGCCGCTAAGTAACTGCAAAAATGATCCGATTTGATACCCGTATTGGATAATTATCCAAACCGAGCTTTTTACAAAACACTTTATACAGAAATAATGTAATAATACCCCGTCTTTCAAGAATACGGGTTTTGATGATTCACCGAAATGATTATCGTATCGAAAATCTTACGCCAGACCGCGGGTTAAACCGTAATCCGGATTGAAAAAGTCAAAACACGGAAAATGTCCGGAATTGCCAGATTAGGTTAGAAAGGAGTTTTCGGAAGAGTTTTGGGTTGTAAAAACGTAAAAACGGTTGAGGTTGGACGATTCCCGACTTTATAAAATAATTTTGTAATTATTCAAAAAATAATTAATAAATTCATAAATTGATAGAAAATCATATAACACTCCAAAAATTACCAGAACAATACCGTAATTATCTATATTTTATTCTGATCATAATAAAATTAACATACTTATACTTTGCCATATATAAGCTTCCACATATCCACACCAATCATCTGATAATTCACCAAAAATCACATAATAATCACATAAAAATCATTTATTGATAAAAATAATTACACACAATATCTCAGATATTACAACAACTACCTCAGAGGAGCCTGGAACGGAAGGAACTGGAATTCCTACCCTAACTATGATGGAAGAATCTTCTAGACATCTGCAATACATATGAAACATTCTGCAAGGGTGAGCAATCAAATTACTCAGCAGTACCACTATATGAATAACAAGTAAAACAATTTATGGTAAAACAGTTATAGGAACATAATTCATATCTCGTTGGAAAATAAATAAAACATGTATAAACTGGATATCAAACTAGCATGCTCTGTAAAATAATATCATCAGTCGTGTGCTGTATGTAACCAAAACCATTGTTCCATTACAGGAACCATAAAACCATCTGTCCCGTTATGGGGACCACAAAACCATTTGTTCCTTTACTGGAACCACTAAATCGTCTATTCCGTTACGGGAACCACTAAATTAAAATCAGATATAAAATTGGACGAATCCTAGGGACAGCTGATCAGTCTATCCCACTATAACCTGTTCCGGAACTCAAAGACTAGCTAGGTCTCTGTCATGATGGACTAAGCGGTTTAAATAGGGCGCGCAACCGACTTAGCCTTTTACGCAAACCCGCTAAGCCTTTACGTGCCTCTTACGCAACTATCCAATATCTGATCCATTTTTATCCAGTTTCCAAAATCAATTATACCTATCTATTTTAAACAGTTATACCACAACACACTTTCCAAAATCTTTCCAGTTTTAATCACAATGTAGAGATAGGCATTTTCAGAAGTCACTTTTCCCCCAAAATAAACACGGAGGATACGTAACTTAAAATGTTCTGTTCCAGTATGTAAATTAAATTAACAATTATTCACATATATTGAACTGTAAAAGATTTGTTCATGGGTACTTGCCTTGTAGAGCTTATAACTATCACTAACTGATTTTGGATCGACTCAGACGCTCAACTTTATTGCCTTACTATCAGACTATCCTGGATCCGACTTTGACACTCAGGTCTTTCGCTTGGAACCTTGCTGAGCTTGTCGACTGATCACTAGGTTATCTTTAATCCAACATCAATTCTTGAATTCTTCGACTAGCACCTACAAAGTCGAATTACTCTATGTTAGATACCCAGTTATGCTTGACATATCCTCGCTAACAACCTACCCATTCGATAACAGATCCCGAATCGTAATTATACATATATAATAACATTCGCAACAATTAGGGTTCATGTTCTCGAAAATCGGTTTGGTGTTTGTTTCCAGAAAATAGGTATACTCGTCATTGTACAGAATTAGGGTTGTTGGTTTTGGAAAAATTCTTCACCACAACATACAATCAAGTTTTGTACAGAATATATATATATATATATATATATATATATATATATATTTATATATTCTCTCGACATCCCGATAATTACCGGATATGATTCCGTATTTCCGTAGTTTGATTTCCCGGAAATCAGGAAGAACTTCCTTTATTTATCGGCTAACCCGTCGAAGCCATTCGACGCCAAATCAACAACAATCAATTAATCAAAGCCAACCAATCACGCAAACCAAATTTCACAAATTGCCAACCACCGATTTAAATCAATTAATTATTATTATTCATTTTTTTACAATTTTATTCGTAGGACTCAGAATTGCGTCATCAGAGTCCACCGTCAGCTCATCGAAATTTATCGCTGACGGTGGCAAATCTCGGAGGTACCCGATTCGGGTGCCAGTCACGAGTTTCACCGATTAATTTGTAACTTTCAAAATATATTCCGAATAATTACGGGAATTTATTCGAAATATTATACCAAATAATTCGAGTAAATACCTTACATATGTACTTCAAATCCTTAGAAATTAATCGAATAAATCACCAAAATAACACTAAAATTTTATCACTGCAATTCATTAGAAAATCAGAAAATATTAAAAATATCTATCATCACAAACGGCACACGTACACGAGTGTATCAATAACACAGAAAACCCGAACAAGAACATAAATGAAACGAAGCAGCCGGACGGAAGACAATCAAATCCGGAAACACAGGGCATCACCGGAAAGATCAACGAGCGGCCACAACACAGAGTCTGCACATACACCCGTTGTACACACACAACGCACACACACATCACACACAGAGAATCATACACACACATAGATGCATCAGTATATATATATATAATCGGGTGAAACCACCAGCCTCACCGGGATTTAGGCGGCGGCGGCCTCGAATCATAGGGAAACAGGAGAACAAACGAGCGAGAAGTACAGGGGAGCAGAAGAATAGGCGAGAGAGATGGATAGCCGAGGGAGTAGTAGAGAAAAGAGGAACACAAATTTTAGGTTTGTTAGAGGGTTGTAGGTTGTTTGGTTAGGTGCACGAGTGAAAACACTAAATATGTCCAGCAAGGGACAGTTTTACTACAACCTAGAAATGGGGAGTTTTGACCATGTCATGGGTAGGCCCTCATTAGGCCTTGGTTGGCCCTAGTTATAGGTAGTGTCAGAGGTGTTTTTCCAGCCATATTTCATAGGAATTGAGTTAGGATCATGTGTCACAAGTTAGTGCAAATCAGGACACTTTTCTGTCCAGAAAATAGGGGAACCTTGGACTTTAAGCTTAGGCATAGGGAGGCCCAAGCTAGGCCTTTGAGTCACACAAAGTTTTGGAGTTACCTTATGAAAAGAAGAGTCTAGTGTAGAAGTTTGGGAGGTAAACTTGAGGTGTAAGGGTGTCAACTACACTCAAGAAACCATTGATATCATCCTGAAATCACTATAATGAGCACATTCACTTATCATGTAGTTTTAGAGCACTTATGAGTGAGGCCTAGGTTTACCACCATGGTTATAAGATAGTATAAGGTCATTAGAGTGTAAGGCCTAAGTCAGGGCCAATAGGAACTTGATGGTTAAGAAAAGGCACTTCGAGTTATGAGGTCAATATTAGGAGTTTTGACTAGTTTAGCAATTAAGTGACTTAAGTAAATGGAGTGAGATCATCCAAGCTTAGTGATGCAATATAATGTGTTGATATATTATTTTGTACTTCAATGTGTTATGTGAGCATATGTGGCTATGTGAACTATTATGCTTATAAGGTGATTGTAAATATGTATGTGTATATAGGCCTACGTGCCATTGTTCTTAATTTCGGTTTATAAATAGGTTGAGTTGGTGAGAATATATTATAATGAGGTTATTATTATTTTGTGTAAGCTCTCGAGACGAGGGTAAACTTTCCATTAAAGTCGAGTAAAGCTCCCAGTTGCTCCTACATTCCAGTCAAATCAAGCCTTTCTCAAGGCAAGTATTTCAACCTACCTTTTGTTTACACTGCAAGTATGTGTTCACCCAGCTTTTATATATATGAAGCGAGTAGTCTAATTCACCTTGATATACATGTATACATGATCCAAGTGATGTCAAATCTATCTTCCGTATTATATGCGAGTAATTCAAAAGTCATACCATGCTAGTATTATAGGATTTTATACATCACAGAAGCATGGTATAACATTTTCTTGAAATAAAATCCATATAATCGCATACAAATCATGAATAAATTGAAGGATTGATTACTAACCTTTAATAGCGATCCAAGAACGATGAATGGAGATCCCTAGTAGCTGCTCCTCAAGTGTGAAGCACTCCACCGGTATCAACCAAGAGATCAAAATAATGGAGGGAGGAAGAGGTTGAGAGAATTAGTTGCCTCCCTTTCTTTTCTTATTTAGAATTACGGTTTTTATTTGGGTTGAGGCAAATAGGGTTTATAATAGTATATTTATAGGCAAAAATTTCAGTTGAAAATTTTCCCATAAAATATTATTATTATTAACCCTTTCATTTATTATTCTTATTAACCAATTAACTAATAATTAAAACACCTTTTAATCATTAATCCTTTTTCCAAACACTTTAGAAAAATATTTCTCTCACTTGATTTAATTTTCAAAACTTAAATTCTTAATTAATAAGAACTTTTCTTAATTAATTTATAATTAATTAAATCTCATTTAATCAATTATTAAATTTGCTAATTAATTATTTATTTCAAAAATAAATAATTACCAGCCATTATTAATTAATTCCTCCACTATTAAAGCATTCTCTTTTATGGTGTGACCCTGTAGGTTCAATATTAAGCCGGTAGTAGAAATAAATAATAATAAAACTATTTTATCATTATTTATATAAATTCTCTAATTCATTAAATGTGATTAATTAATAAATTAATCATATTTATTCTACATCATGAGGGATATTTCTCAGCATATCGTGACTATCCGGATAATACGAATTCACTACTTAGAATACCAAGAACCTATTCAGTGAATAGTTACCGTATAATTAATTCCTTCTATCCTGCAATGTCATGATTAAATACAAGGCATGGAACTTGTGTCAAGCCTATCTTATTTAATCATATGCTTTTCCATTCACTATAATTAGTTCTAATTAATGTGAATTAGAAACTCCTTTCTAATTTCATTCACTCTGGCCAGAGATTCCTGAACTAGCATAAGTGGATCAGCATTGAGCATTCTCTTCCTTCACTAGAAGAGGTAGATCCTTTATTGATCATACACTATCTTCGTGTACAAATTCCTACACCCAGTAGAGCCGTTATTATTGTCACTAGAGACTAAGAACTAAACCAAAGTATAGTTCAGTGTACACAAGATGACTATGATGACCTCAAGTCTAAGGATACTTGTACAACTATCACTATGTGAACATTTGCTGACATGTGAGTGAACTCCATCAGTTGTTCAGCTGTGTGAGTCATGTTCAGTGAACTTATTCTATAATAAGCACCTACATACTAGCTATAGTGTCACCACATAAATGTTTATGAGAACAGACATCCTTCATAATGAAGCAAGCATAGTATGTACCGATCTTTGCGGATTACTAATTACCAGTTACTAATCCTACGACCGGGAACTATTTAAGTTCAGAGTTATCATCTTTTAGGTCTCATTATTATCATCTCATCATAATCCATAAAAAGCTTTACTCTAAACTATGGTATATCTTATTTAAACAGTTAAATAGATAAACCCCGCAATAAAACCAAAACAAGTCTTTTATTAATATCAATGAAATCAAAACAAATTACATAAAAGTTATTCCTAAATCATCATACATGATTGGACTTAGGACACATCTCTTTCAATCTCCCACTTGTACTAAAGCCAATCACTCTGGTATCTAATACCCATCTTGTCTTTATGACGATCAAAGTGACTTTGAGAAAGTGGCTTTGTTAAAGGGTCTGCTATGTTGTTATGTGTGTCAACTCTCTTGACGTTAACATCTCCTCTTTCAACAATCTCCCTAATCAGATGAAAGCGCCGCAAGACATGCTTGGAATTCTTATGAGATCTTGGTTCCTTAGCTTGTGCTATTGCTGCGTTGTTATCACAATACAACAAAATAGGCTCCTCAATGCTAGGAATAACTCCCAACTCAGAAACAAATTTCCTCATCCAAATGGCTTCTTTTGCAGCCTCACTTGTAGCTATATATTCTGCTTCCGCTGTGGAGTCAGCCGTTGTAGACTGTTTGGAACTCTTCCATCTAATCGCACCACCATTAAGAGTAAACACGTACCCTGACATGGATTTGCCATCATCACTTTTTGATTGAAAACTAGAGTCAGTAAAACCCTCTATTTTTAACTCAGATTCACCACCAAAAACAAGAAAAATATCCTTAGTCCTTTGCAAGTACTTAAGGATGTTCTTCACTGCTTTCCAGTGGTCTTCACCTGGATCGGACTGATATCTGCTCGTCACACTAATTCAATAAGCAACATCAGGCCTAGTACATAACATCGCGTACATGATAGATCCCATTGCTGAAGCATAAGGAATCTTACTCATACGCTCTCTTTCTTCAGGTGTCTTAGGAGACATCTTTTCGAAAAGGGACACTCCATGGCTCATCGGTATGAGACATCTTTTGGAGTTTTCCATGTTAAACCTTTTAAGCACTTTCTGGATGTATGTACCCTGGGTAAGACCTATCATTCTTCTAGATCTATCTCTATAGATCTTCATACCGAGAATGTAGGATGCTTCTCCCAAGTCCTTCATATTGAAGTTCTTCGATAGCCACACTTTGACTTATTACAGCATCGGTATATCATTTCCTATAAGAAGTATGTCATCCACATACAATACAAGAAATGTCACCGCGCTCCCACTAACCTTCTTGTAGACACATGGTTCATCTATGTTTTTGATAAAACCAAACTCTTTGATTGTCTCATCAAAACGGATGTTCCATCTACGAGAAGCTTGATCTAAACCATATATGGTTCGCAACAGCTTACACACTAGGTGTTCATTTCCCTTGGTGAGACACTCTCCCTGTCCTATGAATGGGTTGTTCCACAGAAGGATGTTCAGTCTGAATAGGTGTTTACTTTTGAACCGTAGTAGTTTGTGCTTCTTGAACTTCATCAAGTTCAATTTTTCTCCCACTGTTTCCTTCAAGGATAAACTACTTTTCCAAGAAGGTAGCATGTCTGGAGACAAACACCCTATGATCGGTGTAAAAGTAATACCCTAAAGTCTCTTTAGGATATCCCACAAAATTACATTTTACGGATCGAGATTCCAGCTTATCTGGGTCAACTTTCTTGACATAAGCTGGACATCTTCAAATCTTAACGTGTTTAAGACTCAGTTTCCTTTCTTTCCATATCTCATATGGAGTTTGAGGAACAGATTTGGAAGGCACCTTATTCAGTAAATATAATGAGGTTTCCAATACATAACCCCACAGGAATACTGGAAGATTCGCATAGCTCATCATGGACCGAACCATGTCTAACAAAGTTTGATTTCTCCTTTCAGATACCCCATTCAACTGTGGAGTATATGGAGGAGTCCACTGGGAGACTATACCATTTTCTTTGAGATAATGGTAGAAACTCTCCATTCAAGTATTCACCACCTCGATCTGATCGAAGAGTTATAATACTATGTTTAATTTGTTTCTCCACTTCATACTTATATTATTTGAACTTTTCAAAGGCTTCAGACTTGTGTTTCGTTAAATACACATATCCGAATCTAGATCGATCATCTATGAAAGTAATGAAGTATGAAAATCCACCCATGGCTTGCGTAGACATTGGTCCACATACATCTGTGTGTACCAATCCTAGCAAATCTGCAGCCCTCTCTCCATGTCCACTAAATGGAGATTTGGTCATTTTACCCAATAGACAAGACTCGCATGTAGGATATGATTCAAAATCAAAGGGGTAAAGTAACCCTTCCTTATGCAATGTCCGGAGTCTATTTCACTACTATGACCAAGTCTGCAGTGCCACAAGAAAGTGAGATTCTCATCATCCCTTTTTCTTTTATTAGTATGTTCAATTTGTAGTACATTATGCTCTACGTCACATACATACAGACCATTATTTAGAATACCACTTCCATAAAGAACGTTATCTCTAAGAATTGAACATTTATTATTCTGAATAACAAACAAAAATCCAGCCAAGTCTAACATGGGAATAGAAATAATATTCCTCACAATCGAGGGAACAAAATAACAATTATTTAAAATAATAGTCTTGCCCGTAGGCATATGTAACTGAAATGATCCTACAGCTTCAGCAGCAACTCTTGCTCCATTTCCCATTCGTAGAATCACCTCCTCTTCTTCAAGAGTCCTACTTCTCCTTAGTCCCTGCAACGAATTGCAAATATGAGAACCACAGGCGGTATCTAATACCCAAGTAGAAATTTGATTTAATGACATATTCAATTCAATCATGAACATACCTGAAACGGAAGCGGTAGTCTCACTACCCTTCTTCTTCTTCAATTCTGTAAGGTAAACCTTGCAGTTCCTCTTCTAGTGCCCCACCTTGTTACAGTGAAAGCAAACAACTTTGCTCTTGGGGTCTTCAGCTTTTGGTGGAACCGGCTTTTTCTCACCTACTTTCTTCTTCTTGGAAGGGTTCTTCTTCCTTTTATCAGGATTGGAACCTTCACCAATTAGAAGAACAGAACTCTTCTTAGGGGGGAAATTCGATTCCGCAGTCTTCAACATGTTATGGAGTTCAGGCTGGCTGACATCCAGCTTATTTATGTGAAAGTTCACATCAAACTGCGAGAACGAACCCGGAAGTGATTGCAAGACCAAGTCTTGGCTCAGCTCCCCATCCATGGCAAAACCAAGTTTTCCAAGACGTTCAATCAAATTTATCATCTTAAGTACATGGTCATTCACAGATGATCCCTCAGACATCCTACAACCGAACAGCTCCTTCGATATCTCATATCGAGCTGTCCTCCCTGCCACATCATACAACTCTTGTAGATGCATAAGGATAGTGTGAGCATCCATATGCTCATGCTCCTTCTGTAGCTCAATGTTCATGGAAGCTAGCATGATGCATTGAGCAACATTTGCATCATCTATCCACTTATGATACACAACATGTTCATCATTATGTGTATCGTTAGCAGGTTCAGTAGGCTTAGGTGAGTCAAGCACATATTCCAGCTTCTCAGCCCTGAGAACAATTCTCAAGTTTCGAAGCTAGTCAGCAAAATTAGGACCAGTCAACTTGTGAGCATCTAGTATACTCTGGAGTGATAGTGCAGAAAATATAACATATAATTGAGTCACGGCTGTAGCATGACAGACTCAATATTCTAAGTCAAGTCTAACCCAACATTTCGTACAATTGAATCAGTCTCCAACAGCCCACGGCTGCAGCACGTAACGACCTTTAGATTCTAATTCAATGTACACATCTCTATATAATAGACAAGTATTTCTTATTTCGAAATCAAAGCCATCGGCTGTAGCACGAAACGACAATGATTTATAAATAAGAACTACTTTCTACTATGTTGGAAGGCTTTGACCGACACAAGCCCGTTGTGTCATTGGCCAATTACTACTTGATATTATTTAATTTTAGAGGGATTATAATATATTACAATCATAATCATATTATAAAGAGATTCTTCCTTCTAAATTAAATATTTCAAATCAATAATCGATAATCAGATGATTCCCAGATCGGGGGGAACATTGTCAAGAGGCGTCACTTAAATACCCCTTTCTTACAGATAGAAATCTGTTTTTGACACAATCATCCTTTCTCTCAATATTGAAAATTCATATTTAATTACGTGTTTCATAAACACAAGAATCTCATGATTGTATTCATAATATTTATATTAAGGTCATGAAACAATTTCACTATACTAGATTGTCTAACATACGCCTTACGTTAATTAAGTTCACCTAAATCTATCATCACATGATAAGTTAAGCATATATCACATATATAAGCATGAATAAACGTAAAGGTAGGCATGTTAAATCATGTAGCATATTACTCTAAGCATTATACATCTCTATATATCATATGAGGCATTTAAAAGTAATTAAAATAATTAAAAAACAGCTTTAATACACTACTGTTAGCTATAAACAGTCCGAAACAATTTCATAAAATATAATATAATATACCATTAGATGTGTCTCGAAAAGACAAATCCAACGGCACCAAGCACGCCCAAATGGACTGACCACGCGCCCTCACGAGCCTCGAGGAGCCGTCTGACGCGCCTACACGCGCACACGCGCCTACACGCGCGTGACTGACACTCAGCCACTCGCCCCCACGCGCACACGCACCTCACGCGCCCTGACAACTGAGCTGACGTCATTGTGACGTCATCTGATGATGTCAGCATGACGTCAGCACAAGCGCTGACCACGCGTGTCTGACACACGCTGCGCGTGACACATGAGCGCGTGAGCCTCACGCGCGCAAGCCAGCCGCGCGGTCCTTCGCCCGTTTCTGACTTCTGCCTTTTTTTATTATTAACAGCTGCCGCCATCATTGAATGCCGTGCAACCCATCAACATCAGCACATTCTTTATGAATTCGGCAGGAAACAATATATATACTTAACAGATTACACATATATACATATTTTATTACGAATTTTAATTAAAACAACTTTAAATATTCATAATAATTAATCCACACATCAAAAAATTATGAAAAAAATACCCAGACGATCTACAACACTTGTAGAACCCAAATATACAGTCAAAACAATTCTAAGAAACAATTTCTAAACAATCATAATTAATTCATGATATAACTTGCAAAAATCATAATAAATTCATACAAGATCAGAAAATTCTGAAAATTTTATCACAGATCTATATGCATACAACCTAAGCTCTGATACCATTGTAGGATTTTATACATCACAGAAGCATGGTATAACATTTTCTTGATATAAAATCCATATAATCACATACAAATCGTGAATAAATCGAAGGATCGATTACTAACCTTTAATAGCGATCCAAGAACGATGAATGGAGATCCCTAGCAGCTGCTCCTCAAGTGTGAAGAACTCCACCGGTATCCACCAAGAGATCAAAATAATGGAGGGAGGAAGAGGTTGAGAGAATTAGTTGCCTCCCTTTCTTTTCTTGTTTAGAATTAGGGTTTTTATTTGGGTTGAGGCAAATAGGGTTTATAATAGTATATTTATAGGCAAAAATTTCAGCTGAAAATTTTCCCATAAAATATTATTATTATTAACCCTTTAATTGATTATTCTTATTAACCAATTAACTAATAATTAAAACACGATTTAATCATTAATCCTTTTTCTAGACACTTTAGAAAAATAATTCTATCACTTGATTTAATTTCCAAAAATTAAATTCTTAATTAATAATATTAAGAACTTTTCTTAATTAATTTATAATTAATTAAATCTCATTTAATCAATTGTTAGGAATATGTGCATTAGTTTGATGATAAGTTCAACAAAATACTTAAGTAGAAATCTGGTGTTTGTAGCCTTAACGGATAAGACCATTCTGGCTATATGTTGAAGGAGTAGCTTTACATAGAAATAAGTTTTGTATTGTAGCACATTTCATTCTCTGTATTCAAGTTGTAATTCTTAGATGTTGTGGGAAATTATAAGTCATGTTGACTACTAGTGGATATGCAAATAGGAGGGCTAACTGTAAATGTTTCATGCCTTGTAATTTTGTATAAGTGAAGTAGTATCAACTGATATTAAAGGCCTTCAACGGATGAGAAACAAAGCTTCAACGGATGTCTCTAAAGCTTCAACGGATAACATCCATCAACGGATGAGTGCATCAACGGATAAAGCTTCAACTGCTAATGCTTCAACGGATTAAGCCATCAACGGATAAAATCTTCAACGGATGCTAAGTTCAATAGCAGTTGATAGTGACAATTCATAAGCTGACAGAGGAACATGGGTTGACAGATATAAACTGGAATGTGGCAGCCTCTAGGAGGAATTAAGAAAAAGCAGCATTTCCATTCTGGTGCAAACAAGGAAGTATTCAAAGATTCACAGCTAAACCTAAATTGCATTGGATAGAGAAATAAAGAAGAAACATGTGAAGAATCTTTTAATTATTTTCTACAGTTTTGTCTTCACTTGTAAACTTGGTGTTATATAAACCAAGTAGCAGCTAGTAATTAGAGAGTGAATTTTTCAGAGCTGTTTAGAAAAATCCAGAGAGAAAATCATCTAGTTTGTACTAGGATGCAACTGTGATCAATTCTTTTGATTCACAGATTTTCTGAAATAACACATCTCTGGTAGAACAACATATCCACCAGAAAAGTTTTTAAGTTCTTTGTGTTCTTTATATTTGTGCTTAAATATATATATGTTTGTATTAGCTTAAAGCAATTCACACACATTTGTTTATCAAAACACTTAGTCTTAGAAATTGCTCAAAACTTGAAAAAGTTTTGAGATTTACATTCAACCCCCTTCTATAAATCTCATTGTTAGTCCACTGGGAATAATAATTGGTATCAGAGCAAGCTCTTAACATACAAAGAGTTTAAAGATCTTTTCTACTTACATCATGAGTAAGAAGGATATTGGTGTAAAGATTCCAATCCTGGAAAGAGATAACTATCATCACTGGAAAGTGAAGATGCATTTACATCTTCTCTCTCAAGATGAAATCTACATCAACTGCATTGAAAATGGTCCTCACATCCCTCACAAGGTGGCCACAGCTGCTACTGCAACAGTTGTTGTTGGACAGTCTATTCCCAAACCAAAAGCATAATGGACTGTTGAAAATATTGAAGAGGTTCACAAGGACAAGAAAGCAATGAACATTTTGTTTAATGGCCTAGATCAAGATATGTTTGACAATGTCATTAACATCCAAACTGCTAAGGAAATTTGGGATACTGTGCAACTTATCTGTGAAGGTACTGAGCAAGTTAGAGAAAATAAAATGCAGCTTCTTATTCAACAGTATGAATATTTTCATTTTGAAGAAGGAGAATCATTGAATGATACCTTCAACAGATTTCAGAAACTGTTGAATGGATTAAAGCTGTATGGCAGAGTGTACCAAGTCAAGGACTCCAATTTAAAATTTCTGAGATCTCTACCAAAGGAATGGAAACCTATGACTGTTTCTCTAAGAAATTCTCAAGATTATAAGGACTTCACACTCGAAAGATTATATGAAATTTTGAATACCTAGGAACTTGAGATGGAGCAAGATGAGCTGTTGGAAAAGGGAAAAAGAAAAGGTGGATCAGTTGCACTTGTAGCTGACAATGAGAAGATTGAAGCCAAGAATGAAGAAAAGACAATGCCAAGTCTTAAAATTGGCACAAGCAAATCAGAATCAAGCAAGAGAAAGGAGCAAGTAGCTGAGGTCGAAGAAAATTCCAGTCAAGATGACTCTGATGATGTTGATGAACATCTGGCCTTTCTGTCCAGTAGGTTTGCAAGGATGAAATTCAAGAAAAATACAAAATTCACTAAGTCAAACAAGAACATGGTGGACAAATCTAAGTTCAAATGTTATAACTGTGGCATAAGTGGACACTTTGCAAATGAGTGCAGAAAGCCATCCTCTGACAAGAAGAAATTTGAGCGAGTTGATTACAAAAAGAAATATTTCGATTTGCTCAAACAAAAGGAAAGAGCTTTTTTGACTCAAGATGATTGGGCAGCAGATGGAGCCAATGAAGATGATGATATGTAATATATCAACCTAGCCCTTATGGCTAATCCCGATGAAAATGAAACTAGTTCATCAAGCAACCAGGGAAAAAGAAGGAATCTATGGTACTTGGACATTGGTTGTTCAAGGCACATGATAGGAGATTTCACCCTGCTCACAGAGTTCAAGGAGAGAGCTGGCCCTAGCATAACCTTTGGAGATGACAGCAAAGGGTTCACTATGGGATATGGCTTGATTTCAAAGGAAAATGTCATCATTGATGAAGTTGCATTAGTTGATGGTCTCAAACACAATCTATTGAGCATCAGTCAACTATGTGATAGAGGGAATACTGTTTCCTTCAATTCTGAAGCCTGTGTTGTCACAAATAAGAAGGACAACAAAGTGGTTCTAACTGGAGTTAGAAAAGGGAATGTGTACTTGGCTGACTTCGACTCTACAGATGCAAAATCAATTACTTGTCTTTTCAGCAAAGCAAGTCCAGTTGAAAGTTGGCTATGGCACAAGAAGCTGTCCCATTTGAATTTCAAGACAATGAATGATCTAGTCAAAAAGGACTTAGTTAGAGGAATGCCTCTAGTGGAATTCACAAGGGATGGACTGTGTGATTCTTGTCAGAAAGGAAAGCAAAAGAAAGCATCATTCAGTAAGAAGCTTGAATCAGCAATTGATGAACCATTACAACTGCTGCACATGGATCTTTTTGGACCAGTCAATGTATTGTCAATTTCGAGGAAAAGACATTGCCTAGTGATTGTAGATGATTTCTCAAAGTTTTCATGGACTTATTATCTTAGATCAAAGGATGAAGCTAGTGAAATCATTATCAATCATATCAAGCAAGTCAACAATCATCCAGATTTCAAAGTAAGGAATATCAGGAGTGACAATGAAACTGAGTTCAAGAATTCAACCATAAAGTTGTTTTGTGAAGAAAATGGGATCATGCATGAGTTCTCAGCTCCAAGGACTCAACAACAGAATGGTGTGGTGGAAAGGAAGAACAGGTCACTAATTGAAGCTGCAAGAACAATGCTTGAAGAGTCAAAACTCCCAACATACTTTTGGGCTGAGGCTGTTAACTGTGCATGTTACACTCAGAATATTTCTCTAATCAATCAAGCAAAAGGCATGACTCCCTATCAATTGTTCAAGAGAAGAAAACCAACCTTAAACTTTCTTCATGTCTTTGGTTGCAAATGCTACATTCTAAGGAATCAACCAGATCACAAAGGAAAGTTTGATGCAAAAGCTGATGAAGGAATATTTGTTGGTTATTCTGCTGGAAAATCATATAGGGTCTACAATCTAAGAACCAACATTGTCATGGAATCTGTGCATGTTGTGTTTGATGATAAAAAGATTGATGGACTAATAGATGAGGGACATCATGAAGGACACAAATTTGACAACATTGAGATATATTGTAATGATAGTGAAGATGAGAATGATGGAGAAGGCACCTCGAAAAGAATTCAAAATCTGCCTTTGGACAATGCATAGAATGCAGCATCCGTTGAAAGACAAAGTGCATCATCCGTTAAAGTTCATAATGAAGCATCAGTTGATCACAGTCTGTCGACGGATAATCATTTCACTTCATCAAATAATAGAACTCCCAATTCCTTTCAAAGGATCAGCAACTCAGGGGGAGTTTCAACCAATCAACATTCTATCTCACATCATGAAAATACCGAGGCAACCTCATCTAGAACTAATCTACCACCTCAAAGGAAATGGACCAAGAATCACCCTTTTGAATTGATCATTGGTGATGCTACATCTAAAGTGCAAACTAGAAGGACTACTCAAGATGAATGTCTGTATAGTAGTTTTCTATCACAGGAGGAACCTAAGAGAGTGGAAGAAGCTCTATTAGATCCAGATTGGATTTTAGCAATGCAAGAAGAGCTAAACCAATTTGAGAGGAACAAAGTATGGAAGCTGGTACCCAAGCCAAAGAACAAGAGTTCTATTGACACAAAATGGGTATTCAAAAATAAGATGGATGAAAATGTCATTGTCATAAGGAATAAAATCAGATTGGTTGCTAAAGGCTATTCTCAACAAGAGGGAATAGATTTTGATGAGACATTTGCTCCAGTTTCCAGACTTAAAGCCATCAGAATCTTTCTAGCCTATGCAGCCCATGCCAATTTCAAGGTCTATCAAATGGATGTCAAGAGTGCATTTCTGAATGGAGAATTGGAGGAAGAAGTTTATGTAAGCCAACCTCCAGGATTTGAAGATCCAAATTTTCCAGACTATGTGTATTATATGTTGAAAGCACTCTATGGACTAAAGCAAGCACCTAGAGCCTGGTATGAGACTTTGCGAAATTTCTTCTAGATAATTACTTCACAAGAGGTACTGTTGACAAAACTCTTTTCTTTAGAAATGTTAATGGCTCTACAATACTTGTTCAAATTTATGTAGATGATATTATATTTGGTTCTACAAATGATAAGCTTTGCAAAAAGTTTGCTAAGTTAATGCAAAGTAAATATGAAATGAGCATGATGGGAGAGCTAACTTATTTTATTGGTTTACAAGTTAAACAAGTTAGTGGTGGAATTTTCATTAGTCAAACTAAATAATTTATGATCTTTTAAAGAAGTTTGACTTAATGGATTGTTCATCTGCAAAAACACCCATGACCACTGCCACCAAGCTTGAATTAAATAAGGCTGAAAAGTCTGTGGACATTTCAAGTTATAGAGGCATGGTTGGCTCACTTTTATATTTAACTGCTAGTAGACCTGATATAATGTTTTCTACATGTCTCTGTGCTAGATTTCAAGCTGACCCTAAAGAGTCTCACTTAGTGGCTATTAAAAGAATTTTCAGATATCTCAAAGGGACTCCAAATCTAGGAATTTGGTACCCTAAAGAGTCTGGTTTTGATCTAATTGGCTACTCAGATGCAGATTATGCAGGTTGCAAAATAGACAGGAAAAGTACAACTGGTACCTGTCAATTTCTAGGAAATAAGCTTGTGTCATGGTTCAGCAAGAAGCAAAATTCTATTTCTACATCAATAGCTGAAGCTGAGTACATTGCTGCTGGTAGTTGCTGTGCACATATATTATGGATGAGGAATCAACTATTTGATTATGGGCTAACTGTTGACAAAATTCCTATATTTTGTGATAATACAAGTGCCATTGCCATTACTGAAAATCCAGTGCAACACTCAAGAACCAAACACATTGACATCAAGTACCACTTTATAAGGGAACATGTGATGAAAGGTACAGTGGAACTTCATTTTGTTCCAAGTGAAAAGCAGATTGCAGACATATATACCAAGCCACTTGATGAATCAACATTCACAAGATTAGTAAGTGAGCTAGGTATGCTTAATTATTCATAATTTCATGGTCCTATTGCAATTTGTATTGTAGCCTGAAATGAATTTGTTGCAAGAACAAAGATGGCTTTGCATATAGTTTATTTCATCAATGGATATTCCCTATCCGTTGAAAGCCAAAATTGTTCTATCAATGAATGTTCATTATCCGTTGAAAGATAAATACATTTATGGTAGTTTTATCCTTCAATGAATAAAACTGTGTTAATCTTCAACAGATAACCATTTACCTCATCCGTTGAAGTGTCACATCAGCTGCCTTAAGTGAGTCACAGCCGTTGATTCTTTTACTTAACCGTTGATACATATATACACAGTTGTTTGTATATGTATTTAATGCAGTTTTCAGAATCTCTACAGTTTTCTTTATTCTCAAACGGCTGTAATTTACTTAAAAGTATTATTTAATCATTCTATTTACGTTTTAATTTGAGAAAGTATAAAAGCCCCTTGAATTCTTATTTTCACTTTACGCTTTCATGCTATTTTTCAAAAGCTTTTATTCTCTTTCTCTCCCAAAACTCTCAATCTTTCTCTGCAACCTCTACTCACAAAAATGGCACCAGTAGTCAAGATTATGTCTCAGTCTGGATTTGTTTATGAAAAGAACAATTTCGTAGCCTTAGTGGAAAAGAATGAAGCCCACTCAGATTATCACAAGATGATGGACTTCATCAAAAACTGCAAACTAAGCTATGCAATGCTGGAAGCCCCAACTATCTATTGTGAGGTAATTGAGGAGATTTGGACAACAGCAGAGTTCAACTCCACAGACATGACCATTGCTTTTTCTCTCAAAGGTAAGGATTACTGTATTAACTGTGATGATATACAGTCTTGCTTTAAGCTACCTGAGAATAATGCCATGACACCACACACTGATAATGATGTATCTGCTATGTTAGATTCCATAAGCTATTCTTTTGATTTTGCTAGCTTAGGGAGCATTAGAAGAAAGGGTCTTAGGAAAGAATAGAGTTTTCTTGGAGATGCCTTTATCAAGGTTTTCTCTGGGAAGATTAGCAATTTTGATGCCATAACTTCATCTCTTGTTAATATGCTCTATATGCTAGTTTCTGATAGGTACTTTAATTTTAGCAACTATGTCATGCTAGAATTAGGTTCCAGGTTAGGTACCAAAGCTAATAGACCTCATAAAATCTACTATGCTAGATTCTTTATGTTATTGGCTAACCATATTGCTGAAGGTTTGGTCATAACTAATGAGAGCAATAAACTCAAATGCTGGGCACAAGAGAAAAGGGTCCTTGCAGACCTTTTGAGAATTAACCTCAACAGCCAGGTGTCATTGGTATATTTACCAATAATGAATGCACCTCAGGTAAGTGAGGTAAATATTTCTCCAACTCCTACTTCTTCTAACCCCATTGTTTCTTTGCCTTCTAGTATGGTAATGGAATTTGTGTCTTTGTCCCAACAGATTCCTACCAAAGCCATCAACACTAAAATTCCAAAACACAAGTCAAAGAAAACCATCTCTGTTGTTTCTCAAAAGACAACAGTTGTAACAACTACCATAAACCCTGAAGGGAGTGAACAGGGTGTGAGTGGTGAGGGGAGGGGTGAACATCAAGAAACCCCCCAGGATAAGGTGGGAGAGGTGAGTGGTACCCTAGCCAGCCAAGCCACAGTTTCTCAAAAGACTATGGTGGTTCAAAAGGATTCAAACACATCCCTAGTTGCATCCTCCCAAAAGGATGCAGCTATTGAAAATAGTCCCTAACCAAGGACACAGAACAAAAGAGAGAGGGACACTGAAGCCACACATTCACCTATCAAAGCCTTTTCAAGAAGAAAGAAGGCTAAAACCCTAATTTTAACACAAGGGAAACACACTGCACAGATACATCCACCTGTATCTTTGCCCTCTCAAATTCAGCTTGATGTGGCTCCAGCAAATGTGGAGTCACAGCCCCATTCTCTCATAATAGACACACATCAATCACCAAATTCTCCATCACCATCTCTGGATGTGGATATGATATTCACATCAATTCCTGATTCTCCCTCTTTAAAACTCAGGGAGGAGCCCCACTCAAATACTGGTGATCATCATCTTTTAGATGATTTGTTGGATCATCAGCCAATTCTTTCAGACTTAGTTGAAGAATCTGTGTCACCTCACTTAAAATCAATCCACACAGATTCAACAATTATGTCACTTTCAATATCTACTTCTTTTCCTTCTTCAACGGATATTTCTCATCCGTTGACAAGTGGTTGTTCTTCGACGGATAAGCTTAACAGTAGTTATCCATTGATACCATCAGTTCCTACTTCAAAGGATACTCCATATCCGTTGATAGTCTCTACACATATATCAGAATCAATTCCAAGTGTAGAAGACATGGTTACTGTACAATCACTTCTAGGATTGAGGGAAGGGAGTGATAATTTGAGTGAGAGGTTGGGTTGCTCCCAGGCAAAAGGAGAGGTTGAGAGTCAAAATATGCATGCTATTTCTTCCAGCATGGCAAAAGTGAGTGAGAGGAGTGCCACCTTAGTAGGTGAGGGTGAGGGTGTGTGTGAGCCAGGGGGAGCCCCTGACGCAAAAATATAGAGAAAATAAGAGAAAAGCAGGTACAGAAGCTATAAGGGTGGATCCAGCCATTGCTAGTGAGTCAATGATTGTAGATGATGCTGAAAAGGGAAGACAATTTCAGCAACATTACAAAGCTGTAATTGATAACATTTCCTTGGATGCTGACACTTTTACTCATCCTGTTTCAGCCTATCAACTGTTGGCTGCTCAGGGCAATATGGAAGCAGAGCAGACTTTGAACATAGTGCACACTTCAAAATCTCTTCAAAGAGATAAAGCTGCTATTAATAGGATGCCTTCTCAAGCTGGTGGGCCATCTGAAGAATTTGAAGTAAATTCTCATGATGATGACTCTATTTCTTTGGATGGAAGCATGAACTTAGGGGGAGATGAAGGCCCAAGTTCTGTTCCAAATTTACCTGAATGGGCATGGACAAAGAAATCTACACCAGGACAGTTTGGTGTAGCTTTGGTCAAGCAGGTCATGGCTATTCAAAAGACCCTTCAGGAAACTTCAGATGCTGGTACCACGGCTATTCTTCAAGCTCATCTAGACTCTCTGCATCTCCTGCAGTTGCAGCACATCAAACAGAATTTGAGTGTGGATGAACTCAAAAAGGATATTGCTGACTTGAAATCCTACAATTCTGAGAAGTTGGATTCAGTCATGCCTTATGGTACAATGCAAGATTTGTTGCTGAGACTGAGGAGAGAATCTGATGCTAACAAGAGGCTGGCCAAGTTGGAAGACAGAGTTCAAGTCATTGAAAACTTTGTGGTCACCATTCTTCAAAATCAACAATCTCAGACAAGTCTACTATTGCAGCTGGCAAAAGCACAAGGCTTGACCCCTATCCTTGATGATAACAAAAAGGGGAGAATAAAAGGGAAAGGGAAGGAGAGCCATCAACAAAAGTTCAAATATCTAAAGTGCTAGTTCCTGCCATCACCACTTCTTCAACACCTCAAATCAAAGGAAAGCTTGATGGAATTGATCTAATCCAGATAGCAGCAGCTGAGATGAAAGTCAAAGAGAAAATGAGGAGAATTAATGAAAGGATGCAACAAGTGTTTGGCTCTATAATCTCAAAATCACAATCTGTGAAGCATAGCACAAAGGTGGAGCCAATCATTATGGAGTTCAAGCCAGTAAGGAAGAATAAGGGTGGAGAGACTTCTTCAAAGAATCTGAAACCTATGGTTCTCAAGCCCAACAACAGATCCAACAAGGACTCTACAAAGAACCCTCTAAGCCTTGCTCAGTTGAAAGGAGTGGATTTTCCTCTTCCAAAGCCTGACGAAGACAAGGTGTTAGGTGGTAATATCATAAAGCACAAGGAGACCACGGATGTGGTTGAAAGAATGAACATGGCTATTATCTTCTGAGAGGGAAAGAGTATCTGTGTGATACAAGGACATCCAAAATTCTCAATAGCCAAGAGGGAAGAAACCAGAAGGTTGAAGGAAGAAGCTGAAAAGCTAAAGGCTGACAAAAGAGCACAAGCAAAGCTTGAAAAACAGCTAAAGTCAAGTCAAGATGGAGAAAAGAAAGAAATTAAAGACAAGGGTGAAGATGTAGGTATGGGGGACATATTTAATAATGATGTGGAAGAAAGAAGTGAGGAAAGAAAGGAATGACAGAAAAGGAATAGAAAGAAGGTCAATGCAAAAAGGAAGATTGTAGATGAAACTGAAGAAACCCAATCAAAATCCAAACCACTACCTTCTATTCATGAACCCATTGTGCCTGACCCCTTCATAAACATCCATGGTGAAATAATCACTCCTAAGAAGGAACTAATTGATTGGGACACCATCAAATTTCCCACCTTCTTAACCACTTCTCCACCATCAAAGAAACAGAAAAGAAAAATCAAATCAACACCTCCCCTAACCTCAATCAAATTCACTCAGAAACTCAAGCCTAAGCCACAAGCCTCAAAGGATGATTATGTTCACATTTGTGACATAAAGGAATTTACAGACATTGAACTCTATCTGGATGAGCTGGAGGAAGTAAGGGGAATAGATGCCTACAGACAGCTTCCAAAAAGACTAGTGTTCAAATATAAAGGAAGTGGGGAAAGGACTTGGCCTCTTTACAGAATTCTGGATGAAGGCCATTCTACCTTGATTAGAGTCTACTCAGCTATCAAAAAGGATTCTGGCTTTACCAGAACTGCCAAAACTGAGATTCTCAACAAGATTGCCAGCATAAGGAAAACTTGGTGGGAGTCCAATGCCTTGCCTAGAACATTACTCATCCCAGAGCATGGAGTTATAGTTCATAAATCACCTCATTGGTTGATGGAGTTCAGAGACAAAAAAGGAGTCAGAAGATTTTTCAGACTTGAAGATCAGCTTAAGATTGCCAGTAATGAAACTCTCAAGGACATGCAATATAAGTTGGACATCAATGAAGAAGATGAAGCTGAATTCTACAGACAACTTCAACTCCAAATAGAGGAGAATGACAGGAGGCTAGGGAAGAAAACAAGGGATCAAAGGAAAAGGAATTAATCTGCTCAGGCTAAAGGAGCACCCTTGGAAACAATGTAATTCTTCAATTCTATCTCAGTATATACACTTTTGCAGCACTTTTGAATTTCTACTTTATTTCAGTTCATATGTTTATTAAGTGTTTTGTTATCATCAAGTTAAACCCACATTTATGCCTACAATTCTAGTAGACATAAATAGGGGAGATTGTTAGGAATATGTGCATTAGTTTGATGATAAGTTCAACAAAACACTTAAGTAGAAATCTGGTGTTTATAGCCTCAACGGATAAGACCATTCTGGCTATCTGTTGAAGGAGTAGCATTACTTAGAAATAAGTTTAGTATTGTAGCACATTTCATTCTCTGTATTCAAGTTGTAATTCTTAGATGTTGTGGGAAATTATAAGTCATGTTGACTACTAGTGGATATGAAAATAGGAGGGCTAACGGTAAATGTTTCATGCCTTGTAATTTTGTATAAGTGAAGTAGTATCAACTGATATTAAAGGCCTTCAACGGATGAGAAACAAAGCTTTAACGGATGTCCCTAAAGCTTCAATGGATAACATCTATCAACAGATGAGTGCATCAACGGATAAAGCTTCAACTGCTAATGCTTCAATGGATAAAGCCATCAACGGATAAAAGCTTCAATGGATGCTAAGTTCAATAGCAGTTGATAGTGACAATTCATAAGCTGACAGAGGCACATGGGTTGACAGAGACATACTGGAATGTGGAAGCCTCTAGGAGGAATCAAGAAAATGCAGCATTTCCATTCTGGTGCAAACAAGGGAGTATTCAAAGGTTAACATCTAAACCTAAATTGCATTGGATAGAGAAATGAAGAAGAAACATGTGAAGAATCTTTTAATTGTTTTCTACAGTTTTGTCTTCACTTGTAAACTTGGTGTTATATAAACCAAGTAGCAGCTAGTAATTAGAGAGTGAATTTTCCAGAGCTGTTTAGAAAAATCCAGAGAGAAAATCATCTAGTTTGTACTAGGATGCAGCTGTGATCAATTCTTTTTATTCACAAATTTTCTGAAATAACACATCTCTGGTGGAACAACATATCCACCAGAAAAGTTTTTAAGTTCTTTGTGTTCTTTACATTTGTGCTTGAATATATTTATGTCTGTATTAGCTTAAAGCAATTCACACACATTTATTGATCAAAACACTTAGTCTTAGAATCTGCTCAAAACTTGAAAAAGTTTTGAGATTTACATTCAACCCCCTTCTGTAAATCTCATTGTTAGTCCACTGGGAATAACATCAATTATTAAATTTGTTAATTAATTATTTATTTCACAAATAAATAATTGCCATCCATTATTAATTAATTCCTCCACTATTAAATCATTCTCTTTTATGGTGTGACCCTGTAGGTTCAATATTAAGCCGGTAGTAGAAATAAATAATAATATAACTATTTTATCATTATTTATATAAATTCTCTAATTCATTAAATATGATTAATTAATAAATTATTCATATTTATTCTACATCGTGAGGGATAGTTCTCAGCATATCGTGACTATCCGGATAATACGAATTCACTGCTTTGAATACCAATAACCTATTCAGTGAATAGTTATCGTACAATTAATTCCTTCTATCCCGCAATGTCATGATTAAATACAAGGCATGGAACTCGTGTCAAGCCTATCTTATTTAATCATATGCTTTTTCATTCACTATGCTTAGTTCTAATTAATGTGAATTAGAAACTCCTTTCTAATTTCATTCACTCTGGCCAGAGATGTCTGAACTAGCATAAGTGGATCAGCATTGAACATTCTCTTCCTTCACTGGAAGGGGTAGATCCTTTATTGATCATACACTATCTTCGTGTACAAATTCCTACACCCAGTAGAGCCCTTATTATTGTCCATGGAGACTAAGAACTAAACCAAACTATAGTTCAGTGTACACAAGATGACTATGATGACCTCAAGTCTAAGGATACTTGTACAACTATCACTATGTGAACATCTGCTGACACGTGAGTGAACTCCATCAGTTGTTCAGCTGTGTGAGTCATGTTCAGTGAACTTATTCTATAATAAGCACCTACATACTAGCTATAGTGTCACCATAAAAATGTCTATGAGAACAGACATCCTTCATAATGAAGCAAGCATATTATGTACCGATCTTTGCGGATTACTAATTACCAGTTAGTAATCCTACGACCAGGAACTATTTAAGTTCAGAGTTATCATCTTTTAGGTCTCATTATTATGATCTCATCATAATCCATAAAAAACTTTACTTTAAACTATGGTATATCTTATTTAAACACTTAAATAGATAAAGCCCGCAATAAAACCAAAACAAGTTTTTTATTAATATCAATAAAATCAAAACAGGTTACATAAAAGTTATTCCTAAATCATCATACATGATTGGACTTAGGACACATCTCTTTCAAGTATACCAAAGTAATTATGATGTTGAACCCCGTATGAGTTGTACTCAGTAACCTTATCTTAACACCTAAAAGTCAGTTATTCCTTAAAGTTGTTCATGATTGCTTGATAACTCTATTCTTACCCCTAAAACATGATACCATGTTATACTTTAAACTGATGCTTACCTTCTTTATATTTTAATATCTATGTCTAATCTGGAACCACTACATTGAACCTAGTTTGACTTAGTTCCTTTATACTATCCAATAACCCTGTTAAACCTCATTGTCAAACCCCTTGTGGATAGAAACTTTGCAATTCCATTTGATAAGGTGTCGGTCTAGTTGATCATGGCCTTAAATTTGATTGAACATATCCCATGTGCTTCGAAGTTGATCTAGAACCCTTGAAAAAGATATTTACCGTTTAAGAATTTAACCGTCGTTTGGCATCAATTTTTATAATAAAACTTAAAAAGTAGATTTTCAGTTCCAAAGGAGGACAAATATTTTCTTTAAATAGTGGACCTGGACTGAGACACAAGTCCTTTTCGCTCTTAAATTGTAGGCTTGAAGGTTGCCTAGGGATCCCATTAATGTTCTAGAACCCAACTAGGTTCGGGATTACTTCATGGCTGATCACCGGCTGTAATCCGTAGCGTCATAAAATGGTTTTTGATAAAGAAATGGTTCTTAATTGTTTTGTTACAAATAAATGATGTCATCACCCTGAAAGTTTATCTCTTATTATTATGTTATTAGATCTTTCATTTACACTGTTATCCTTCCATTTTTGATTATATATTATATAGCACTTGTTGAGCATTTGGCTCACTACTTGCTTTCACCCTGATATTTCAGTTAGCAGATATGTTTAGATTCAAGCAAACCGTACATAAGACTTGTGATGCCGATTCGTATGTTCGAGCTCAGGTAGTCTAGAGACCGTTTTATGTGAGGACTCGGTATTGAAATCAGTTGTAATAGTTAATAGTGTTGGGTTGTTTCACACCCTAAACTGTTAGGTCTTAGTTTCTTTTGTAAAAAAAATATGGGGTGTGATATTGGAATTTGCTCAAGATGAAGTTTGTAAACCTTGACAAAAAGGCAAAATGAAAAGGTCTAGTCGCAAGAGCAAGACTGCAAATTCAATAAGTGAACCATTACAACTTATTCATATGGATCTGTTTGGACCAGTCAATGTCTTGTCTATTTTAAGGAAGAAATATGCACTGGTAATGGTGGATGACTACTCAAGATACACTTGGGGGGAATTTATGTATTCAAAGGATGAAACTCCACACATTATCATTGAACACATCAAGAAGATTAGAAGCAGGCTGAAGATCATAATTGTGTGAAAAGATTGAGGAGTGACAATGACAAAGAATTCAGGAATACAATTTTAAATAAATTCTTTTAAGACAAGGGTATTGTTCAAGAGTTCTCAGCAACAAGGACACCTCAGCAAAATGGGGTAGTTGAAAGGAAGAATAGAACTCTAGTTGAGGCTGCTAGAACAGTGCTGCAAGATGCCAATCTGCCAATAATTTTTTGGGAAGAAGCTGTGAATACTGCATGCTATACTCAAAATAGATATCTCATCAACAAAAATCTTGGCAAGTCACCTTACTCAATTTTGTCAAAAAGGAAGACTGATGTCAAGCTTCTACATGTGTTTGGAAGCAAATGCTTTGTGCTCAAAGACAACTGTGAATATGTTGAAAAATTTGACTCTAAAGTATTTGAAGCAATTTTTCTGGGATATTCATTGGAGAGAACTGCTTATAGAGTTTATGTGCTTGAGAAAAAGAAAATAATGGAAAGCACATATATGACCTTTGATGATGACAATTGTCCAGGATTAGAATGCCTTGATGAGAATGAAGTAGAAGCCCTTAAGT
This sequence comes from Apium graveolens, assembly GCF_009905375.1. Taxonomy (NCBI): domain Eukaryota; kingdom Viridiplantae; phylum Streptophyta; class Magnoliopsida; order Apiales; family Apiaceae; genus Apium; species Apium graveolens. The sequence continues at coordinate 209,665,723 of NC_133648.1, forward strand.
TTGAAAATCTAAGCATTAATAGTGATTCTGAAGATGAAGATGAGATCAAAACAAGCAATATAATAAATGAAGAGTCAACCGAGCAAGTAAATCATGAGGATGAAAACTCATTCATACACCTGAATTTGATGGCACAAACTCAGGGGGAGAAAGAGGAGAGAGTTCTGCAAGTCATGCTAATGGTATGCAGAAAATTCAAGTCAACAAAATTACACCAGGAAATGGGATAGGAATCACACAAGAGATGCAATTATTGGTGATCCAAAGGTTGGAGTGAGGACTAGAAGTGCAACTACAAACGAATGTCTACATGCATGCTTTCTTTCAAAAATTAAGCCTAAAAAAACTGAGAAAGCTCTACTTGATCCTGAATGGATATCTGCCATGCAAGAAGAGATGAATCAATTTGAGAGAAGTAAAGTTTGGAAGTTGGTTCCTGCCCCAAAGAACAGAAGCATAACTGGAACAAAGTGGGTGTACGGGAAAAAATGGATAAAAATGGAATTGTAACATGGAACAAAGCAAGGTTGGTTATAAATGGATACTCACAAGAAGAAGGAATTGATTATGATGAAACTTTTGCTCCAGTTGCAAGACTTGAAGCAATAAGGATCTTTCTTGTATTTTCTGCGGATGTAAAGAGTGCATTCCTTAATGGTTAGTTGGAAGAAGAGATTTATATGCAATAGCCACCTAGCTTTGAAGATCCATAATTTCCAAGTTTTATTTATCAACTGCTAAAGGCTCTCTATGGATTGAAGCAAGCACCTAGAGCTTGGTATGATACATTATCCGAAGTTTTGCTCGAACATGGATTCACTGGAGGAACAATTAACAAGACTTTGTTCTACAAGCAACATGGTTGTGATATGATCTTAGTTTAAATATATGTGGATGATATCATTTTTGGTTCTATAGCTAAAGATTTATTGAAGAAATTTGGAAGGTTGATTGTTCACCTGCATCAACACCTATGTCTACAGCTACAAGTTTTGATGAAGATAAGAAAGGAAAAAGTGTAGACATTTCAGGTTATATAGGAATGATTGGATCTTTGTTGTACTTAACTTTTAGTAAACCAGACATCATGTTTGCAACATGTTTGTGTGCTATATTTCAAGCAAATCCTTAAGAATCACATTTGATGGATGTAAAGAGGATTTTCATATACTTAAATGGAACACCAAATTTGGGACTATAGTATTTTAAGGGAACAGGATTTAAAGTTGTTGGATGCACAAATGCAGATTTTGTTGGATGCACGGTTGATAGGAAAAGTACTAGTGGAAGCTGTCAATTTCTTGGACAAAGACTTGTATCTTGGTACAGTAAGTAACAGCAATATGTTTCAACTTCAACAGCTAAGGCTGAATATATAGCTACAAGAAGTTGTTGTGCTCAAGTTCTTTGGATTAGAAATTAACTAATGGACTATGGTCTAGTGTTACACAAAATTCCTATCATGTGTGACAATACTAGTGCCATATATATATATTATTGCTAATCCAGTTACTCATTCTAGAATTAAGCACATTGATGTAAGGTACCATTTTATTAGAGAACATGCTGCAAATGGTACTATTAAGCTCATTTTTGTTCCAACAGAAAAATAATTAACTGATACTTTCACTAAACCTTTGGATGAAGCAACTTTCACTAGGCTTCATAGTGAAATTGGAATGTTAAATTCTTCACTCTAAAGGCAAGAACTCAGCTAATATGTTGCAGCAGACTAATTCCTGATAAATCAGAATTAATTTGATTTAATTGGAAATTAATTGGAATATGATTTATAAATATTTCAGAATTCTCTGTATATTTATTTTTCAAAATTCAACTTGGAATTTTTCAAATTGTAAGAAAAAATGTCTAACTGTTAATTTACATTTTCAATATGTGAAATTAATATAAGACAGAACTGAAAAGAACAAAAGTATATAGAGAATTGAGTTCTCGATATGTCTAAATGACTTCTCGACAAGTTATTTTGAGACTTCTCGATAGAGTTCTCGATAAGTCTTTTTCATGCCTTCTCGAAGGACTTTTCGACAAGCCTTATTATGACTTCTCGATAAGTCTTGTAGAGATCTCGACATTTGTTTATTCATAGAGTTCACTACAGGTATACATTTTAGACTTCTCGATAACTTAGAACTGAAATAATTTTATTTAATAAATTATTTTAGTAAAATACTTTTGACATAAAATCATTCTAATTTTATTTTGATTTATTCAAATAAAATTTGGATAAATTCAATCCATTTAGGACAAACTGGGTATTTATTTGACATCTCGATAAGTCACTATCTAGTTTTGGACAAGAGTCATGATGTGTCACGGTACAATCCTCTTCCCGCCGAGCCCCGATTTTTTCCAGGGAATCCCCAACGAAAAATGGTGTACATGTATCAATCAAACGAATTTATTTTTGATGAACTTCTTTCCTTATGTCGGAAGAAAAGGAGAGGAAAAATCGAAATTATCGTGATTTTTTGGATAATTATGAGATGAGAGCCTTCCGAATGGGCTATTCAATGTCCAAAAAAAATCCCAATTATTTCGAACTACTTTTTTTATGTATAACCGTATTATTAGTCACCGCACAAAAGTTAATAGGATACCACTTCTGCGAATAGAGGAGGGTTTTCCTCTTTTCTTAGAGAGTTCGAGAATTTTTCTATAATATTTTTTTCTTGAATATCATTCAAAAAAATTTCAGATTGCCTAGTATTCCACCAATAAGTAACCCAAGATTCCATTTTTAGAATGGAATATTTACGGAATCTCCACTTTGAAATCACATCGAATACGGCTTTCCGTAGAATTCTATATGTAGATTTCTTTTATTACAAATTTTTGTTTTGTTTTTTGACCATTCCTTTTTCAAACTTGCTCCCATTTCGAGTCTCCTATTCATAGATCTGCGCCCGCCTTTAGGTACATAAGAAATGTATTGAATCGATTCTTTCCGAACCATGGGGCATGTAATAACCCCAATTTTTGGGAAATTTTTGAAACCCTTATGAATAGTGTTTTTGCTGAATGAGAAAACTTTTCATGCCACACTATGTAGGGGTTCTGATATGGATATTCTGAGATTTTATTAGTACTTTATATGGGATATAAGTGTATGTAAAGATCGTCAGAATCCAAATCCGAACACTTTGATTTTTCCCGGAAATACACTAGATACAGAAAGAATTGAGAAAAAGGTAACATGATAAAAAGGATTTAAATTAAAGGATTATAGGAGAGGATCATAAAAGAAATATAATATATTGAGAAAGGTTAAGGGAACCTAAGCAATAAGATCCCGGGTATGATCCCTCAAACGATAAACGAAAACGAAAATTAAGCGAACCGTATAACAGATCAGCGGTCATTAGGCAAACAATTAGGAAGTTAATCAAAGGGATTAGAGAGAGTGATGTCACCCAACCAATGAGAAGAGGACAAGGAGGGAAAGATGACATCACAACATGACATAGGCATGACATGGGAAGGAAGGAGATGTGGTGGATTATTAACCACACAAAATCAAGGTTAAATTGGTAATTAAAAAAAACAAAACAAAACCAAATCAACCAAGCCAAATAATTCATTCTTCATCAAAACAAAAAGAAACCAAGGCATTGTTCTTCATTTGCTCTCGGCTTTTTCATCTTTAAAGGCAAGAAATTTCAAAAATTCAAGATCCAAGCTTCCTAAATTGGTGAGTTAATTCCCTAATCATCCTTATGCATAGTTAGGGCTATATCATGAGTTTAAGCCATCAATTCTTTCTCAATCTTCTTCATTAAATCAATGAAGAAGACAATGAATAGTGTTTTCAAGTTTTTAACTTGAAATTTTTCTTGTTTTCCTTTAAGATCCAAGCATCCCTAAGACTTCTCAAAGCTTCTTAAGGCTTCCTAGCTACTCCCACCACTTCAAGGAAGGTATATCATCTCCAAACCCTAGATTCCTATGTTTAATAAGATGATTTTGATTATTATGGTGATATTGTAGCTTAATGTTTGTGGTTTAGAGTTTGGGTTGAAGTGGTATTGAAATGGAATGGTAAATCTTGTTGTTTTGGTTAAAAGAATGTAGTATAGTTAAATTCAAGCTTAGGCATAAGTATGAATGTTAAAAATTGAATTGATTGGGGCTGTTATGATGTGATAAGGATGGATGTTGGTTGTATGATTGATTTGAGGTTGAATTGGGATGGTTTTTGAATGGTTTAAAATTGGGAAATAGCGTAAACATAGTCGTCGTAACGTCCGATTTTCTTTAGACTGTTTTTGTGCATAACATTAGGACCCGAGAACCCCCTGCTAGATTATGACCATTGCCATGTCTAAATAGCTCGTGTTACGAGCTTCGTTTTGATATGTAGTTCGTTCGATTCCGATGCACGGTTTAGGAGAAACGACTATTTCAAGTAACGGCGTTTCGCGAACGAAACTTTTCCCCTCGCCTTACTTTGAAACATAGGTTAATGACCAAAAAGGGTTAATTAATGTATGAAACATTTATGGTAAGTGTGTTAGGCAGTTGGTAATACACTCGCGAAGGAATCGCCTTAAAACTCGTAAAGGTTAAATTATTAAAAATGGTGGAGCCGAGGGTACCCGAGTTACTTAAGAGAATCAGTAAGCGCAAAACAAGCGTTAGAGTCTAAGTTAGTTAAAGTATAGATTTACAAGTGACTTTGGTTTAATTCCAACTTACTTGTTGCTTATAGGTTACCAGACTCGACCCGAGCCATTTGTAACCCCCAGTCGCTCAGGCAAGTTTTCTACCCGTTATAACTGTTGTTGTGTTGTATTTGTGTATATGCATGATCTTGCGTTAAATGCATATTTGTTATAGCAAATTCTTGCGATATATTGTAGCATGTTATATAGTACATATGCATGCCTGTTTCGTATTCTTGCCATATATATCTGAATGGTTCAGTTGATAATACCTATGCTAGAGGATAGCGGTAATTTGCATATACCCTTATTATAGGGACCCAAAAGGTGAAAACATTTTCTAAAACCGGGAGTCGAGGATCCCGAGTAGATTTTGTATATATGTATATATATATATATATATATTTATATATATATATGGTTATAGTTTTCAAAACTATTAATCGAATAAGGGTTATTCGATAACTTTATATTATTATTGAATATTAATTGGATATTCATTCGAGGATGTATGACTCCTTTATTTTATGAATATTATTTATAATATTCATTCGAGGTATTATGACTCCGCTTATTACTGAAATATATTCTTTATTTCATTAAAGAATAAGGTGTCAATAATCAAACTTATTTTCGATTATTCAAATAAAGATAGTACTTTTATATAAGTATATCTTTGGTTATTTAATATCCATTTCAAGTATAAGTTTTAATACTTCTACTTCGATTATTTTTATGAGGATTATCTTTATGAGAATATTATTTAAATAATAATATTCAGACATTTTCTAAATATATTGGGACTGATTTACTTCATTAAATCAGCATTACTCCAAACACTCTTTAAAGTGTTTTCGAGTCTTTAAAATGATTTTAAAAGTTAGAGCGGATCCCAAAACTCATTTTTTTATATATTTAAGATCTTCCTTTTAAAGGGGATTTAAATACTCGCTCAAAACCAGAGGGATCCGGCTCTGTGGTGTATTTTATATTCACAATGAGGTTGTTGTTTTGATAAATGAATTGATTACTTACCCAAAGTTCGGGAAGTAAGTCCATCTATTTGAGTCGGCATAAGCAACATGGGCTCAGTGGGCGTCCATGAAACTGTAAGTGGCTTAGTGGGAGTCCATCAAATGCGTAAGTGGCTGAGTGGCAGTCCAGTATAAGGTCCTATTGCGACCAGGGTGATGACCAGTGGGGAATTCATCCATCTACTAGTAGAAAAGGTTACTTATTGGTATCTTTGCCTGATCAGCAAGATATCAGGTTTATGCCAAAATTCTTTCCTTTCCAAATTTATTAGATATTGCAATTCTGTTCATACTTTACATGACAGAGATTTTCAGGAAACGTATGTATATATATAGGTGTATATATATATCGGGACTTAATGAGGTATATCATAACTTCATTTCCTTCAAAATATTTCAAAGATTGAATCTATACAAGTCTTATCTTGTAGTCTCATCAGTGTTATGAACTTTTGAAACTAATTATAACTTGAACGGTGGTAGTTCAAGTAGTATTTGGAAAAGATATAAGTATATTGGAGTATCTTGTAACTTCATCTTTTAAACTTATATCTAGTAAATGATTATCTTATGCATGACAAAGATTTTCAGAAAAACGTTGAGACAAGGTTAGATATATGAGATCACCTTGCAACGATATTTTTATACAGTTATACACTGGAACTCTGTGTGTATTATGCATGGAAGAGGACTTCCCATATTTTGAAAAGTATATGTGTATATATATATACTGAATATTTTGCGACTTCATCGCATTAAGATATCAACTTGGTTCATTTCTTTTGACCAAGACTTTCATGAGTACTATGAGAAGGCTCATATATTGTTAATCATTATACATATTATTTTGGTGGGCTTGCTGCTCACCCTTGCTTCTTCTTTCATCACACAACATCAGATAGATAAGATGAACAGGACCAAGCTCCCAATTCGTAAGCGGATAGGAAACGTACCGCAGCTTTCTGGAAGCGTTGAGGCCGCTGTAGCTGAGGTAGAAATTACCAATAGGCTAAGTTTTCAACTAATAATGTACCAGACTTATGTATATCATGAATTGTAATAATGGCAAAGAAATGTAAATTTATTCAGAAACCTGTTTAAGGTGAATTGGCATATAATTGTGGAATAAAACGACTTGTGATTATTTTTGGATATTCATCTCTGAGACTATAACTTGTGGTGTGTGTGTTTATTGTGGGGTCACAGTACAGAGTAGTTGATTATTTATTAAGATTGGGTGTTATTAAGGGAAATGGAACTCGTGACAACCCGGATCCCCGACCCCGGATTTGGGGGTGTTACAGAAGTGGTATCAGAGCTAAGCGTTATAAACCTCAGAGATGATGTGACGTTAAGATAATAAGTTCACTAAGATAATAAGAACTCTTGCCAAGTTCATAGTCGGGCTACCTAACGTAGTACTGACAGTTAAAACCCTTATGGGAACCCTTATAAATATCATGATAGGAGTGTAGTTCGTTATCGTATATGGTAGCGGGACTCCGAACCCTGAGGTTGAGGAGCAACAGCGCGATGATGTTTTATTACTAATTGGAGATCGGATTGTGGATCCGATAGAGTGTCCTAATGCAGGACCGGATGATGTTGATATTGAGGATGTAGCGGTTGAGGATGTTGTCCTAGAAGGGATAGTTGTTGAGGAGGATCCCATGGAGGATCCTGACAAGATTGGATAAAGGACCACTGATGAATTGATAACCATGGTTAGGTCGACTACCAGAGGTAGGATTGGCCGGTCACTACCGGAGGTTCATTCAAGTTTGTAAAGATAGTAGCCCCTTTAACGCGGCTTACTCGTAAGACTGAGAAGTTCGAATGGATAGAGAAATACGAGAACAGCTTTCAAGAACTGAAGCAAAGGTTGGTGACGGCCCCTATGCTGGCGTTGCCGGATGGAAAAGGAGATTTTGTGAAGTGTAGTGACGCTTCGCACAAGGGCTTAGGGTGCGTGCTTATGCAGCACGGTAAGGTAATCGCGTACATGTCAAGACAATTAAGGTAATATAAAATTGGATATCCCCACCCATGAGCTTGGGCTCGTGGCAATAGTTTTGCCCTAAAGATTGGAGGCACTACTTGTATGGAGAGAAGTGCGAGATTTACCTAAGCCATAAGTACTCTAGTACATTTTCCCGTAGAGAAAGCTCAACATACGCCGGAGGAGGCGGTTAGAGCTAATCAAGAATTATAATTGGGAGATTATTTATCATTCGGGGAAAGCCAATGTGGTGGTTGATGCCCTTAGTAAAAAGGAGAGACTCAAGATGATCATGTCTTTGAGAAAGTTTATAAGAGATTTTGAGAAAATGGAAATAGAAGTGAAGGTAACCGGAGCCGGTATCGAAAAGATGTTTGAGATTGCAATACAGTCCGAATTATCGGAAAAGAACATATTGTGCCAGAAAAAGTGATGAATGAAGGCAGAGAGCCAACAATTAGATAAAAGATTAATACCGAGAAAGATGATAAAGGAATAATGAGGTATTCCTACAGAATTTGGGTTCCAAATGTTCAAGAGCCTAAAGATGAAATCTTAGATGAAAGCTAGTTTGAGGAATAAGATTTAGAGCAAACCCTGAACGTGATAGTCAGGGAGGTCGCCATCAAGATAGAAGGAACCCATGACATAATGGAGTGGAAAATGAGGATTTTAAATTAAAAGATGACCCCAATTATGGGGAGTAGGATGAAACATTTCATACTAAGGAAACAGAAAGTCAAGTAAGGAAAGGAGACCCGAGACGGTACTCCTATACGGCAATTCATGGACCTGTCTAAAAAGAACTTAGACTATTATCCCCAACCACCACCTTGAGGAAACCATGCGGTAGGAAATTCTTTCATGACCTTTAAGTCGCTAAGCTCTCAGAGTTCCAAGGAACAAGCTGACCCAGCCGAGGCAAGAGCCTGGCTAAAGGAAATAGAGGAATCATTTGAGATTCTAAATGATTGGCGGTGTACAAAAGACTATTTTTATCACTTATCTTCCTAAGAGAGAGGCCACCCGCTGGTGAAAGGCCAAGGAAGGCACGGAGCAAGAGATTATAATAAACTGATTTAAGTTCAGTCAATTGTTTTCGAGAAAGTACTTCCCAAGGTTATGGAGATAGTGTAAAAGCTTTAGAGCCAGAACAAAGGTAGACGAGTATGATGAATTATGAATCTAAGTTGTAAAAGTTATCAAGATTCGTTCTGAGGACACGAATCCAGAATGACGGGATGTTTAAAATCAATGTTTATGTTGTGTTGGTTCATGAAATAATGATAAGAGAAAGGAAAATAAAAAGAAACTGAAGTGGAAAGGAATATAAAGGCAATAGAGTTTGAGGAATGATAAGGGAGTTGGGTATGAGGAAACCCTAAAGACTCGTAGCAATAGAAATAGAAAAGTATGTAATCGTCAGGATGAGGGTGATTCACCATGAGTTAAAGTTGATGATTGAAGGAACAAGAGATACATATATTTTATCCCCTGTAAGTTGGGAGGATTCGAGGAAACCTTGAGATAGTTCGAAGGATAAATAATGAGACGCGGATAGACTGAGGAGACAAGGAAGTAAGAAATTAGGAAAATTGGATGAAGGAAGTGACCTTCAAGAATGTGAAGTGTAAGACCGGTGGCTTGATACCCAGGAAGGGAGACGCCAGGTATGAGAGATATCCCAACATTGAGATGATTGTTGAGATAAACAACAAAAGTAAATAAGGAATTATTAAGAAGAAGTTCACGTTGAACACGACCAATATCTTCCAGAACATCCTTGTTATCGTTACCAAATTAGGCAAGACAAGCGGATAACCGTTGTTATCTTTTGGAGGCCATATTGATTGACCCCATTTTGAATACAGATGTTATTGTGAAATTAGACATGTACTATCGAGGTGGGAATGATTGAATAAGACACCCTTATCAGGGATATATGACTTGATTTATCCATGGAAGGATGCAGGTACCTTTTAAAGGTGGAATTAAGGATAGAACATCGGTAACTTAAAATGAATCCTAGGGGAATGCATAAAGGTTGGCATTTCACCCTTAATAGGGACAGTATGAGTTTTGACAGTATGATTGGGAAAGGGTTAAGGTAACAACAACCTTTAAGAATCAGTGGAGAAATTTTTCAGAAGTATATAGACAATGGTTCTAGTATTAGTAAATGGTATTTTGATATGCCCTGTATCTAGGGAATACAGGAGGAAAGATTGAAGGATAACCTTAGAGGTTTTACAAGGAAAAAGGTAATATTCAAAATTCTCAAGAATAGAAATGTGGATAAAGGAAATATGACGTAATTATAATGATGCCAAGTGGGGCACGTGTTTAACCACGAGAAAGTATGAATCGAACCAGTAAAGGTCGAAATTGTTCAGGGCAATTAGGGCCCAGGATAAAAGATGTTCTAAGTATGATTGAGAGTCAGTCTTGACAGTGATTAGCCTCTAAAGACTGAGGCAATAACTTATGGAAAAATGGTGATATTTTTTTTACTCATCTGATTTTAAGGAAAACATCTTCACTCAAGCAGTGATCGGAAATAGGGTAGAAAATTAGTGAAAGTGGTTAAGACGACATTGATTGTAAGGAAATATTACTATCAGGAAAGGCCAAAGAGGTGGCCGACACTTTAAATGTAAGAAGACAATTACAGGCGCTCGTGCCAGAGGAATACAGTAATAATGGTTGAAGCCGTAAAGGTTGTTTTATGGTTTGAGAGATTGACATTCCTTCTGATGACTGTGCAATACCCAACCGTAATAGTGGTTGGTAAAGGTTAATTCGTGTAATCGCCATGAGCGGGCTATCTACCTCAGAAGGTACTATCTTGAGAATAATCCAGGACCATATTTCAAAAAAAAAGGACTAAACGAACCTTGAGTTAAGTCTTCTTTTTAAGGCATACGATTAAGAATTGTATTCACCTGCTATCGTTGCTTTGACTGAAACTCTTCTGCAATTTTATCTACTTCATGTCATGTATGTATGTCAGGATCAGGAGTGTTTTTCATGAATCATGAATGGTGATTAGGTTACCTCCTTAGAAGAATTTTATACGACATATATGGACTCCGTATGGTTAGATATTAAGATTTCATGGAAAGTGAATGATGACAGTAGGTCAGTGGTGGACCATATTAAGGCAGCAATGATTCTGCGAGTAATGAGCTGATTACAACCATGAGAGTTGTATTGGAATGGATGTTGAGATTAAGTACCACTAATCGGGTCGTGGTAGTGTATAAGTTATCATTGATAGACTAATTAAGTAGAGTATCTACCTATTGAATATTTATTCCTTCTTATCAATAGAGAGTCGTACTACTATATGAGGAAGGTTGCGGTGCGAGCATAGAATCCTAGTAGCGGTGATATATAGAATGAGATCCCAGATTCGATTTTCGATGTCGAGGGAGTTTCAAAGGTGATTGTGTATAAGCTCGAGGAAGAGCATGGGTCCATAGAATGATGGACGGGATAGCGAAAATATTTAGGCATGTGAAATACGATGCTATAACACTTGATGTTGATATAATATATATGTTTTGTTCTCCTATGACAGACCTCTATAGTTCAGAGGTAGATTCCAAGCCAGATATTTTATGGCAATAAAATTTTTACGAATACACAATTCTCTTCAGTTCGTTCTTTTCTCTTATTTTCATTTCATGTAAGCTGAGAAGAACAACCCTTCCAGAAGGAGAGGTATTGTCGAATGACTATCTATCTGTGTGATAGAAGCCTAGTAGGATACCATCTATTGTTTAATTGCTTGTCAAGTACTAAAGGCTGGCCACCTTCTGTACTAACTATGCAATGTAACAAGTGTTCATGATCATAGTGATCTCTCAATAAATTCTTTTACTTCTATATGAAGGACTAAGCTTTCGAAGATAGAAGCAGCTGAAAAAGGAGTAGTAAAGTTGTGGTGGTATGCAGAATGGAAACACATTCGTGATACTAAGGTTGACGTGGTTATTAAAAGGTTATAGAACACTAACGAGCAAAAGTATAACCAGTATAATATTAGGAACGGAAGGTGATAGCGATTACGAACTAGAAAAGAATGGGTATTGAGAAGCAAAAGCTATAATGTTAGAAGCTATGATGAGAGTCTGTGCAATAGACTTGAAAGAATTTAGAATGATCACTTAACGCGGATTAAGTTATCTTACGACAATATGTCATTATCGAGATGTCGCCTTATGAGATCCTTGAGGGAAGACAATGTTGATCTCCCTTATGTTAGGATGAAGTTGTAGAGCGCAAGATGCTCGGACCCGCAGTAGTCCAAATGACCAGGGATATAATAGATCTAATCAGAGGATGGCTGGTAGTAACCCAAGATGGACATAAGAGGTATGATGATTTGACTCAAAAACGGCAAAGAGTATGAAATAGAGGGCCTAATAATGTTATAGGTATCCCCTTGGAAACCCTTGGAAAGGATTGATGAGGTTCGGAAAGAAAGGAAAGCTAAGTCTACAATTTGTTGGACCCTTGGATATATTAAGAAGTATTGGGAAGTTAGCATATGAGCTAGCCTTACTGTAACACCCCCAGATCCGGGGTCGGGGATCCGGGTTGTCACGGTCTTTCTTTCCACAATATCACTTCACTTAATTAATAATAAATAACCTCATGCTGTGGCCCCACACTAACACACACCACAACCCGTTATAGTCTCAGAGATGATATTGAAATAAGTACAAGTCTTTGAATCCATAATTTAAAATTATTACAACCCAAAATGATTACTTGATAATTTACAGTTAATTGCCATTATCTGCCACAAGTTATAATTATACATAATTTGATTCTCAAAAGTAGATGGTCTGAACTATAATGGATCTACCTCTGCAGCTATAGCAGCCACAACATCATCGGGAAGACGCGGGGCGCTTCCCACGCGCTTGCGCTGGGTCTGCTGGAGTCTGGCCATCTCTCCTAACTGTTGTTGTGTGATGAAGAAATAAAGCAAGAGTGAGCCTTACAGCTCGCAAGATAATACATAGTGATAACAATAATATAAGTATCTAAATGGATACTCACTAGAATCTTTATCGTGTGTAAGATAATTACTTACTAGATATAATGTAAAAACAAGGAATGAAGTTACCAATACTTCACCACACTTATATCATTTATAAAGCTACTTGAACTACCACCGTTCAAAGTATTATAAGTTTTAAGAAAAACATCCCATAGATGAGACCACAAGTTAAGACTTGAATAGATTCAATCTTTGAAATATTATTGAATGAAAAAGTTATGAGATACTTTATTTAGTCCCGATATATATATATCCACATATATATATCTCTAAAACATTTCCTGGAACCTCTGTTATGTAAAGTATGAACAGAGTTGCAATATCCAATAAATTTGGAAGGAAAAGAAAACCTTTGGCATAAACCAGATATCTTGCTGATCAGGCAAAGATACCCATAAGTAACCTTTTCTACTAGTAGATGGACGAATTCCCCACTGGTCATCACCCTGGTCATAATTAGGACCTTATGCTGGACTGCCACTCAGCCACTTATGCATTTGATGGACTCCCACTGAGCCACTTACACTATCATGGACGCCCACTGAGCCCATGTTGCTTATGCCGACTCAATAGATGGACTTACTTCCCGAACGATGGGCAAGTAATCAAGATGTTTTCTCAAAACAGCAACCTCGTTGCGAATGTAAAATACACCACTGAGCCGGATCCCTCAAGTTTTGAACGAGTATTTAAATCCCCTTTAAAAGGAAGATCTTAAATATAAAAATGAGTTTTGGGATCCGCTCTATCTTTTAAAAATCATTTTGAAGACTCGAAAACACTTTATAGAGTGTTTGGAGTAAAGCTGATTTAATGAAGTAAATCAGTCCCCAGAATATTTAGAAAATGACTGAATATTATTAATTAAATAATATTCCCATAAAGAATAATCTTTATAAAAATAATTGAAGTAGAAGTATTGAAATTTATACTTGAAACGAGTATTAAATAACCAAAGATATACTTATATAAAAGTATTATCTTTATTTGAATAATCGAAAATAAGTTTGATTATTTACACCTTATTCTTTAATAAAATAAAGAATATATTTCAGCAAATAATCGGAGTCATAGATCCTCAAATGAATATTCAAAAATATTCATTAAATAATATAAACTGAGTCATAAGCCCTCGAATGAATATTCAAATAATATTCATTAAATAATATAAAAGAGTCATAAGTCCTCGAATGAATATTCGAAATAATATTCAATAATAAAATAAAGGAGTCATAAGTCCTCGGATGAATATTCGAAATAATATTCAATAATAAAATAAAGTTAAAGTTATCGAATAAACCTTATTCGATTAATAGTTTTGAAAATTATAACCATATATATATAAATATATATATATATCCATATCCATATATACAAAATGTACTCGGGATCCTCGACTCCCGGTTTTAGAAAATATTTTCACCTTTGGGTCCCTATACTAAGGGTATATGCAAGTTACCGCTATCCTCTAGCATAGGTATTATCAACTGAACCAACAGATATATATTCCAAGAATATGAAACAGGCATGCATATATACCATATCACATGCTACAATATATCGCATCATTTGCTAATTATCCAACATGCATCTATCGCAAGATAATGCAAATACATATATTCATCACAACAACAGTATAACAGATAGAATACTTGCCTGAGCGACTTGGGGGTGAGAAAGGCTCGGGACGAGTCTGATAACCTATAAACAACAAGTAAGTTGGAATTAAACCAAAATCACTTGTAAACCTATACTTTAACTAACTTAGACTCTAACGCTTGTTTTGCGCTCACCGATTCGCTTAAGTCACTCGGGTACCCTCGGCTCCACCATTTTTAATAATTTAACCTTTACGAGTTTTAAAGCGATTCCTTCGCGAATGTCTTACCAACTGCCTAACACACTTACCATAAATGTTTCATACATTAATTAACCCTTTTTGGTCTTTAACCTATGTTTCAAAGTAAGGTGAGGGAAAAAGTTTTGTTCGCAAAACGTCGTTACTTGAAACGGTCGTTTCTCCTAAACCGTGCATCGGAATCGAACGAACTACATATCAAAACGAAGCTCGTAACATGAGCTATCTAAACATGGCAGTGGTCATAATCTAGAAGGGGGTTCTCGGGTCCTAATGCTATGCACAAAAACAGTCCAAAGAAAATCGGACGTTACGACGGCTATGTTTACGCGATTTCCAAATTTTAAACCATACAAAACCAACCACAAACCAACCTCAAATCCAACACACAACCAACATCCATCCTTATCACATCATAACAACCCCAACCAATTCAATTTAATCATTCATACTTATGCTTAAACTTAACTTTAATCATACTTAAGTTCCTTTAAATCAAAACCACAACAATTACCATTCCATTTCACTACCATTCCAAATCCCAAACTCTAAATCATAACAACAAACTACAATATCAACCCTCTAATCAAAATCATCTTATAATATATAGGAATCTAGGGTTTGGAGATGGTATACCTTCCTTGAAGTGGTGGGTGGAGCTAGGAAGCCTTAAGAAGCTTTGAGAAGTCTTAAGAATGCTTGGATCTTCAAGAAAAACAAGAAAAAGTTCAAGTTAAAAACTTGAAAACACTATTCATTGTCTTCTTCTTTGATTAAATGAAGAAGATTGAGAAGGAATTAATGGCTTAAACTCATGATATAGTCCTAACTAAGCATGAAGATGATTAGGGAATTATCTTACCAATTTAGGAAGCTTGGATCTTGGATTTTGAATTTCTCTTGCCTTTTGAATAGTGAAAAGCCGTGAGCAATGAAGAACAAAGCCTTGGTTGCTTTTGATTTTTGATGAAAATGATTTTACTTGGCTTGGTTGATTGGTTTTTGTGCTTGCTTTAGTCAATTACTTTCTTGCCCTTGAAATTGTGTGGTTACAAAGCTACCACACCTCCTTCCTTCCCATGTCATGCTTATGTCATCCTCATGATGTCATCCTCCCTTCCTTGTCCTCTTTCTATTGGTTGGATGACATCTTTCCCCCTAATCCCTTTGATTAAATTCCTAATCGTTTGCCTAATGACCGCTGATCTGTTATACGGTTTGCTTAACTTTCGTTCTCGTTTATCGTTTGAAGGATCATACCCGGGATCATATTACTTAGGTTCCCTTAACCTTTCTCAATACATTATATTCCTTTTTATGATCCTCTATTATAATCCTTTAATTTAAATCCTTTTTATCCTGTTACCTTATACTCAATTCTCTCCGTATCTTGTGGATTTCTGGGAAAAACCAAAGTGTTCGGAATTGGATTCTGACGATCTTTACATACACTTATATACTTCATAGAGTACTAATAATATCCCAGAATATCCATAACAGAACCCCTACATAGTGTGGCATGAAAAGTTTTCTCATTCAGCTAAAACACTATTCACAAGGGTTACAAAAAGTTGAAAATTTTGGGGTTATTACAGTCTCCCCTCCTTAAAAGGATTCCGTCCCGGAATCAAACAGAAAACAAATGGGGGTACTTTTCTAGCATTGTGCTCTCTAGTTCCCAAGTTGATTCTTCCACATTATGATTCTGCCATAGTACTCTGACTAACTTGATCACTTTGTTCCGAAGCACCTGCTCCTTCTTATCCATAATCCTTACTGGCTTCTCCACGTAAGTTAGATCTGGCTGCATATCCACCTGCTCGTACTCCACTATGTGCCTGGCATCCCGATGATACCTCCTTAGCATTGACACATGGAACACATTATGAACTTGTTGCAAATTAGGGGGTAGGGCTAGCTCGTAAGCTAACTTTCCAATTCGTCTTAATATCTCAAAAGGTCCAATGTATCTTGGGCTTAGTTTTCCCTTCTTTCCGAACCTCATTAATCCCTTCCAAGGGGATACTTTCAGCAGTACTAAGTCCCCTACTTCATATTCCTTGTCCTTTCGGGCTAGGTCTGCATATTTCTTTTGTCTGTCTTGGGCTGCTACAAGTCGCCCTCTGATAAGATCCACTATATCTTTGGTCCTTTGGACCACTTTGGGTCCGAGCATCTTCCGCTCTCCTACTTCATCCCAGTATAAGGGAGATCGACACCTTCTTCCGTACAGGGCCTCATAAGGCGGCATTCCGATGCTAGCATGAAAGCTATTGTTATAAGAAAACTCGATCAACGGCAAGTGATCATCCCAACTTCCTTTAAGGTCTATTGTACAGACTCTCAACATATCCTCTAGTGTCTGGATGGTCCTTTCACTCTGTCCATCCGTTTGGGGATGGTACGCGGTACTCATATTTAACTTAGTCCCCGCACACTCCTGAAAGCTCCTCCAAAATCTGGAGTTGAACCTAGGGTCTCGGTCTGAGACAATGGACGCTGGGACTCCATGTCGTGTCACTATTTCCTTAAGGTAAATGTCCACCAGTCTATCGACTGTGTATCTCTCATTGATAGGAATGAAATGAGCTGACTTTGTCAGTCGGTCTATAATTACCCAAATGGCGTCGTGATTGGCTTTCGTCCTTGGCAAGCCTACAACAAAATCCATCGCTATCTGTTCCCATTTCCATTCGGGAATCTCCAGGGGTCGCAAAAGTCCACTGGGTCTCTGGTGCTCTGCCTTTACTCTTTGGCAAGTCAAACACTTGTTTACCCATTCTGCTACGTCCCTCTTCATGTTGGGCCACCAATAATATTCCTTCAAATCCCTATACATCTTGGTACTTCCTGGGTGAATGGAATACCTTGAACTATGGCTTTCATCCAAAATCTCATCTTTAAGTTCTTGAACATTCGGAACCCAAATTCGGTAGGAGTACCTCATTATCCCCTTATCATCTTTTTCAGTATGGATCTCCTCTCCAGTCATCGACTCTCTGCCTTCATTCATTATTTTCTCCTGACACAATCTGATCTTTTCCAATAACTCTGGCTGCATTGAGATCTCAAAAAGCTTTTCAGTTCCGGTTCCGGTTCCGGTTACCTTTACTTCTATTTCCATTCTCTCAAAATCCCTTATCAACTTTTCCGAAGTCGTTATCATTCTGAGTCTTTCCTTTCTACTAAGGGCATCAGCCACCACATTGGCTTTCCCTGGATGATAGAGAATCTCACAATCATAGTCCTTGATTAGTTCTAACCATCTCCTCTGGCGCATGTTGAGCTCTTTCTGCGTAAATATGTACTTGAGGCTCTTATGGTCTGTGAAAATCTCGCACTTCTCTCCATACAAGTAGTGCCTCCAAATTTTTAAAGCAAATATTATTGCCGCGAGCTCAAGGTCATGAGTAGGATATCTAACCTCGTATTCCTTCAATTGTCTCGACGCATACGCAATAACTCTACCGTGCTGCATAAGCACACATCCTAATCCTTTGTACGACGCGTCACTATATATCACAAAATCTCCTTTTCCGTCCGGCAATGCCAATACCGGAGCCGTTATCAACCTTTTCTTTAATTCATGAAAACTGTTCTCGCATTTCTCCGTCCATTCAAACTTCTCTGTCTTACGAGTAAGTCGTGTCAAAGGGGCTGCGATCTTCGCAAAGTCCTGTACAAATCTACGATAGTAGCCGGCCAATCCTATGAAACTCCTTACCTCTGTGGGTGTGGTTGGCCTTTCCCAATTTGAGACCGCCTCTATCTTGGAGGGGTCGACCAATACTCCTTCTTTATTGATCACATGTCCTAAAAAATGTACTTCATTCCGCCAGAATTCACACTTCGAGAATTTGGCATATAACTGCTCCTCTCTGAGTATTCCTAGAGCTATCCTCAAATGCTCTGCATGTTCTGCCTCAGTCCTTGAGTAGATCAAAATATCATCGATAAAAACTATCACACACTTGTCCAAGTACTTCTTAAATACTCTATTCATTAAATCCATGAAAGCCGCTGGGGCGTTGGTTAATCCAAAGGACATTACCAAGAACTCATAATGCCCATACCTGGTACGGAACGCTGTCTTGGAAATATCTTCGGGTTTAATCTTTAGTTGGTGATATCCAGTTCTCAGGTCAATCTTGGAAAAATAAATAGCATCCTTTAGCTGGTCGAACAGATCGTCTATTCTAGGCAATGGGTACCTGTTCTTTATGGTTAGCTTGTTCAACTCTCGATAGTCTATGCACAACCTCATGCTCCCATCTTTCTTCTTAACAAATAAAACTGGTGCTCCCCACGGAGACACACTGGGTCTTATCATACCCTTATCCAAGAGTTCCTGCAATTGGATAGCTAATTCCTTCATTTCTAACGGGGCTAACCGGTAAGGTGCTTTTGAAACTGGCGCCGTCCCTGGGGCCAACTCAATAGCAAATTCAATCACTCTATCGGGTGGTAATCCCGGAAGGTCTTGTGGGAATACATCTTCAAATTCGTTGACTACTGGAATATCTTGTAAGTTGGGCACCTCCTTCTGCGTGTCCACCACATAGGCTAGGTAAGCCTCACTTCCTTTTCGTAGCATCCTTTTGGCCTGGGCCATAGTCAAAAATTTCTGCGTCTGCCTCTTTCCTCTAAATATAACTTCTTTCTTCCCGGGGATATTTAACTTAACTTTCTTCCCTTTACAGTCTATCTGAGCATCGTTGTTAGATAGCCAGTCCATTCCCAAAATCACATCAAACTCCCCTAATTTAAAAGGAATCAGATCAACACTGAAAGATTGCTCCCCTATGCCTATCTCACAGGCGGGGTGAATCTGGTTAACAGGAATAATTTCATGATTGGCTATTTCTACTTGTAAGGGTTCTATCAAGGGTTCAGCCTTAAGTCTTAACTTACGCGCAAGGTCCGTTGATATAAAAGATTTAGTTGCTCCCGAATCAAATAAAACATTTGCACTGACTGAATTTAGAGAAAGGGTACCTGCTATCACATCTGAATCTTTCATAGCATCCTGGACTGTCATGTTGAAAGTCCTCGCAGTAGGTGGCTTATTAGAAGCAGCCCTGCTTGCTCCCGAAGCTGCTGGTTTGTTCATTGGGCATTCCTTCTTCCAATGACCCGGGCGTCCACACCGATGACAATTGGTGGTTGGAACGACGGCAGGGGTTGATGATGGGCACTTAGTTGAATAGTGGCCTTCCCGACCGCACTTAAAACAGGTTACTGGCCTTCCTTTACACTCCCCAGCGTGATTCCTTCCACATATTTTACAGGCTGGCAATGGGGGTCGAGACTGGTTGGAATAGGACATTCTTGACTTCTGGCCGCCCTGGCTCACACTCACACTCATTGGCCGCTTAAACCCAGTGTTCCTTCCTGGTAGGGACACTGCTCCTCGATTAAATCTAGTTGGGAAGCTCCTTCCTGCGGAACCTCCACCCATGCTCATACTTTTCCTCTTTATTCCTTTCTCCTCTATTTCCTTCTGCATCTGTTCACTTCCAACTTCTACAATCGTTGCCTTTTGCACCAGAGTGGCATAGTCCATAAGCTCAAGGATTGCCACCCTATTCTGAATCCACGGTTTCAGTCCCTGCTGAAACCTCCTAGCTTTCTTTTCCTCGGTGCTCACAAACTCCGGCACAAACCTTGATAACTCAGTAAATTTTGCTTCGTACTCTGCTACAGACAAGTTATTCTGCTTTAGCTCCAAGAACTTGAGCTCCATCTGGTTTTCCATAAACCTCGGGAAATACTTTCCCAGAAACAACTGACTAAATCTCTCCCAGGTTATAATAGCATCTGTCTCCATGTTTTTCTTGGCCTCCCACCAGTAGTTAGCTTCTCCTTTCAGAAGGTAGGTAGCAAATACAGTCTTCTGTGCCTCCTCGGTACTCAAAATCTCAAAAGATTTCTCCATTTCCTTTAACCATGCCCTTGCCTCAACTGGGTCGGCTGATCCGTGGAACTCAGGGGGCTTAAGGGACTTAAAAGCCCTGAAAGAGTTTGCCACTGCATTGTTACTTCCTTGAGGGGGTGGGTTGGGTTGACGTTCCAAATTCTGTCTTAGGAGTTGCATGAACTGGCTCATGGGATCCATGCCTGGGTTTGGTACTGGTTGCTCAACCTCGGTTTCTCCTTCCTCAGCCTCTATCTCAAATCCCTCAACATCATATGTTTCCTCTTCCTTTTCATACAGGGAGTCATCCTGTTCCACATAATCCTCATCTTCCTCTTCACTATGTTCTTGGTTTCTATTGTCCTGATTATGGCTTCCCTGGTCCTCAGATCCAGGGTTCGCCCTAGTTCCAATCTTTCTTGGCGGCATGATTCTGATAATAATAAAAACAATTATTGGGAAAATTCAACGTTAGGTCACAATCATATACAACATTGTGCCTTGCACAGCTCTTATAATGGGGAGAACGTATATCGCAATTCTATTATTTTAAGAAAGTTCTAATACGAAGTGCAGTAATAATAATGATAAAAACAGTGATCCCGTCACTATGGAACTGAACCGAAAGGAAACAAATATATACATAATGCGAGAAATACATAGTTTGATCTGGTCAAAAGTACAACAGTGCTACAGTCATCTGTCCCAAAAGTGATACACAAGAGTCTATCTGTCTAGTCAGAAAAAGGGATGCTATATACAAGTCAACTATCCCGGAAAATTGGCTCTTACTAAGGCCTCGGCTAACTAGACAACTAGACTATTCCATCATCAATCCTGAATCACACACCGGAGCGGGTCAGCTCCCAAACCCTTTCCATCGCACGACGGAAGATATAGTCGGCCTGCCGCCTGGAGATCCTACCATGCCTGTCCCCCTGGAGAGATCTGAGTCTCGCTCGGGATGTGAGCTCTATCCCCGTAAGCTCCCTCCTCAAGGATCGGGGTATAGAAGCCCTGGTCTCATAAGCTCGGGTACGCCTACCCGTCCTCTCTGCATCCAACTCCCTCCTGGCCTCATCTAGTCGGCCCTCGGCAACAGCCACTCGGGTTCTCAATACATCCTGAACATATCCATGAGCTAACGAAGACTGCCTGTGGGCAGGGTCAAGAGGTGGTGAATCCGGAGCCGCTGAGGGTGCCTCCTCGGTCTGCCTAGGCTCGGAAGTATGGGTCTCTGAGCTGTCATCATCAGGAATCCAAGATAGTGGTGGAGGGGTAGGGGCTCTGACCACCGGAAGTGTGGGTAAAGGGATACCAGCATACACTACCATAGATCCAACACGCTCCTCAGCTACTGGGACCTCATCCGGGTCCTCCTCATCTGGAATAGCAATAACCTCTGTCTCTGACTCCTCTGAGGGGTCCTCCTCATCTGAAACAGCAATGACCTCCGTCTCAGGCTCCTCTGGGGGGTCCTCCTGATCCTCCTCCATCTCAGGCTCCTCCTGATCCTCAACATCTAGCAATGCCTCATCATGCTCACGCTCGAACATCTCAGGGTCCTCTATCTCAGGCGCCTACACATTAAACGAGCTAAGTTACTATCATGATACTTATAAGGGTTCCCATAAGGGTTTTAACTATCAGCACTACTTTAAGTAGTCCGACCATGAACTTGGCAAGAGTTCTTATTATCTTTGTGAGTTTGTTATTATATCGTCGCATCATCTCTGAGGTTTATAACGCTTAGCTCTGATACCATTTCTGTAACACCCCCAGATCCGGGGTCGGGGATCCGGGTTGTCACGGTCTTTCTTTCCACAATATCACTTCACTTAATTATTAATAAATAACCTCATGTTGTGACCCCATACTAACACACACCACAACCCGTTATAGTCTCAGAGATGAAATTGAAATAAGTACAAGTCTTTGAATCCATAATTTAAAATTATTACAACCCAAAATGATTACTTGATAATTTACAGTTAATTGCCATTATCTTCCACAAGTTATAATTATACATAATTTGATTCTCAAAAGTAGATGGTCTGAACTACAATGGATCTACCTCTGCAGCTATAGCAGCCACAACATCATCGGGAAGACGCGGGGCGCTTCCCACGCGCTTGCGCTGGGTCTGCTGGAGTCTGGCCATCTCTCCTAACTGTTGTTGTGTGATGAAGAAATAAAGCAAGAGTGAGCCTTACAGCTCGCAAGATAATACATAGTGATAACAATAATATAAGTATCTAAATGGATACTCACTAGAAGCTTTATCGTGTGTAAGATAATTACTTACTAGATATAATGTAAAAACAAGGAATGAAGTTACCAATACTTCACCACACTTATATCATTTATAAAGCTACTTGAACTACCACCGTTCAAAGTATTATAAGTTTTAAGAAAAACATCCCATAGATGAGACCACAAGTTAAGACTTGAATAGATTCAATCTTTGAAATATTATTGAATGAAAAAGTTATGAGATACTTTATTTAGTCCCGATATATATATATCCACATATATATATCTCTAAAACATTTCCTGGAACCTCTGTTATGTAAAGTATGAACAGAGTTGCAATATCCAATAAATTTGGAAGGAAAAGAAAACCTTTGGCATAAACCAGATATCTTGCTGATCAGGCAAAGATACCCATAAGTAACCTTTTCTACTAGTAGATGGACGAATTCCCCACTGGTCATCACCCTGGTCATAATTAGGACCTTATGCTGGACTGCCACTCAGCCACTTATGCATTTGATGGACTCCCACTGAGCCACTTACACTATCATGGACGCCCACTGAGCCCATGTTGCTTATGCCGACTCAATAGATGGACTTACTTCCCGAACGATGGGCAAGTAATCAAGATGTTTTCTCAAAACAGCAACCTCGTTGCGAATGTAAAATACACCACTGAGCCGGATCCCTCAAGTTTTGAACGAGTATTTAAATCCCCTTTAAAAGGAAGATCTTAAATATAAAAATGAGTTTTGGGATCCGCTCTATCTTTTAAAAATCATTTTGAAGACTCGAAAACACTTTATAGAGTGTTTGGAGTAAAGCTGATTTAATGAAGTAAATCAGTCCCCAGAATATTTAGAAAATGACTGAATATTATTAATTAAATAATATTCCCATAAAGAATAATCTTTATAAAAATAATTGAAGTAGAAGTATTGAAATTTATACTTGAAACGAGTATTAAATAACCAAAGATATACTTATATAAAAGTATTATCTTTATTTGAATAATCGAAAATAAGTTTGATTATTTACACCTTATTCTTTAATAAAATAAAGAATATATTTCAGCAAATAATCGGAGTCATAGATCCTCAAATGAATATTCAAAAATATTCATTAAATAATATAAACTGAGTCATAAGCCCTCGAATGAATATTCAAATAATATTCATTAAATAATATAAAAGAGTCATAAGTCCTCGAATGAATATTCGAAATAATATTCAATAATAAAATAAAGGAGTCATAAGTCCTCGGATGAATATTCGAAATAATATTCAATAATAAAATAAAGTTAAAGTTATCGAATAAACCTTATTCGATTAATAGTTTTGAAAATTATAACCATATATATATAAATATATATATATATATCCATATCCATATATACAAAATGTACTCGGGATCCTCGACTCCCGGTTTTAGAAAATATTTTCACCTTTGGGTCCCTATACTAAGGGTATATGCAAGTTACCGCTATCCTCTAGCATAGGTATTATCAACTGAACCAACAGATATATATTCCAAGAATATGAAACAGGCATGCATATATACCATATCACATGCTACAATATATCGCATCATTTGCTAATTATCCAACATGCATCTATCGCAAGATAATGCAAATACATATATTCATCACAACAACAGTATAACAGATAGAATACTTGCCTGAGCGACTTGGGGGTGAGAAAGGCTCGGGACGAGTCTGATAACCTATAAACAACAAGTAAGTTGGAATTAAACCAAAATCACTTGTAAACCTATACTTTAACTAACTTAGACTCTAACGCTTGTTTTGCGCTCACCGATTCGCTTAAGTCACTCGGGTACCCTCGGCTCCACCATTTTTAATAATTTAACCTTTACGAGTTTTAAAGCGATTCCTTCGCGAATGTCTTACCAACTGCCTAACACACTTAACATAAATGTTTCATACATTAATTAACCCTTTTTGGTCTTTAACCTATGTTTCAAAGTAAGGCGAGGGAAAAAGTTTCGTTCGCGAAACGCCGTTACTTGAAACGGTCGTTTCTCCTAAACCGTGCATCGGAATCGAACGAACTACATATCAAAACGAAGCTCGTAACATGAGCTATCTAAACATGGCAGTGGTCATAATCTAGCAGGGGGTTCTCGGGTCCTAATGCTATGCACAAAAACAGTCCAAAGAAAATCGGACGTTACGACGGCTATGTTTACGCGATTTCCAAATTTTAAACCATACAAAACCAACCACAAACCAACCTCAAATCCAACACACAACCAACATCCATCCTTATCACATCATAACAACCCCAACCAATTCAATTTAATCATTCATACTTATGCTTAAACTTAACTTTAATCATACTTAAGTTCCTTTAAATCAAAACCACAACAATTACCATTCCATTTCACTACCATTCCAAATCCCAAACTCTAAATCATAACAACAAACTACAATATCAACCCTCTAATCAAAATCATCTTATAATATATAGGAATCTAGGGTTTGGAGATGGTATACCTTCCTTGAAGTGGTGGGTGGAGCTAGGAAGCCTTAAGAAGCTTTGAGAAGTCTTAAGAATGCTTGGATCTTCAAGAAAAACAAGAAAAAGTTCAAGTTAAAAACTTGAAAACACTATTCATTGTCTTCTTCTTTGATTAAATGAAGAAGATTGAGAAGGAATTAATGGCTTAAACTCATGATATAGTCCTAACTAAGCATGAAGATGATTAGGGAATTATCTTACCAATTTAGGAAGCTTGGATCTTGGATTTTGAATTTCTCTTGCCTTTTGAATAGTGAAAAGCCGTGAGCAATGAAGAACAAAGCCTTGGTTGCTTTTGATTTTTGATGAAAATGATTTTACTTGGCTTGGTTGATTGGTTTTTGTGCTTGCTTTAGTCAATTACTTTCTTGCCCTTGAAATTGTGTGGTTACAAAGCTACCACACCTCCTTCCTTCCCATGTCATGCTTATGTCATCCTCATGATGTCATCCTCCCTTCCTTGTCCTCTTTCTATTGGTTGGATGACATCTTTCCCCCTAATCCCTTTGATTAACTTCCTAATCGTTTGCCTAATGACCGCTGATCTGTTATACGGTTTGCTTAACTTTCGTTCTCGTTTATCGTTTGAAGGATCATACCCGGGATCATATTACTTAGGTTCCCTTAACCTTTCTCAATACATTATATTCCTTTTTATGATCCTCTATTATAATCCTTTAATTTAAATCCTTTTTATCCTGTTACCTTATACTCAATTCTCTCCGTATCTTGTGGATTTCCGGGAAAAACCAAAGTGTTCGGAATTGGATTCTGACGATCTTTACATACACTTATATACTTCATAGAGTACTAATAATATCCCAGAATATCCATAACAGAACCCCTACATAGTGTGGCATGAAAAGTTTTCTCATTCAGCTAAAACACTATTCACAAGGGTTACAAAAAGTTGAAAATTTTGGGGTTATTACACTTACCCCAGAACATGTAGCAAGTCATAACGTGTTTCACGTATCAATGTTAAGGAAGTGTAATTCGGATGCCAGACAAATAGGGGCATATGAGCGCATAGACATGCAACCAGACGTAACCTATATGGAGCAACCAGGAAGGTTATAGAGTGAAAAGGAACAAGTGCTTAAGAGAAGGATTATCAAACTAGGTAGAGTTTGGTGGTAGGACCACAACGTGGGAAAATTTACTTGAGAGTTAGAAAGTACAATGCTAAGAGAGTATCCCTATTCATTTTCTATCTGATTCCGGGACGGAATCCTTTTAAGGAGGGGAGACTGTAATAACCCCAATTTTTGGGAAATTTTTGAAACCCTTATGAATAGTGTTTTTGCTGAATGAGAAAACTTTTCATGCCACACTATATAGGGGTTCTGATATGGATATTCTGAGATTTTATAAGTACTTTATATGGGATATAAGTGTATGTAAAGATCGTCAGAATCCAAATCCGAACACTTTGATTTTTTCCGGAAATACACTAGATACGGAAAGGATTGAGAAAAAGGTAACATGACAAAAAGGATTTAAATTAAAGGATTATAGGAGAGGATCATAAAAGGAATATAATATATTGAGAAAGGTTAAGGGAACCTAAGTAATAAGATCCCGGGTATGATCCCTCAAACGATAAACGAAAACGAAAATTAAGCGAACCGTATAACAGATCAGCGGTCATTAGGCAAACAATTAGGAAGTTAATCAAAGGGATTAGAGAGAGTGATGTCACCCAACCAATGAGAAGAGGACAAGGAGGGAAAGATGACATCACAACATGACATAGGCATGACATGGGAAGGAAGGAGATGTGGTAGATTATTAACCACACAAAATCAAGGTTAAATTGGTAATTAACAAAAAACAAAACAAAACCAAATCAACCAAGCCAAATAATTCATTCTTCATCAAAACAAAAAGAAACCAAGGCATTGTTCTTCATTTGCTCTCGGCTTTTTCATCTTTAAAGGCAAGAAATTTCAAAAATTCAAGATCCAAGCTTCCTAAATTGGTGAGTTAATTCCCTAATCATCCTTATGCATAGTTAGGGCTATATCATGAGTTTAAGCCATCAATTCTTTCTCAATCTTCTTCATTAAATCAATGAAGAAGACAATGAATAGTGTTTTCAAGTTTTTAACTTGAAATTTTTCTTGTTTTCCTTTAAGATCCAAGCATCCCTAAAACTTCTCAAAGCTTCTTAAGGCTTCCTAGCTACTCCCACCACTTCAAGGAAGGTATATCATCTCCAAACCCTAGATTCCTATGTTTAATAAGATGATTTTGATTATTATGGTGATATTGTAGCTTAATGTTTGTGGTTTAGAGTTTGGGTTGAAGTGTTATTGAAATGGAATGGTAAATCTTGTTGTTTTGGGTAAAAGAATGTAGTATAGTTAAATTCAAGCTTAGGCATAAGTATGAATGTTAAAAATTGAATTGATTGGGGCTGTTATGATGTGATAAGGATGGATGTTGGTTGTATGATTGATTTGAGGTTGAATTGGGATGGTTTTTGAATGGTTTAAAATTGGGAAATAGCGTAAACATAGCCGTCGTAACGTCCGATTTTCTTTAGACTGTTTTTGTGCATAACATTAGGACCAGAGAACCCCCTGCTAGATTATGACCATTGCCATGTATAAATAGCTCGTGTTACGAGCTTCGTTTTGATATGTAGTTCGTTCGATTCCGATGCACGGTTTAGGAGAAACGACCGTTTCAAGTAACGGCGTTTCGAACAAAACTTTTCCCCTCGCCTTACTTTGAAACATAGGTTAAAGACCAAAAAGGGTTAATTAATGTATGAAACATTTATGGTAAGTGTGTTAGGAAGTTGGTAAGACACTCGCGAAGGAATCGCCTTAAAACTCGTAAAGGTTAAATTATTAAAAATGGTGGAGCCGAGGGTACCCGAGTGACTTAAGAGAATCAGTAAGCGCAAAACAAGCGTTAGAGTCTAAGTTAGTTAAAGTATAGATTTACAAGTGACTTTGGTTTAATTCCAACTTACTTGTTGCTTATAGGTTACCAGACTCGTCCCGAGCCATTTGTAACCCCCAGTCGCTCAGGCAAGTTTTCTACCCGTTATAACTGTTGTTGTGATGTATTTGTGTATATGCATGATCTTGCGTTAAATGCATATTTGTTATAGCAAATTCTTGTGATATATTGTAGCATGTTATATGGTACATATGCATGCCTGTTTCGTATTCTTGCCATATATATGTGATTGGTTCAGTTGATAATACATATGCTAGAGGATAGCGGTAATTTGCATATACCCTTATTATAGGGACCCAAAAGGTGAAAACATTTTCTAAAACCGGGAGTCGAGGATCCCGAGTAGATTTTGTATATATGTATATATATATATATATTTATATATATATGGTTATAGTTTTCAAAACTATTAATCGAATAAGGGTTATTCGATAACTTTATATTATTATTGAATATTACTTGGATATTCATTCGAGGATGTATGACTCCTTTATTTTATGAATATTATTTATAATATTCATTCGAGATATTATGACTCCGCTTATTACTGAAATATATTCTTTATTTCATTAAAGAATAAGGTGTCAATAATCAAACTTATTTTCGATTATTCAAATAAAGATAGTACTTTTATATAAGTATATCTTTGGTTATTTAATATCCATTTCAAGTATAAGTTTTAATACTTCTACTTCGATTATTTTTATGAGGATTATCTTTATGAGAATATTATTTAAATAATAATATTCAGACATTTTCTAAATATATTGGGACTGATTTACTTCATTAAATCAGCATTACTCCAAACACTCTTTAAAGTATTTTCGAGTCTTTAAAATGATTTTAAAAGTTAGAGCGGATCCCAAAACTCATTTTTTTATATATTTAAGATCTTCCTTTTAAAGGGGATTTAAATACTCGCTCAAAACCAGAGGGATCCGGCTCTGTGGTGTATTTTATATTCGCAACGAGGTTGCTGTTTTGATAAATGAATTGATTACTTACACAACGTTCGGGAAGTAAGTCCATCTATTTGAGTCAGCATAAGCAACATGGGCTCAGTGGGCGTCCATGAAACTGTAAGTGGCTCAGTGGGAGTCCATCAAATGTGTAAGTGGCCGAGTGGCAGTCCAGTATAAGGTCCTATTACGACCAGGGTGATGACCAGTGGGGAATTCATGATCAGGCAAAGATACCAGGTTTATGCCAAAATTCTTTCCTTTCCAAATTTATTGGATATTGCAATTCTGTTCATACTTTACATGACAGAGATTTTCAGGAAACGTATGTATATATATCGGGACTTAATGAGGTATATCATAACTTCATTTCCTTCAATTTATTTCAAAGATTCAATCTATACAAGTCTTATCTTGTAGTCTCATCAGTGTGATGAACTTTTGAAACTAATTATAACTTGAACGGTGGTAGTTCAAGTAGTATTTGGAAAAGATATAAGTATATTGGAGTATCTTGTAACTTCATCTTTTAAACTTATATCTAGTAAATGATTATCTTATGCATGACAAAGATTTTTAGAAAAATGTTGAGACAAGGTTAGATATATGAGATCACCTTGCAACGATATTTTTATACAGTTATACACTGGAACTCTGTGTGTATTATGCATGGAAGAGGACTTCCCATATTTTGAAAAGTATATGTGTATATATATATACTGAATATTTTGCGACTTCATCGCATTAAGATATCAACTTGGTTCATTTCTTTTGACCAAGACTTTCATGAGTACTATGAGAAGGCTCATATATTGTTAATCATTATACATATTATTTTGGTGGGCTTGCTGCTCACCCTTGCTTCTTCTTTCATCACACAACATCAGATAGATAAGATGAACAGGACCAAGCTCCCAATTCGTAAGCGGATAGGAAACGTACCGCAGCTTTCTGGAAGCGTTGAGGCCGCTGTAGCTGAGGTAGAAATTACCAATAGGCTAAGTTTTCAACTAATAATGTACCAGACTTATGTATATCATGAATTGTAATAATGGCAAAGAAATGTAAATTTATTCAGAAACCTGTTTAAGGTGCATTGGCATATAATTGTGGAATAAAACGACTTGTGATTATTTTTGGATATTCATCTCTGAGACTATAACTTGTGGTGTGTGTGTTTATTGTGGGGTCACAGTACAGAGTAGTTGATTATTTATTAAGATTGGGTGTTATTAAGGGAAATGGAACTCGTGACAACCCGGATCCCCGACCCCGGATTTGGGGGTGTTACAGGGCAAATGGAATCCGACGACCTTGTCAACTGATAGGGAAAGAACAAAATCAGGGGTGGTGAAGGGAAGGCACCAATTGGGAGAAAAAACCCACAACCCCTTGGGGTTATCCTGTACTAACTAATTTTTTTATTCCTCCTTCCTGCGCCCTTTGTAACGATCAAGACTGGTGCAGCGACTCCTCCAATATGAAAATAATTATGCAAGGTTCAATATTGAAATAATTTCAGAGGTTTTCCCTGACTTTGATTCGGATTTGATCATAGAAAGGATTTTCTTTAAGCGAACCAGCCTAGAAAAAAACTGGATTAAACGGGCGGTTTTTTTTATCATAGAATGGTCAATAATAGCTTGGTTTACAGCAGGATTAACCGCAAGTCGATCCGGGGCAAGTGTTCGGATCTTAACCGATGGTTTTTTCAGCTTTGGCGAATTCTTGAACAACTTGGAGCCGGGCCTTCTTTTCGCTAGAGGAAGGGCCAAGCAAGGCGGGCAGCGGGTATTTATTGGCTCTACCGGTCTTCTAAACCTTTGGTATAGGTTCATGGAACAAAGGATTATCACGGACCTACGCACGAAATGCACGCCGCGAATGAAACAAGATCCGTTTTGCATAATATCTAAGGGATCCAGTAGTGCGGGGATTCGCATGGTTAGTCCGAAAGCACCGTGGAGGGCAACAAAAGTCCACAAGATTTACTCATTTTTTGAATGTTGGCAGGTCTCTTTGTATGTGTTGTACGGAACCAGGAATCTTTCAAAAAACTCCCAACAACGTTTATTCTCACTTCTCGATAAGTCACTTATCTTTTTTTATAAATACCCAGACATCTCGACATAAACCCTTTTTATGCTTTCGAGATCTAAATTGACCTAGTTTTTGCAAACCTTAACCGCTCTCTCTCATTTCGAGTTCTTTCTCTCTCAAATTTCTTACCCACTCAAATTCAAAGACTTACAATGGCTTCAAACACTATTAGAGCTATTATCCCAAAGGATGAGACCAACTACTTAGCTTTTACTGATGCTAACCAAGCTCCTAATAGTTTTAAGAGCTTTGTTAAGTTTTTATCTGAGATTTACTTTGCAGGTACCTTGACTGATAATCCTATACTGTACTTGGATGTTCTCAATGACTTATGGAACTCAGCTGTAGCTAGGACTGTTGTGCATGAGAATCAAGTTGTGTGTTTGGTGGTAAGCTGTTCAATTCAAGGCCAACAAGTGGAATTTGATGAGAATGATGTCAACAAAGCACTGAGAATCCCTACTGACAACATGGTGGAGGTACCAACTCAACAAGAGTTAGCTGAATTTATGGATTTCATAAATTACAGTGAAAAGATCAACCTTTCCAACTTGAACAAGAAGCATCTAAGGACGGAATGGTCATTCTTGTTTGATTCTATAGTGAGAGCTTTCACCTGCAGGAAGACTGGGTATGACAATATATCCAGTCTGGTCCAAAAGCAGGTGTTCTCCATGACTCACAACAGGTACATTAATGTGGGGCTATTTATCTTGGAAGAACTCGGCACAAGGCTCACAATGCCATTGGACACTAGAGATAAGGAAATTTTCTTTCCTAGATTTATTATGTCTACTTTAAATCATAAAGTTGCACCCATACATTTACTTAATGGTATTGATAAGACTATAATAGGCAATTGTAAACTACTGTCTGGGATATAATTTGGTTCACTAATTACAAAAAATAAGATCTAGTAGGTCTAAAAATCACTGACTTAATGTTAGAGAGATTTAGAACATACCCATACCTTATGCCTGACATCAGGTCTAGTGTCATATCTCCTGTACCTGTGGAAGTACAAATACAAGAAAACCACAAGAACCTTCCACAACATCCTCCCAACAGGCCGGACTGAGTAAAAAGAAGAGAAAGAATACACCCTTTCCTGTAATTGCTGAGATGTAAAGCATAATGTAATGTAACATGTAATCGAGGATTTATAACTCAACATGAAAACAGAAACAGATAAATATTATTAAACTGTGAAGCACAGGAACCCTTCAGATGAAGACATGATAAACACAAAGAACCAAATGATGTGATTGATTCATTAAGTCCTCCTACAGATCATGGGAAGAAGTTCATTATTATGTTCAAGCAGCCATAAAGAATAAGACATCAAGGGGCTTTAAGTATCAGTTGCATGTATTGACTTTAAATGTTAGATCAAGGGTTTAGTGAAAGAAGCAATGGATAAACATCAGTATGTATCAACTCAGAATCATAAGACAAATTGAATCAGGATCCTCTCAGTACTAGTTGTTTGTGAACCAGACCAGTGCTCCAAACATCAGCATTCAAGGAAGTATTTTGATTCAATTAATAGAAGAAAAATGATTGATACATTGAAGAATGGTTTGACAAAGAGCCAAAATTATTCTAAGTAAAAGACAGCTCTCTCTTCCTGTCGCCAGAGGAGGTGTAACCACTGAGAAATGGCACCAAGGCACCCCTGTCGCCACAGGAGATTTAACCACAGAGATATTGCTCTAAGGCAACTCTGTCGCCGCAGAAGCTCTTGTCGCCACAGAGGTGTTGGAACAATTGCTCAAGGCAACTATCGTCATAAAGGCTGTCGCCACAGAAGAGCAACTATCGTCATAGAGGTTGTCGCCACAGAAAAGCAACTGTCGCCATAGAAGCTTGTCGCCACAGAGGTTGTCACCACAGAGAATTACAAGACAACTTTGTCGCCACAGAGGATACACAGAGAAAGCTTGTTGCCATAGAGATGTCACCACAGATGTGTTGTTCACTGATTCAATATGCAGCAAAGTTAAATGATTTGTGTGGACAATAATTGGCCAGCTGTCTATTTAATTTTGAAAGACTACAAAGCAGCAATTGAATGTAATTCAATTCAGTTGGTTATCTTCTTCAGCAAGCACAGAAAGTTTACGAGAGCTCCATTAAAGCTTCCCATTTATTATCCTTGTAAACAGAATGTTATGCTGCTGAATTTATTGTAGCTAATCAATACTTTGATTAGATTGTAGCAATCTCAAGGTTTATATTAATAAAACAATATATTCCTCGAATTGTTTTGTGTTGTTTTTTATTCCGTACTTTTAACGAAGAACTTGAAACGAATTGAAAAAGATTGTAGGTATCATATTCAACCCCCCTTCTATGATACTTTGGGACTAACAATTGGTATCAGATCTTGTTGATTGACATACAAATCAAGATCCGGAAAAAGAAACAAGTTCTTGAAAAATTCTTGAATTTTTTAATTTTCAAAAAATTCTCATTTCTTGAAATTTTTTGAATTTTAAATAATTTAATTCCGTCAAGAAAATGAATAACCAAAGAATTGGAAGCATAAAGGTTCCTCCATTTGACAGAGATAATTACAACCTATGGAAGAAAAAGTTGATGTTGTTTATGAAAGCTTCGAATCCACTTTACATTAGGATACTATTGAATGGACCTTATGTTCCGATGGAAGTAATTGCTGAATCCACAACTACAACTGGTGTAAGAATTCCTTCCACATCTACTCCCAGGGATCCATCTAAATATACGGAAACCAATAAGGAGTTGATAAATCTGGACACAAGCCTTCAACTCATTATTGTGGAATCGACCGATAATGATATGAGCCATCAGCTTCTAGGAAGTAACAGTACAAAAGATATGTGGGAGACCATTGAGCTTTTGATGGAAGGAATAGAGGAAGTCAAAGAAAACAGGATGGATATTCTGACGACTCAGTATAAGGCATTCAAACTTCAACCCGGAGAAGCACTGTCTTCACTCTTTGAGAGATATACAAGATTATTAATTAAATTAAAGCTACAAGGGAAAGTCTACCCCATACGAGAGTCTAACAGAAAGTTTATGCTGACGCTCCCAGTTCACCTGGAACAAAAGAACACATCAATCAGGGAAAGATCATATTTTATCACTATGTCCCTGGATGTGATATATGGTAAGTTAAGAATACATGAGCTGGAACAAGAGCAAAGAGCCATTATCTATGGACCTGGTTCTGTTGACAGTAAGAGTACGGCACTTACAAAAACCACTGCACTTGTAGTTCATGAGCCAGAATCTCAAGAAAACAAGGTTGCACCCTCCTCAACAATTAAAGAAATTGTCGTAGATGAAATTACTCATGGTGAGCCAAAATATGAAAGTGAGTTCTATACTCAAGAGGAACTTGAACAGTTGGAGGACAAATCTATGGCATACATGGCTGCAAAATTTAGTCATGTTAAATTCAGAAGAAAGCCCAACTACAAACCAAGGGGTTCATCAAGGAGATTTCAGAATGGAAGCCACTCGTCAGGGTCAAGCTCCAGAGGAGGCTACAAGTCAAGCTAGGTTGACAAGAGCAAAACCAGATGCTACAACTGCAATGAGTTAGGGCACTTTGCATCTGATTAAAGAAATCCCAAGGCAGCTAAACCAAATGATTCCTATGAAAAGAAGGAAACTTATGAAGATCTGAAAAGGAAGAATGAGAAGCTGAAACAGAAGCTGAATGCTTATGTGGTAAAGGAAAAAGGGAGAGCCTGCATCGCTGAAGGAAAAAGCTGGGATGATACTGATTCGGATGAAGAGGAAGAGCATGTAAATCTGGCTCTCATTGCAGACTCTGCAGAGGAATCACCACGACCATCTCCGGTTCCTGAACATACCACTATAGAAATGTCTGTATCTGAATACAAATCTATTATGCATGAACTTACTTTAGAATTGTATAATGTTCAGACAAGCATGCTTGCATATAAAATGGAAAATGATAAGTTAGTTCTTAAATCTAAGAGTTTAACCTCTAGGAATGAAGAACTAGAATTGCTTGTAGTTGGACTAGAAGACCTTAAGAAAAAGAATGAGTATCTAGAGAATAAGGTTAAGTGCAATGCAGACATAGAGGCCATTCTTAGAACCCAAATTGCTGACTTAGAAAAGAAGTTACAGGCATTTAAGAATGCAGCTTTGACTCAGAAGGAGATAATAGATAGTCAAAGATTTAAATCTAAGACTTCAATAGGACTTGACTATTCTAAGCTGAACAGTAAGAAAAATATTGGCTTATCAGAGATAAACATGTTGTCTCAGAAAAGGTTCCATATGTTATTAAGGATGTTGTATCTCCGATATTCACTGAGTCTGTTTCAGAACCTTTGGATGAAGTAAGTTTGCTGATCAATAAGGAATTGATTGCTGAAGATAGAGAGAAGGTAGAGGAAACCCCTAAGACTCCTAAGGCTCCAGCTACGAAAGCTAAATCTATATTTGACCTAGGTACTAAGGTGGATAGAAAGGAACCTGAAACTCTTAAGAAACCAGAACCTATAGTCAACTCTAAGACTGGTGAGAGTGCTAAGGTTAAGACTAAGAAGAACAGGAATGGCAAGGTAGGTGTTAATAAGAAATCTGATTTTGCATCTTCCTCATCTGCATCTAGGAAGCTTTGTAATAATTGCAATTCTGTTGCACATCTTACACATGCATGCACTAAAGGTAAAGTAGAATCTATTGCAACTTCCAGTATGCCTGCCATGCCTAACATGCCTAGTTTTCATGAACCTTGTGGTATAGTTGGATGTATGCCATGTGCATTTGTTACCATGTCTGATTATTTTAAAGCTTTTCATGCAACTGCGAGCACTTGCATCAACACTAGGACAAGCATTAGTAATAAGCACACACAAGACAAGACTATTACTCATATTTCTAAGTCTGACAACTCTGTTGAGACTAACAATGAGAAGGAGCCAGCCAAAGTGAAAGCTAAGCTTGTTAAGGGTTCAATTATTGATTCTGTTTCTACTCCTAAACCTTCAGGACCCAAGAAAGCTTGGGTACCAAAGTCTTCTTAATCAATCTGTGTTTGCAGGGTAAGGTAAGAAAAGAAAAGATCATGTGGATACTGGACAGTGGGTGTTCTAGGCACATGACAGGAGAAAAGTCCCTGCTCACAGGTGTGGTTGAGAAAGCTGGCCCTATAGTTACCTTTGGAGATGACAACGAAGGATTTACTAAGGGATATGACAATTTGAAAATTGGCAATGTCATCATTGAGAATATCTCTCTTGTGGAAGGATTAAAGCATAATCTTCTGAGCATAAGTCAGTTTTGTGACAGGAGTCTACCTGTGATGGGGTAAGCAGATGTTTCTACAGCAAAGCTT
This sequence comes from Apium graveolens, assembly GCF_009905375.1. Classification (NCBI taxonomy): domain Eukaryota; kingdom Viridiplantae; phylum Streptophyta; class Magnoliopsida; order Apiales; family Apiaceae; genus Apium; species Apium graveolens. The sequence goes on from NC_133648.1 coordinate 209,702,471, forward strand.
CATTAGAACTAAGTTGGCTATGGCACAAGAAGCTCTCGCACTTAAACTTCAAAATAATGAACTCTCTGATCAAGAGAGAACTAGTGAGAGAATTACCACCGATAGAATTATGTCAAGAAGGACTCTGTGAAGCATGTGAAAAAGGGAAATCAAAGAAAACATCACACGGAAGCAAGAAAATGACAGCTATAACTGAACCTCTTCAGTTGATTCACATGGATTTATTTGGTCCAGTGAACGTATTGTCACTATCAAGGAAAAGATATGCTTTAGTAATGGTCGATGATTTCTCCAAGTACACATGAGTGTTGTTTTTATAGTCTAAGGATGAACCACCTCAGCTGATAGTGGATCATATAAAGAAGATTGAGATGGAAGCAAAATTACCTGTTAGAAAGATCAGATCAGATAATGGGACAAAATTCAAGAATGCATTTCTAAATGAATTTTGTACGGAGAAAGGTATTTCGAGACAGTATTCAGCCCCAAGGACTCCACAACAAAATGGGGTAGTAGAAAGGAAGTATCGTACCTTGGTTGAAGCAGCAAGGACTATGCTAAGTGAATCAAGACTTCCCACCTACTTCTGGGCTGAAGCTGTCAACACAGTGTGTTACACTCAAAATTGTACCCTGATTAACAAAGATCATGACAAGACTCCTTATGAGATTATGGCTGACAAGAAACCAACACTGAAATACTTTCATGTGTTTGGTGCTAAATGATTTGTGCTAAAGGAAGGAAATGAACATCTAGGAAAATTTGATGCTAAAGTAGAAGAAGGCATATTTCTTGGCTACTCTCTGGAATCTAAAGCTTACAGGGTTAATGTGATTTCTGATCCGAAGGTGATTGAAAGCCTTAATGTAACATTTGATGACACCAAGTTGGCAAGCCTGCAGAGAGAAAAGGATTCTGAATCTCTGGAATTTGAGAATCTATCAGATGATCCTTTGGATATAATAGAACCTGAGATTGCTAGAACTGTGCCTGTAATTCAGGGCAATGCTGATTCAGGATCAGGTGGTGATAATGGTGGAAATAATGATCATGATAATCATTCAAGAACTCCATTAAGAACCACTACAAATAGATTAGAATCATCCAGTCATGGTGACAGCAACTCAGGGGGAGCAGGACGAGGATCTACAGTTCACACTCAATATCAGGATGAACAAGGGGAAACATCAAGATCTTATCTGCCTCGTCAAAGAGTTTGGAACAGAGACCATCCTTTTGAATTGATCATTGGTGATCCTAACACAGGAGTAAGAACTAGACATGCCACTAAGAATGAATGCCACTTCTCAGGGTTTCTTTCAAAAATGGAACCTAAGAAAGTGGATGAGGCACTGGAAGATCCAGATTGGGTTATTGCAATGCAAGAAGAACTCAATCAGTTTGAGAGGCAGAAAGTATGGAAGCTGGTACCCCGACCAAAGAACAAGTCAATGATAGGCACTAAATGGGTATTCAGGAACAAGCTAGATGAAGATGGCATTGTAACGAGGAATAAAGCCAGACTGGTAGCTAAAGGTTACTCTCAAGAAGAGGGTATTGATTATGATGAAACCTATGTACCAGTAGCTAGACTTGAGGCAATCAGGATGTTTCTGGCATTCGCAGCACGTTCAGAATTCAAAGTTTATCAAATGGATGTGAAGAGTGTATTCCTGATTGGATAGCTAGAAGAAGAAGTGTATGTGGAACAACCACCTGGTTTTGAAGATCCAAATCTGGCTGATTTTGTATACTTTCTATTCAAACTCTCTACGGTCTTAAGCAAGCTCCAAGGACATGGTATGACACTCTCTCTGAGTTTTTACTTGAAAATGGTTTTACTAGAGGTGTCATAGATAAAACTCTGTTTCATAAAGTGCATAAATCTGATATGATATTAGTTCAAGTATATGTTGACGATATTATATTTGGTTCTACTAATGATGATCTTTGCAAGAGATGCTCTAAGCTAATGCAGAGTAAGTACGAGATGAGTATGATGGGAGAGTTGAACTACTTTCTTGGATTACAAGTGAGTCAAAGGAAAGATGGAATATTCATTTGTCAATCTAAGTACATCAGAGAACTTCTTAACAAGTATAATCTGGAATATTCAGCTCTAGCAAAGACTCTCATGCCAACAGCCTCCAAGCTTGATCAGGAGAAAACTGGTAAGAAAGTTGACATCACAAGCTACAGAGGTATGATAGGCTCATTACTTTATCTCACAGCAAGTAGACCAGATATCATGTTTGCAACATGCTTATGTGCTAGATTTCAAGCTGAACCAAAACAATCTCATCTAATAGCTATTAAAAAAATATTTAGGTACCTTAAGGGAACTCCAAATCTTGGAATTTGGTACCCTAAAGGTACAGGTTTTGACCTAGTTGGCTATACAGATTCAGATTTTGCAGGTTGTAAGATTGACCGGAAAAGTACATCAGGAAGCTGTCAGTTTCTTGGAAGAAGATTGGTATCCTAGCATAGCAAGAAGCAGCACTCAGTATCCACATCAACTGCTGAAGCTGAATACATAGCTGCTGAAAGCTGTTGTGCTCAAATCTTGTGGATGAGGAAGCAACTCCGGGATTATGGTCTATTGGTGTCAAAGATCCTAATATTCTGTGACAATACAAGTGCAATAGCAATCTAAAACAATCCAATTTAGCACTCGAGGACAAAGCACATTGATATCAGGTATCACTTTATCAGAGAGCATGTCACAACTGGCACTGTGGAGTTACACTTTGTACCCACATAGGATCAAATTGCAGACATCTTCACCAAACCACTTGATGAAAACACCTTCCCTAAGTTGGTTAGTGAACTTGGGATGTTAAATATTTCTAATTAATTTTAGAAGTCAATACCTGCAATTTGTTCTGGTTAAATTCACTTGTTGTTTAAATTCAATATCTTAAGGACATCTGAATTTACATGCCATTAATTATTTCTCGTAATCCAATCATTTTTGTGCTTACATACAATTTATATATATGGCTGAGCACATTCATATTAATAAAGCTATTTAATTTGATCTCAGTGGACTTTAAATAATTAATATTCAAAGGGGTTCATTGAAATTAAAATTAAATACATTATAGCATAATTTTTTTTCTTTTTCACAAAAAAAATTATAGTGTTATCAATAAAATGATAATATCTGTAAAAATAGTGAAATAAAATTGTGGATAATTATTTGTTTTAAACATCCTTTTCAATGAATTATTTTTGATGTTTAAAATAAATCAGCAGCAAAGGGAGTGTTGGGTCGCAACACAGGATTTTGACTTAGAAATTTCTCTAAGTCCAATACTCTGTGTCGCCACAGAGGATATGACTTAGAAATTTCTCTAAGTCCAATACTCTGTGTCACCACAGACTGTGTCGCCACAAAGAATATGACTTAGAAATTTTTCTAATTCCAATACTCTGTGTCGCCACAGACTATGTCGCCACAGAGAATATGACTTAGAAATTTTTCTAACTCCAATCCCTCTGTGTCGCCACATAGAGGGGTCACAACACAGCCCTTGGTAAATATAAGTATTTTGCGGCAAGCATATACACACAGTTCATAATTTTTATACACAGCAAAACACATCGCAAGAGAGGAAAGATTTTTTTCAATCAAAACCCTAGCAAAGAGCTGCCAAATTTCAAAACTTTTATTATTTTTGAAAGACCAGATCATTAGGAGTATTTTGATCCCAAAATCAATCAGTTTCACCGAGTATAATTGTAGATCGAACTACTTGATTTTTGACTGGTTAAGGCCTTGTTTGGTTAATTGATTAAGTGAATTAATATTGAACTAATTTCTTTCTTAAGGCATTGTTTGGTTATTCCTTAAAGAACTAAAGTGTATTTAATAAGAGTCTATTTATTTCTTTTAATTATTCGAAGAGCACAATTCAATTTGTTTTAAATCTAAATTTAATTCTCATTTTAATTAAATGGCGAATAATATTCAGATTCCAAAAATAAATTTTGTTTCTATTATTGAACGTGATCCCGTGAAAATGGTACATTTTGAAACTTGGATCTGTTTTTTAAACGAACACTCAATTGTGCACTTCGCATTAACGACTAATATGAAATTGAATGTTGAGCTTCTCAGGCATGTACACACAACAGCTATAAACTCTTCAGAAGATGAAAAATTAGCTTTTTCTTTTGATATTGATAATGATACCATCAGAATTATAGAGGATGATTTCAATGAACATCTTCAGTTACCTCGAGATAACTTTGATGACACTCTAGAAGATTGGGAACTACTCAGCTTCTTCAGAGCAATAAGGAGCACAATGACAGCGAATGATGATTTACCAAGGCACTTTAATAAAAGTCATCTTCTGAAGGAATGGAATCTATTCTTCAATATACTGTCTCATTGCTTGTCTCCCAAAACAGCTGGATTTCATGGACTCGCTATCTTCAATCAAGTTGTTGGGGTTGCTGTCGTGAATAATCTTCGCATCAACTTTAGGAGGTTATTCATGGAGCATATTTTGGAGAACCAATCAAATCATCAGAACTTTATCCTATATGCAAGGTTTCTTCAGATACTGCTAAATGGAAAAATGTCAAAAGCCCAAAAGAAATCCACTCACAGTGACTTAATGCAAGATCCTCATGCCTTATCTCAACTGGTAGTAACAAAGCTACACAAGAAAGGGAACTATCCAAACTCAGAGGTTGCTTTCCTAACAGACCACATGATAGATGCTTTCGCCACTATCAATGCTCAATATGAAGAAGAAGAAGAAGAAGAAGAAGCTAAAAATGCATCTATAGCTGCAGATGAACCTCAAGATAAAAATGACCCACAGGAAAACATTGATCATGAACCTGAAGAAGATGTGAATGTAGAAGCAGATCAATCTATTTCTGAGCATGGTGACCAAGCAGGGGCTGAAGTTGAACAAGAACAAGAAGCTGAACCTGAAGATTCCCCTCAACCTTAACCTGAAGCTGCTAGTCCACCACATCAAGCTGCTGAGTCTACTCATTCTAATACCTCTGTCTATAGACCAGTCTTCTCAGGTATGGGTACTTCTGCTATGAGTCGTACTTTTGAAGCATGCTCTGATTTCATTAGCATAGATCAATTACACCTTGATTCTAAGGACAAACAGATACTTTTTGAACAAGTCGATAGGCTAGGCAGTGAATTTGGCATGCCACAAATTCATAACCACCCTCTAGAGCCAAACCAAACACCGTCATCTCTCCTAGCTCAAACCCTGGAGTATAAGGACCCTATACAAATAGAGGGAGAAATTGCACTAGATGCAGCAAATAAGGAAGGTACTTTGAGTGAACCCGCAGCTCTATCTCCTATGAAGCAAAGTAGTGAACATCCCGAGACAACTGTAAACCTCCAGATATCTTCTCAAAAGGATTCTCTAGCTAAAAAGGCAACTATACAGTTACTAGATCTATCTTCTCAACATGGTAGATCTATTGAAATTTGCCCGTCAGCCACGACATCCTATCACGAGTCAAACACCTTATCCAATATCCAAGCTCTTGAAGTTTTAAATGAGTCAATTAGAAGAGTACTATTTGGTGAGGAAGTATTGACGGTAACAGGGAATTCAACCATTTTACGGTTAGAATATCCTGTTCAAGGTTCTTCAATGGATTAACTGCATTCACAGGTGTTAGGAGAGAGTGATGTAATCACTGCCAAATCTAGCACATCACTTACCTCCCAAGGACTAATAAACCTGGATGCATCTGCGGATAGCGGATAGGGCAATCACAAGAGAATATCATGAGATGGTGTTCATTAATGGAGAAGCAGAAATTAATCTTCTCAAAGACACTGAACCCATAACCAGCATTGATAGTGAAGGAGAGTTAGTCTTTAGAATTAACAAATGCAGAATCAGAATCAAAGACTTCAGGACAAGTGAATTAAACACAATTCAGCAAGCCTTGAAGGATGTCAAACTATCTACTTGTAAAGATGACAAGGTTGCTCTGATCCCTATTATAAAGATTTTTGATGAAGTAATGGAAGAAGAGTCGATCAATGACACTAGAAGAGTAAGAGGACATCCAAAAAGGATAACAGTCTTCGTAATGTCCAGAAAATCCTATCTATTGTTTGATCTGGTTCCTAAATGTTCTAAAGTCAAGTATCTTGAGATAATGCTTCATGAGCTAAACAATCCGCTTCCAGTCAATGCACTTGAAATAGAAGCTCGTGATTGTGTTCAAGCTAGATTGAATGAGGTGAAGGAATCTCCTCCTAAGAAGAAAGTCTCTAAGAGAAAATCCGTTCAGCCTCAAGAAGAAGAAGGAAGCAGAAAGCAGAAGAAGATAAAGACAAAGAAGACATAGAAGACATAGAGTATATGTTCAGGCTAGAGGAACACTTCTTTATAATTTGTATCTTAAGAAATCTGGAAATGAATATGTAATCCAGAATGTATTTAATATCTTTATCTATATTTTAGTTCGTACTTTTTCTTATTATCAGTTGAGTTATCCTTAAGGATTTGCTTGTCGAACTCTAACAATCAGATATGGGGAGATTGTAAAGCATAATGTAATGTAACATGTAATCGAGGATTTATAACTCAACATGAAAACATAAACAGATAAATATTATTAAACTTTGAAGCACAAGAACCCTTTAGATGAAGACAGGATAAACACAAAGAACCAAATGATGTGATTGATTCATTAAGTCCTCCTACAGATCATGGGAATAAGTTCATTATTATGTTCAAGCAGCCGTGAAGAATAAGACATCAAGGGGCTTTAAGTATCAGTTGCATGTATTGACTTCAAATGTTACAGATCAAGGGTTCAGTGAAATAAGCAATGGATAAACATCAGTATGTATCAACTCAGAATCACAAGACAAATTGAATCAGGATCCTCTCAGTACTAGTTGTTTGTGAACCAGACCAGTGCACCAAACATCATTCAAGGAAGTATTTTGATTCAATTAACAGAAGAAAAATGATTGATATATTGAAGAATGGTTTGACAAAGAGCCAAAAATATTCTAAGTAAAAGACAGCTCTCTCTACCTGTCGCCACAGGAGGTGTAACCACAGAGAAATGGCACCAAGGCACCCCTGTCTCCACAGGAGATGTAACCACAGAGATATTGCTATAAGGCAACTCTGTCGCCATAGAAGCTCTTGTCGCCACAGAGGTGTTGGAACAATTGCTCAAGGCAACTGTCGCTATAGAGGCTGTCGCCACAGAAGAGCACCTATCGCCATAGAAGCTTATCGCCATAGAGGTTGTCACCACGTAGAATTACAAGACAACTCTGTTGCCACAGAGCTGTCGCCACAGAGGATACACAGAGAAAGCTTGTCGCCATAGAGATATCGCCACAGATGTGTTGTTCACTGATTCAATGTGCAACAAAGTTAAATGATTTGTGTGGACAATAATTGCCAGCTGTCTATTTAATTTTGAAAGACTACAAAGCAACAATTGAATGTAATTCAATTCAGTTGGTTATCTTCTTCAACAAACACAGAAAGTTTACGAGAGCTCCATTAAAGCTTCACATTTATTATCCTTGTAAACAGAATATTATGCTGCTGAATTTATTATAGCTAATCAATACTTTGATTAGATTGTAGCAATCTCAAGGTTTATATTAATAAAACAATATATCCTTGAATTGTTTTGTGTTGTTTTTGATTCCATACTTTTAACGAAGAACTCGAAACGAATCGAAAAAGATTGTAGGTATCCTATTCAACCCCCCCCCTTCTACGATACTTTGGGATTAACATGAGAGTTGTGAGGAAGAAATACAAATAGAGTCTAATATGGTCAGGAAACCAAAGAAGAGTAAGGAAGATGAGTTGACCATTCAAAGAGCCACCTCTGCATCTTCCCAAAAGGATGTAGTTGTAAAAGAGGGAATTAAATAGACTCTAGAGGCATCCTCTCAACAGGGTGTCTCTATTGAACAAATCACTCTCCCTAGTGCAATCTGTATAGAGTTTGCACCCCAACTTAAGCACTTTCAAGTTGGTGTAGGAAGAAATATGATTGGCACTAACACTGAGAGTACATCAATTGAAGCTCCCTCATCCATTCAGGGGGGGCTGCCAACACTCAACGCTAATATCATAGTTCTTATATCTCAAATTTCTTCTTCATAAAATGAAACACTTGAGTCTTCTTCTCAAATGTTACCAAAATCAAGTGACACGGTTCAAAAAACTGTGATCACCACCCAGGAACTACATTTAGATGGTGAGAGGCTACCAACCGGAGTATACCTTGATTACACCATCAAAACCATAGGGGTTTCATCAATTATAACTAAAGACCCTGTGAATTTTATTTTAGCACCTTCATGTGCCAAACAATCTTCAAAGATTGACAGGTTTGTGGGTAGTACTACTGAGGGGGATATATCTAAATCCTCTCCCATTCAATCGGAGGTTCCTCAAGTAGGGACAACTCCCCTAAAAACCCTAGCTGAAATTGCTTTATCAATTGAAACTGGGAGTAAAATTTCCAATGATCCAGCTATTAGGGAGGCAAGTATAGCACATTTAAGTGCCAATTCTTTGCAAGAAGAACAAGGGATTAAGGCTATGATACATGATAGTAACCTAGTCAACTCCAATCCAATTCAAATGGAGGTTGCCACTAGTGGTTAACAACAAACTATCACAACCACAAAAAAAGCTGTGAGTCCAACTTTGACTCATGTCACAGGGTTCCCTACTACCTCCATAACCTCAATATCAAACAAAATAGACATACCCTCTACCTCAAACACTACACCACAACCTTTTCACCTCATCTCTCAATGGCTGCAAGATGCTCAAGCCCAACCAACAACTGTTAATAATCTTTTTGTTAAGAAACTTACAAGCCTGGCCAATATCACCAACAACTCCTCAGAACAGATATGTCAAACCAAGATTATCAAGCCATACTACTTTCCTACAAGGAGGATATTGAAGAGCAATATGAGAAGATTGTAGATGAAGCAAATGGTAATGCGGATGCATGGTTTTCCAAGGATTTTACTATAACTATGGAGGAGGCCTTAGGAAAATTTAGGGAAGAATATCTAACCATCTTGGGAAGCAATGATAAGGTCCTCACTCTCCAAGAAGTCTATGATGTTGTGACCGAGGTGTACAAAGCACAATTAAAGGCCTTTCATTATACTAGAAGAGCTATGGAAAATACTATGGTCAAGCATCAAACTGCTGTGAAGAAATTGGTGAATGAAAGTATTGATGAGCTGATGCCAACATTTCAAGATATTAAAACCAAGTTCAACAAATTTCATATAGACTTCACGCCCTCTCTAACTCCAGTGGAAAAAAATTTGTCTAAGCTGAGGGAGTCTTTCAAAGCTCTGCATAAAGTGATCCAGAAGCAAATCACTCAAAACAATGACTCAAAGGTCAAACTGGATCAACTTTACAAAGCTAGGTTTGAACCTTCAGCCTTGGTCATAGAGGAGATCAAAAATGTTGTGCAAACTTCTGTTGGTACTTTGGCAACATCAAGCTCACAACAACCTATGTCTACATCAACAACCCTACACATCCGAAACCTGCAAGCTCAAATCTCATCTCTACTGTCTTCGAATGATTCTTTGACAACTCAAGTCTCCTAACTGATAGATGTTAAGAATATATTGTAGGCTTGATGATAATTTAACAAAACACCTCAGTATATTTCATTAAGTAATTTTGCTATCAACGAATAACCATACTTGTTCATCCGTTGATAGAGTAGCTTATATTTCAATAAGTTTTTGTAGCACATTTCTGTATACTATAATAACTTAGAATTTTAGAAGTTGTAGAAAATTCGAAGTCATGTTGACTACTAGAAAAATATGCAAAAGAAGTTGGCTAATTATAAATATTAGATTCCTTGTAATTTTACACAAGTGAAACAGTATCAACTGCTAAGAAAATAATTTCAACGGATAAACTACAAAGCTTCGAAGGATGACTCAAGACACTTTCAATGGATGATCCATTAGAGACTCAACGGATAACTCATGTGGAGTATCGACGAATAACATTGAAGTCTCGATGGATAACCAATTCAAATAGAAGTTGAAAGTGACTTGACAGTCACATGGGTTGATTGTATACAAAAGGAATGTGGCAGCCTATTTACAGGTTTGAGAGAACAAGGGAGCATATTCATTTCCATGCTTGAAGAAATAAAAAAAATGTTGGATAGAGAGATGAAGGAACATGTGAATAAACTTAGATATTTATTTTATCCGTTTCTCTTTTTCACGTGTAACTTGTAATATATAAACCAAGTGTAGCAAGTAGAATGATTATCAATTGAACTGAGAAATAGAAAAAGCTACATTTGTTAGGAATTTCTATGTTCTTCTATTTTAAACACTTGTAAGCAGCTGTGTGCATTCTTGCATCACAGAGTTCTTATGTATATATATAAATGGTGGAAAGATCAATCCACTAGAAAGTTTTTAAACCATTTTGTTTACTTACTTTGTGTCTTGAATACTTAAATCTTTTATTCCGCACATTTGTTTATCCAAACACATATATATATTTTATAACGAGATATTATTATTTCAAAAAGGAACTAGAATTATATTTAACCCCTCTTCTGTAATTCTATTGTTAGATTGTTAGGGTAAAACAACAGCTTTGGTGCAAAATCAACAACAAGATATAAAATCCTTATTAGACTCCCACAAACACCTTCAAATACAGAATTCTGTCTCTTTATGAGTTATTATAGGAGTTTTAAACATTACTTTTCCAGCATTACCAGAAGCAGTTAGGCCTGGAATTTCTAGCCATCTAATCTTTCCTGCTACCAAGACTAGGGGTAGAAGCTAGACTGCTAAAACCATCCATCCAAGCCACAGTTCAGACAAGTCAAGTTGATGTTGAGGCAGAAAGACTACAGAAAGCAGCTGAGGGACCCTGTTTGGACAAAGAATTTGATGAATTGCTCAGGGCTCTCAGAGTTTCTCTAACCAATAACTTCTTCACCTACAAAAAGGCTTTGGACGAAAATATCAATTTTCTAAAGGTGATAATAGTGACAAGAGAAAACTTCAAAGAGAAGAGGATTGTTTCAAATATAAATGACTCGGGGTGGATAGATGTATGCTGGTGTCACTTACTTATCTCCAATCTAGAAGAGCATCTAAGCTGGATATCCTAATCAACAAGGTTAACAGGGTGATTCTAGAGGATACTCTCTTGCTAAATGAACTCAAGAAAGCTCAAGTAGTTCCTTTTCCAGAAGCATATCTTCAACCTAGTAAGGAAGTGACCTATATCTGTTCATCAACCAAAAGGTGCAAACATTTCATGATTCCAAAGCACTGTGTCGTGGGGAACTTGAGGCTGATCATGAAACTAGAGAATGATTTGAAAACAAAGAAGATCAAGACTGTAGAAGATGAAGAAATGATCAAGATATTGGGGAGATATTTGAGGAATGTTGATAACCTGTTGGGTAGAACTCAATTTAACACTAAATATTACTTAAATGATGATGAGCAGAAGAAGGATGAGAAAAAATCTTCTGGCTCAAATCCAAGTCAGTCTTCTAAAGCAATTGGAAGCAAGGTGTACAAGAAGAGAAAAGGAAAGGAGGAAAGAAGAAGAGGCGAGATGGAGAATGGGAAACAAAGAAACAAAATGTCAAGGAAATAAAAATTTTATAAATCCAACCAAACCAAACAAACACTCAACCAATCCAACCTCAAAAATCTAAATTCTTGTACAAATAAACTGCAAACTCCTTACTCAAGATACCTTCATTCAAGCCTCCACCCATAACTCACTTCAAGACTGTTGGGAGAAAACCAAAGAAAATTCAAATTGATGTTGTTGTCATCTGGAACTGCTTTAACCAAAATGATAATCTACCTTTAAACATGAGCATAACAGATGATGACTATTTCCAACAACTATCTGAAGAAATTGTCAAATTTTGGGTTGTCTCTTTGGCAGAAGTCAGAATCTGCTATTTGGATGGCTCCTTCATTTTGCTTAGTAGGGAAGTAATGGAAATATTTTTAAACACATAATTGAAGAGGGTAATTATCTTGATGAAGGACAAGGATACTAGTACAAGGATGTGGAAGGCTGTAATGTCTGAGAGGTTGAGAGAAAGGAATGAAAGACATGCAAGAATAAAGGCTGATTGGGACGAAAGGGAATGGCAGTATGCCAAGGAGATAGAAATGTTTGAATAAATGTCAAATGAACTCAAGACAAGGGGGCTGAGTAGAATCTCAAAAGATAGACATTTTCTAAACATTCAAGTTGACAGCTTTTCAAGGTTCAGGGTTGGTTACCTCATTGGATGAATGGATCATGCTGGTGGAAGCCTTAAGAGGGACATAAATAATTGAAGAACTTCAAGTGCTAGTAAATCTCAAGGACCTCATTAGGAAAGAACCAGGCTGTGAAAAAATCACCTAATGTCTATAATGTTTGAACTGATGTAATAACTCAATGTATAAAAGTTTGTATTTATCAATCTGCCAATTTTTATGTATTTGATTTTAGTTTGGGGTTAGTCTTGTTATCAGGAATGACTTTATGATAAGCAACCTTCTCATAAATTGGGGGAGATTGTTGTGCAAGACATGCTTGTATAATAAGAAGACTAAGTCACATTACCAACCCTAAGATTAAGATGTATGATAGTCTAAATCTGTATTTTGTATTGAATTTCTTGAGTCTATAAAATGGTTAGCAGATTAGAATGGGGGATTTTTCTATGAATGGATTCAAGCAAAGGAATAAACTCTGGAAGAAGATCAAGCCATGATCATGCCTTAAAGAAAAGTGTAGAAGCTTGGAGTTGAATAAAGTTGTTCTATGAAAAATATTGTAAGTCAAGATATCGATAAGTCATAGATCAAGTTATATCGAGAAGTCATTTGCAGAGTCCAAAATGGATTATACAGAAGTCTCGGAGATATCTATAAGTCAAATGAAGATATAGAGAACTGGAGATATCGACAAGTCATTTATGCATGTAGAGAACTCAGGGATATCGACAAGTCAAATGCAGATGTGAAAAATTGGAGATATCGACAAGTTAATTTATCATATAGAGATCTCATAGATATCGATAAGTCAAAATTTATATATAGAGATCTCGGAGATATCGACAAGTCATTCCTACATGTAGAGATCTCAGATATATAGACAACTCATTTCATATGCAAGGATCTAGAGACCTCGACAAGTCAAGTATACCTATAGAGAATTAAGAGATCTCAATAAGTCATTATACTTTTCGAGACGTCACTTCTTTATAGAACAAACTGGAGATCTTGACATACTTCTCAAATTCAGAATGCAGACAAGTTCAAGATTCAAGATTATTAGTCAACAAATGATCACTAGATTGAAAAGTCTACAAAGTATTTGGAAGTATACAAGATCAAGGGCCAAGATTAACTGGACAAAGGGTAGTCACAGACCTACGAGATTCTGCACATATTTGCTAAGCTAGAAATAGAAATAGAAAAAGGTTTCTTTAGAAAGTAGTTTAGTACATTTTAGTGCAAGTCTTGTAAACCCGTGCTGCTAGTCTATAAAAAATGCACGGGTCTTTAGTCCACTGGTAACAAATAAAACAGATCTGAATTTTCTTGTATTATCTCAAGATAGAAACTGAGTTCTGATTTTCTTAAGAACACATAATTTATAGCAAGACAAACTTAATTAATACAAATTAAGTGAGTTTCGAAAATATTGTGCTTTTGGATTAATTATGTAAACATAATATCTCTACAATATCTAAACTGCTTCGTTCACCAACAATCCAAACAATTTTAAAAAGGTTAAAAATCCAAGAAACACATTCACCCCCCCTCTGTGTTGCATTCAAGATCTAACACCTTGTAAATGAAATATTTTTTGTACTTCTTAATGGCACTGACATGTGCGAGAATCAAAAGTATTCAATGAAGATGCATTTCATGAGATTTCCCTTTCCAGCTGTTTATTTTCTCCCACTGGTTTTGGGAAATTTTTAATCACTCCCCCTAATTTTAGGAAAATACTTTCATCGAAATAATAATCTACAAATCTAGCAGTGAATAGGTCACATGTTATTGGTTCTAGATATTTGATTATTGAGGGAGATTCATAAGCAACATATATTCCCAATTTTTTTGTTTATTAGAATTGTAATTTGGTAATATATAAACCAAGTAGAAGCAATTTTTTAATAAGAAATAAGTTTATAGAGTTTTTCAGAGAGGTAAGTTAAGAGCATTATTTTTAGAGAAATACTTTAAAAGAAGTCGTGGAATAACATTATAATTTACACATATTATTTCTTCTATATAACTCAGGTGGTAAGTTCAACAACAAACCACCTCAATTTTTTATATCTTGTGTTTTAGATTTCTGTTTTACAAGTTTTTAAGTTCAAATTTGAAAGAAATTTCATTTGTATTCAACCCCCCTTCTACAAATTACACCATACTTGATTGATAGTAACACTGGCCACTAATATATCATCAACATAAAGCATTGGAATAATGAAGTTACCGTGAGGAAACCTCTACACATAAGTACAATGATGGAATGCAGTTTTCTTTAACTTATGATTTCTCATGAAGGAATCAAACTTCTTGTACCACTGTCTGGGTGCTTGCTTAAGCCCTTATAAACTTTTCTTGAGTTTACACACCATGTTCTCCTTCCTTTTTACTTCAAATCCCTCCGGCTGGTGCATGTAGATCTCGTCCTTCAAATCTCCTTGAAGGAATACAGTTTTCACATCTAACTGCTCAAGCGCAAGATCCTTGTTATCCGCCAATCCGAGAAATGTTCGGATTGATGTCATCTTTACAACTAAAGAAAAGATTTCATCGAAATTGATGCCTTGATTTTGTGCAAAGCCTTTAACCACCAAGCTTGCTTTATATTTTACAAGATGTTCATCCTCCCTTTTTACTTGTAGACCCATTTATTCTTTAAAGTCGTTTGTCCCTTTGGAAGTGTACTCAACTCATATATATAATTCTTGTTTATAGAATCCATCTCTTTTTGCATTTCTTTCAACCATCAACTGCTTTCCTTATAATTCTTGACTTCCTTCAAGGTCCCGGGCTCCCCCTCATCAGCAACTAAGATACAGTCGGATGAAAGATATCTTCCTGATAATCTCCGTTCTCTCGTCAAACGACGTGGCTGTGTTTCTCGAACTTCAGCCAAAGGCGATAGCTCCCCCTCTTAACAACCCCATCTTATGCCATATCATATCCATCATCTTCTAATGTATCTGGATTTCCAGCTTTCCTTGGTTGTTGAAATTTCCCGAAATTCTCACAAATTTGAGATTCATGAAATACCACATCTTTGCTTCTGAATATCTCCTTCAATTTAAGATTCCACAACCGATACCCGAACTTTGGATCCCCATAGTCAACAAGTCTATACTGAGTTGTTTTATCTTCAAGCTTTGCTTTATACTCCTTCGGGATATGTGCAAAATCCTTGCATACAAACACCCACAAATGGGAACAAGATAAATTCTTTCTCAACCAGATCTTCTCAAGAATCTCAAAATCCAGAGGTGCCGATGGAGATTTATTGATAAAGTAGCAAGCTATTCTTATAGCTTCTCCCCAAAATGACTTCGGAAACTTAGCCATTTTCAACATACCTCTTACTCGTTTAGCAAGGGTACGATTCATTCTTTCCGTAATTCTATTCTGTTGGGGTGCCATGAACTATCCTTTCATGTCGGATACCATGCTTTATAAGGTACTCTTGAAATTATTTTGAATTGTACTTTCCCCCGTTACTACGAAGGCACTTCAGTTTTTTCCTTACTAATCTTTTAACTATAGCATGAAAATTCTTAAAGTACTAAAAAACTTGATCTTTGGATTTGAGTAATTCAACCCACACCTTTCGAGATGCTTCGTCAATGAAGGTTACAAAGTACATGGTTTCGCCTAAAGACCCCACCTCAAATGGACTGCCAAAAGATTCAATATAATATCCTTAGAAAACAAAATGATGGATTTCATTTCTAAGATCTACAACACTTTCTCGCTCATGTGGTCAAGCCTTTTGTGCTGAAGATTCATCTTCAACTGTATTCAAACCATTTGAACAAATCCTCATTTGTGTCATGTACAAAATGCCACAAGTGGAACCTCTTGCAACAACTAACGAACCCGTAGTAAGCTTTCACATTGCTCCACCCAATGTATTTACGTACCCATGCTTGTCTAGCGCTATGCCAGAAATCACGTTGAGTCGTAAGTCTATAACATGCCTGACATCTTTCAGAGTCATTGAACAACCCGTGTTTATCTCAATGCAGATGTCACCAATACCTACGATCTTTGGCTGATCAGAGTTACCCATTCCTATTATACCAAAGTTTTCTGCTTTGTACATCGTAAAGAATTCCCTAGTGGGTGTTTCTTGATATATTTCTCTAGTATACATTACACATTCAACCTTCTGATCATCCACATGTAAGCACTCTTCTTTCCCCGAATGAAAGGATCACAACATCTTCACTCATAGCAGCTATTGTGCTTTTCTCGGCATATCTCCCTTGCTAACCATTGTTCTGCCCCTTGATCCAGGCCTTACAATCCTTCTTATAATGACCCTTCTTCTTACAATAGTAGTATTCAACATTGGCTTTTAATTTACCACCGAAATTTTCAAAATTCACATTTTTACTACACCCTATGTTCAAATCCTTGTAATTGCTTTCGCCTATGTTCTAAGTAACAAGATCCTAAGAATTGTTGCTGACTCATTTTCCTTTTCTTCTCATAGCCTCACTATAGACATTTTCCTCAATGGACTGCAATGTTAGTTTATCACTTGGCTTAACTTTAGTTATTGCTAAAAATAACGTATCCCAACTCGAATGCAAAGTGTTGAGAAAAAATATTTCCCTGAATTTCTCATTAAGATCCATATTCATAGTTGCGAGTTATTTTAACAACCCTTAAAATTCGCTCATATGCACTGACATATTATTTTCATCCTTGAACATCATGTTCATCAGCTTCCGGAACATAAAAGTTATATTTTGTGAACTAATTTGTTGGAAGGTAGACTCTAATATCGTCCAGAGATTGTAAGCGTCTTCTTCCTCTGCAAAATGATGGTACTCTGATTCATCAATCTGTTGATGAATAAAAGTAATACTTTTCATGTTCATCTTCTTCCAAGCCGCATCAGATTTCTCTGCAACCTTGATCCCTTTCAGCTCCACTGGATCAAATAATTTTTATTGTAGAGAATATCTTTGATTATGCTTTACCACAAAAGATAATTTGAAGTTGGTAAACATATCATTAAACTGGATGAACTTTCCATTTCCATTTACCAAAGACTACATGAATCGTCACTTAAAAATGCACAAGTTGGTCTGGAAAATGGATATGTTTGGGGATCTTTCCATATAAATATATGGTTGAATTAGAGAACCACTGTGCATAAAGCACTTTCCAAGTCACCAACAAGACCCGTCTCTGATACCAATTGTTAGGAATTCCCGTTTCTTATTTTTGCGTAAATAAAACCCGAGAATTATCACATACAATAATGTTAACAGATTAATAAAAATCAAGACAGGTGAACATCAAGATTTATATGTGGAAAACCTCTTAAGATAAAGAGGTAAACCGAATAATTTTACAACGATCCCATGTTCCTTCGGATCGGGATTAGATAATCTGGACAGAACAATCCCTTCGGAACTGGACCGGACAACCTGGAGAAGTCCCGTTATTGCAGCGGCAACACCTGGACGAACTCCTGTTTCTATAGACCCTAAAGACTGCAGCCCGATCAATTACTCACACTAACACACCCGAAATGAAAAAAGAGAAATATACGAGGTCCCCTGTTCTAACCTGCCTAAAAGTACCGCAAGGTAAGTTTTCTACTGGACGCACTCTCTAGTATCTATACATTTAAGAAAAGAGAGAGAAGATAATAAGCTGCATTTTATGAAGCATGTCGAAGAAGATAGTTATAGAAAAAATTAGTGACCCGTTGGGATAATTAATAGGTAAAATATGGGTAGAGAAGGAAGAAGAAGGTGGGGGGAAAGTAGATAAGAAAAAGACGTTATTTCTTGTAAGTTTTGTGGAGGGGGCGCTTAACTAAGCATACCTAGCAAGAGATTTACAGCAAATGAAATTGTGATAGAAGGAAAAAATAATAAACCGGAGTGAAAGATTTTTTTGCAAATCAATTACACATGCACAGAAGTCGAACTTAGATGTAAGATATTAACCAGTATAATAACCTTTGGTGGCAAGTGATAGCTTCGCATATGATCCCATTTGGATGCTCATTTATATATTATATTTTGGTGGCAAGTGATAACTTCATATATGATCCCATGATGCTCATTTGAAGGTAGAAACTTGAATTACCTCTCTGCAACTCAAGAAGCCATGTCCACAACCAATAATTATGTTCTAGTTTTTCACAAAAAAGGCAACCCTTTTAAATATCCTCTAAGATCCGTAAGCATACATTTGAATATATAAAATTAAAACACGGCTTTACATTCTTTTTTTAATTTTCTTTTTATATAAAATATTTTGGGGATGACTTTATTCATAATCGATGAAACAAAAGCTTAATGATTTTTTAAGGCCAAAATTTTCCTAATTCAGACATTCGTTGACGAGCACACCTTTATAGCCGTCTTTCTCATTCGAAGACCATGTGAACTATCAAAACGAACCTTCAATATAAAACTTTATTTGTTTGTTGTTTACGTTATAACTAACATAATAAACCGAGGTATTGGTTCTATAATTTTTGTATGTATCATGCAATTATAATATTTTTAGTTTTTTTATTTATAAATGTTGTACAATATTTAACGTATATCAAATATAAGTTGATTGTTTATCGATGTATTATTTTCATACAAGACATTACTAAATTATAAAACGTTTCTAATATAGTTCATTAAACAAAAAATATATATTCTTGTTTGTACATTATAATTTGTATTTAATAAATCAGTAAAAACAAGGTAGTCAGTTTAAAATGAATCGATTAAACTTAATCTGTAGAATGTCGTTAATATATTTATAAAGAAAAAGCTAAAAATTAACATATATGTTGAATAAAGAGTTGACCAAAAATTTTAAATTATATTTAAATAAACTCTATGTACTGGTCTATATTATTACTGAGTTCACTACTAAATTATAATTAACTTACTTAATTTAAAAGGGTAAAAAATGTATAACTGAAATTAGAATTACTTGCAATTCTAATATACAATAATGTAAAATTTACACTACTGTTAATATAAAATTTGATTTTAATGAAAAATGTTAGTTTTTTATTTACATTACTGTTAACAAAGTAGGATTGTATGTGTGTGTGTCGGTATGTAAATTATCGTATGTTACATTTCTTAGTAAATTACGATGATTTCAATTATTTATATGCTAAATATCTTATTTATGTACATGTATAATCATTATTAACATCTCGTGAGGCAATTGATTACTTAAATAACATGTATCTATAATTATTCAAAAATTAAAATTATGTTATAAATAAATTACGATAATTTATATATGATATTCACATTATCACTGACAAAACAATTCATATCTATTTTTTACGCAACCGAGTATAAATCATGGTTGTAACGTAAAAATAAATTATATATTGTTAGACTTATTATTGATATTCATGAAATTTTTTTCAAGAATTTGAAGGAAAAATTGTAATTATATCGTTATTTAAACCGCTTTTAAATTTCTTTCATTACGACTCTAATATTTTTTTATATAATAATTTGATAACATTGTATACTATTCTCTTAAAATTAAATGTTTTTCAATTCGATAAAGTTTTATAAATATCAATTGAACCGGATAATTTCTTCAAATTATTGAACAATATATATTTTCTTTAGAATGCATTGAATCAAATGCTATAATATAGTACAAATATAATTTTCATTTCAATAATTCAAAATATTAAAATAATTAAAAATAGTTGTACAAGATAATCTTGATCAATGAATATTACTTATCTAAAACAATTCTTTTTTAAAAAACTAATTTTTTTAAAGTGAAAAATGAAAAATAAATCGATTTAATATATAATCGTAGCTTTAACAAATCTCATGAGATCTCATATCGAATTTCGAATATTTTCAAAATTGGGACAAGTCCCAAAAATAATAATGCGCTACTAGTGAAGTTAGTAATTTTCATACAAATAATCAAGTGACTTGATCCTATAAAGACCTCAAACGCATTAATTTATATTAACCTAAGATATTAAAAAAATTCACATTATCAGTAAATTATCTCGCCGAGCTTTTAATTTAAATTTACTAAACATAGAATGTGACAATATTTTTCGAGTATTTTTTTAATAACGGGCCAAGTTATGATTTCAAATTTGAAATAACTAAATTGAATTAACTCATTATAATTCGAACTTATCTAAATATGTAATATCAATATAGATTATTTATATATAAGCGATTCTATTTTCAATATTTTCTTTAAAAATTATATACATACATTCTAATTATTTTTTATGATAAAAAATATGTTAAAAATATATGAGATATATTTTCAAACTAAAAAATGATTAATAAATAAGATAATAATCCATTTATGTATTATGCCTAATTTTATATCTGGAATTCAATTCTTTAAAATTAACTATACAAATATTCAAGTACCTTTTTTTGCGGAATTTAAGAAACTATTTTTTAAATAAAATAAAATATTCATTTAGCACACTTACATATTATGTGTATGATAAAAAGTACATGTGACAATATGGTGTAATGGTAGGAGGTTGTATAGGTGAATGAAATATCTCAAGTTCGATTCCCGCAAAACATATATTTTATATAAATATTAAAAATAGAATTTTATCCCTTTTTTCTCGTATTATATATAGAATAAGCATATTTACATAGTATTTGTATGATAAAAAAACACGTGTGATAATATGGTGTGGGGTATGAGGTTGTATAGGTAAATGAAATATCTCAAGTTCGATTCCCACAAACCACATATTTTATATATGTATATTAAAATTAGGGGTAATTTAGTTTTTTTAATGAGACTTTTTAATGTCAAGAATTTTATCCCCATATTCTCTTATTATATATAGAAGAGAGTTCTAACTAGAAATAAATGTTAAAATTGATTTGAATATAAATGAATTAGAAGTAACAATACATAATCCTTTCAAGACATTTTGGCTTTATTAAAAGTCGAAAAAGTAGAAAAGTCGAAAAGTGGAGGATTTAAATGGGGTGAAGGGATTAAGTGAACGCGTGCGTGTATGTTTAAGTATATATTTAAAGTTTTTATAATGTGATAAGAAATTGACTAATTAGTATTTTGCATACCAAAACTTTTGTCAAATTTCATTTTGGTCCCATTATTTTTAACATTAACAGTTTGCATCCTAAATTTAAAAAACGGTGACATTTTACATCCATTTGATAATTTTGACGTTAACTCATACGTTAATGTTAATTGTCAGAATGGTACTTTTATAACATTTTTATATTTTAGTTAATAGTGTAGAATTTTCCTCGATCTCACTTGCATCCTAGAATTTTGTAGTTTATATTATCAAAATATATTACAAATTATCAAAAAATAATTGAGTTATATTATTTTTTATGTTCATGTTAAGATTTTAAAATTGGAACATTAGTTAACTTGGTCTAGTGTATATAATTCTTTGACACGAAATTTTTATTATTTTGGTTCTATCTTATATCGGCTTACTCAGACATCCTTATGGCAGTGGGCATATAGCAGATATAGATTAATAACTCTAAAAGTCAATTTATAAAATTTTACGGCTCACACGAAACTCACAAAATAATAATTTATTCAGTGTTGTTTTTATAATTATAATATAACTGAAATCAGAAAGAAAATAAATAGAAAGATGATTAAGAATTTTACAATACGATATTACTTTATTTATAAAATTTACAAATTATAAAAGCATAAGTTATTTATGGATTCAAGTATATATTTTAAGTATTGTAAAAATAGATTCATATAATATTATATAATCTTGACTGTTTAAATTAATTTTCAAGTAGTAGGACCTGACTATCTTTATTTATTCCTATTAAGCTTATTTTATTTAACTAATGATTATTTGCTCTTTTTTCTTAATATAATACTCCCTCTGTCCCATAATTGAGGCTACTATAAATTATAATTTCATAACTGATTTAAAAAAAATGTATAAGAATTTGAACATATATATTAGTTTAGACGAAATTCTTTTTTTAAAAAATAAGGCAACTATATTTTATAAGAGTTTTAAAATACGTGCCGAGAACATGTTCCCCAATGTAAATAATTGGGTGGAATGGAGCGGATATTATACTTCCACTTATTATACTTTATTTTAAATTATACCACAAATTGGCAAAAGGAGATTGTATTATTTTAGATAAATTTATTTATTTTACTTAAAAGAATTTTGGGATGCAAACTGTTACAATTTAAGTTATAGACCTAAAATGAGATTCAAGATAAAATATGGGATGCACTCTGTAGTTTATGTTTGCATAAATTTTTTGAAAATATGCATTACCATAAATGCCCTTCTAATAATAACGTTAACTTCTGACTTAACGTGAGAAATGTCGAAGGGATTCATATTGATGGTGTTTCTAAATTTTGGGATGCAAACTGTTTTATATATGAAACCTGAACTGAGATTCAGGCAAAATTTTGGTAAGCAAAGTGCAAATTAGTCTAAAAAATTATTAGAATACATATTTACCTAGGAGATGTATTAAAATAGCTTGACTGATAAAAATTTGAATATAAAATCTATATCTATACTATAATATAATAACCGGAATGTAGTATAATTTGGTACACCCCTATTTTGGTTGGTTTGGTTATCTTTTCAATCACGACCGTCGGATCTTCATAATCAAATGATCAGGACCGTTCGATCTAAATATTAAAAGAACACACAACTCTGGTTTTCATGTTTGAATCTCACTAACAACAGATATTTATATTATTATTTATGTCCTATTAAAGTTATCAGGTTCAAATTTTGCCAACAACAAATATTTACATTATTTATATATACTATCTACACTGAACTATAATAACAAATGAATTTGTTCAACATCTTGATTTAGTTATGCTCTCTTTTAAATATCTCTATTAATCACAACTGTTAGATCTTTTAAATCAAATGATCATATAATCGTTTGATTTTAGTACTAAAAACATAAACAGTAAAAAATTTTAGGTTCGAATAAAATAGATTCAGAATTAAAATGAGGAATGCCATTCAAAATTAAACATTTATTTAAAACCAATCACTACATACTATTTTAATACAAATAAAAATATATGATATTATTAGAAAACTGTGCATCGCACGGGTTTTAAACTTATAAGAATATAAAATTCAATGTAGTACTAGTAAATGAATAAGTGGACGGGGGCTTGAATAAAATTGTACAAAAAGGGCCCAATACATGGGTTGTGGATCCATGCACTCTCTAGAGTCCATAGAGACCTGGTACCCCAAATTCAATCCATCCTTCTTTGTATCCAACGAAAGTAGTACTCCCTTCGTCCATCCTTTTGATTGGTTAATATTTTAAAAGTGGTTGATACTTATTCTAAAACTCTTATTTATTATAGTTGTATAACTTATTTAAAGAATTGTCCTTCTTTTTAAATAAAATTTAAATATTTAATATTTATTCAGAAGAAAGAAAATTTAAAAATAATTTATGTACATATAGTATATATGAGTTTTAAATGTGTGTCGAATACTTAATTTCAAATGTTAACAAATCAAAAGAACACAGAGATTAATAAGTTTCTTTGAAATGAAAAAACATATTTTTTTTGTAGTGTTTGCCGAGGAGCACACATTTAGCACTATTTTTTATGAATTTGAATTATTTTTATTGATGGAATATTTGCAGATAAATAGGGTTCATCATAATTTATATTTAAAAGACTAATCAAAATTTGACACATAAATTCTTAACGGGCACACACAGAAAATGAGTTACTTAAAAAGAATACATTTAAATTTAGCAAATATTAGCCTTTTTTGTGTTAGTGGCCGCGGTTGATTTTGGGGATGAATTTCAAAATGGACCTTAAAATTGCTCAAAAATATCATGTGGTAATGGGGAACATCCTAAATTTGGAAAAGTGTACCCAATCAAATCCTTCAACTATTCATTTGTACCTAATCAATATGAATATCTATTTATATTATAAAAGTTGTTGTGTGTTTATTATGTAAATTACCACCATGTCCCTCCGTATATTCACGTATTTACATTCAGCTGCCATTTGCTTCTTTTGACTAATACTCTCTTTTAACCCCATCCATGTATTTCAGTGTAAGAGGTCTATTTTTTGCAGTGAAACTTCTTTCGAAAGCTTTTGCATTCCCCCAAATATATATCATACAATTGATATTCAATTTGAAATGCAAATCACATGCCCCTCTCCCTCTCTCCCCTCCTTCCCCTCTGTACCGGATTTGAATTTCAAATTCTTGCCATTTCTCCATTTATATGTATATTACTCACTTTTTCTCATTGAGTTTTCTTGATTTCAATTTTCTTTTTATTATCATGCATCTCTTTTTTTTTTCTTTTTACGTTTTTGCAGGTCCAATTTTGCAGATTTAATTTTAAGTTTGTGAACTATTTTACCTCGCATCTTCGTGGTTTTTAACTCTCTTATTCAATTTTCTTTTGGTTACAGGTTCGTTTTTATGGGAAATATTTTGATGTTGTGGCTGCCATAAGTGATTTCATGGTTGTACAATCTCTTTTCATTTTTTGATCGACTATTATTATAATAATGATATTTGGGGAACGGTCTACAACAACCGTTTGTTGTAGACCGTTTTATAACAAACACATTTCTAGCCGTTGGATGGGGAATAAAGGGCTGAGGTTACAGACGGATCGGGAAATATTTCCACGGTTGGTAGAAGGGACCGCTGAAATTTTCTGCGGTTGGTAAGATTGCCCCCTTATCCCCAGTAACCCAACAACCCCCCTTTACCACACAAAAATAGTTTTTTCCACAACCAAAATTCTACTCTCCATGTGACCAAATTAGGCGATTTTGAGTCATTTTCATCAAAAAATTCAAGTACTTTTCTCAATTCAAGGTATATTTCTTGTCTTAAATTTCAAATTTTCATGGCGGATAATTTATTTGCTCGTATGTTTCATCATAAACGTCAAAATGAAAAAAAAAGCTATTGATTATAGTTTACATCTTGATGATTTAAATACTAGTGAAGAACCTAAAACCCCTGTATATGTTGAAGATTATGATTTTATAGATAGAAATGAGGAATTTATTAATTTAGATGACGATTTGGTTGATGTTGAAGATGAAAATGATGAAAATAAGGTTGAAAATGATAATGATAATGTTGAGGGTGAGGATGAAGATGATAATGTAGATGATGCAAATATGTATGAAAATGTTGAGGGGGGGGGAGTTCCATATTTGAATCAAAATTTTCAAAGTGTGGATGAGGTCGGTCATTTTTTTAGGGCTTATGCTTTACGAAATGGATCTGCTATTAAAATTCAAGCGAGCCAGTAATAAAGACAACGAGATATATGATCATTTATATGTTTGTAGGCTTTATGGAAAAATTGTCATCGCCGAGAGTAGTAAAAATAAATGGCGTAGAGTGGTTCTTCCTAAAAGTGAGCGCAAGGTGAGGATGTATGTCAATTATCAAAAGAAAAACATCGTTGGGAGGTAACTAGCCTTGAATTGGTACACAACCATGGTCTTGTTTCCCCAAGTAAGATGAATTTGGTACAACGCGAAAGACATATCAATACCGTTACCCGTAATTTGATTAAAACGCTTTATGGTTCGGGGGTTCCTAATTGTCAAGTGATGAATATGATTGGTAACATTCATGAAGGTAATGATAAAGTTGGTTTCAATGTTCAACATGTTAGGAATGTGTTAGGAGATGAGAGGAAGAAAAGGTTTGAGATTAGTGACGCTCAAGCGGGGTTGGACTTTTTTTATAGGTTGAATAAATAAAGTGGTTTTAAATATTTTATTATGACCAAAGTTGATGAAGGGAATCGTTTGAAGTGTCTAGTATGGATTGATCCGAGATGTATAATGGCCTACCAAAATTTTGGCGATGTTGTGGCTTTTGATACCACTTATCGGACAAATAAATATGCAATGCCATTTGTCCCATTTACCGGAGTCAATCATCATTATCAATCGGTTATTTTCAGGTTTGCATTGAAGCGTGATGAACACGCGTCGACTTTTGAGTAGATTCTTCGTACTTGGCTTGAAGGTGTGGGGAATAAGCCTCCATTGACTATAATCACGGATCAATATCAAGCCATGGCAAGCGCTATTGCGGTTGTACTCCCGAATACTACCCATTTATTATGTTCTTGGCACATTAGTCAAAAATTCCCCGAGAAATTAGCTCATTATTATTCGGCTTTTTCAGAATTCAAGATGCACTTCAACCATTGTATTTATAAATCTCTCACCGAATGTATTTTTGAGGCTAGATGGGCGTTGTTTGTGGAAAAGTATCCCTTGCAAGAGCATAAATGGTTAAATGGGTTATATGAGTTGAAGCGCAAGTGGATTCTTGCATATACTAGAAACACATTTTCGGCGTTTCAAAATAGTACATCGAGGAGTGAGGCGATGAATTCTTTCTTTGATAAGTATGTGAGTTCGGCAACGGGTTTGAAGAAATTCATTGAAAATGCCCAAAAAAGCATTGGAAAGGAAATTCATGAGGGAGAAGGAAGAAGATTATGTCACCATTAATCTAAAACATCCCATGAAATTGCATATCACATTGGAGTATCATGCTTCTTGTATTTACACTAAGGAAATGTTTAGAAGATTTCAAGATGAATTGGTTGAGTCTTCAAAATACTTTGTTAAAAAAGACCGACGAGCTAGTGAAGAAGGGGAGAGAATGGGGGATGTTAATACGTACTATAGTTGTTATAAGCCCATGTCCGAGCCTACAAGAAGAAATGTTTATTTTGTGGCATTCGAGAAAGCAAGCTTTTTGGAAATGTGTACGTGTAGAATGTTTGAACATTCGGGGCTCCCTTGTGCGGTCTTCAATAAGAAACGGGTTTCGGAAATTCCCCCGTATTACATAAACTCGAGGTGGATAATGCATGCCAATAGAGTTGATGGTGTGTTTCCTTACGATTTGGATGTTGGACAAAGTCATGAGATGACCTCAACCAATCGATTTAATAGCATGACAATGTTAACCATGAGTTTTTATCAAAGTAGCATTACATCCAAGGAACGGTATAATTATGCCGTTGGAGTGATAAATCGAGAAATACCAATTCTCGAAAGAATGAGCGTTGATGGAATTAAATCTTACGAAAGCAATTCTCATGCTCCAAATGCAAGTGCTCATGAAGAACCAATTCTTAACCCTATTATGTCCCAAACTAAAGGGAGGAAAAAAGACGTTCATTTCAAAAGTCCCATAGAATCGATTGGTAAAAAGGAGAAGCCACCAAGAAATTACACATATTTTCAAATGGAAGTCCATGATAAAAGAAAGTGTGCTAGTAGACTGGAAGATCTTAAAAATTCTCAAAAATTGCAATATAATTAGTAGTGTAGCATTTGTAACCGAATGTTGTAATCTTTAATGAATCATAATTTTAGTATTTAACATTGCTTTCTTTTTTGTTATGTTTTATTTTCATCTAATTTCCAATTATTGTCATATAATGCCAATTATTGTCATATAATTGTGTTTTATTGTGATTGATAACATGACTAGCGAGTATAGTGGTGACAACAACTCCGATCATAGTTGTGATTCGGTTTCCCACGTTAGTAAAACATTTTCGGACTCCATACCAAGCGACTCGTGGTATGAGGATAATGACGAGGAAGATGTGATCTCACCAACCTTTAGTGAGATGGAAGATGCATGTGCCGAATTGATGCCCTTTGTGGATAATGAAGAGCCGCCCAATGTGGAGGAAGAGGAAACGAACTTGTCCCCATCCGATGAGGAGGCTTATAGGGCCAAAAATTGGATTGAGGCATGCAATTGGATGGAGGGTAGTGAACCATATAGATTAGTGAACTCTCATTGGGATCCGTACTTCCTTCCGATCTTGAATTTGGGCAACAACATGCCCGATGGAAAATGGAAAAAATCTGGATGGAATGGCGGTAAGCTTGTTAAATGTGATCGGATTACCGATATTGTAAACTTGAGGCCTTGTGAGGGTTGTAATATGGACAAAATGCGCATTAAATATGTGAAGGGTTGGGTTTCACACCAAAGGGGAGGGGCGGAGAGGGAACGTGACACATATTTTGCAAGATTTCGTCTCTACGATGGCTCGAGTACCATTCCCGTTACCATTTGGAACGATTCTAACCCTTACCCGTGGAAACTTACGGAAGGGCATATCCGTGATGGTTGTGTACTTGTTCTCTACCATATTGCATGCTATGTGAATACTACGCAAGAGTTGCTCAACACCGGTTATCCGGTGGTCTTTCTAATATACTAGATATTTTTTGTTAGGATCAATATATTTTGTAAAATTTAGTGGATTGTATTGATCATGTAATTTTCATTCGAACCTATGTATTTTATAATTTTCATTGAATTTGAGCGGAAAGTATGTATTTTCTATGAATTCAAGTATGGAATTTAAGATTGAAAGTCTACCTATAAATTTAAGATTGAAAATTAAAATTTACAAGTCCAACTATACATTAGAAATTGTTATGAAATGTATTGAAAAGTTTTTTTTAACATTTGGACGAAATGTTGACTTTTTAACGAATTTTTAATTTAATGTAAAAATTGAAAAAAATAATTTTTTTTAAATCACTCATTACCATATTTTAAGACTTTTGAGAGTGGTTTGGATTTTTGGAAGTTAGTTTAGGACCAACTTCCAAAAATTAAGAAATTTCAACAGAAGGTTTGTGCTCATTACTCTGTTTTTGGAAAAAAAAGCAAACACACGGACTGCGGAACTTTCCCGCGGTTGGTCTGGAGAGGGACCGCAGAAAATATCCGTGGTTGGGTCTGGAATTTTTTTTTGTAGACTACAAACAGAGCATCCAACGTGCATATAACCCAAAATCCAAATTCACAACATGCCACACACCTTAACACAATCCACCATGAAGTAAGGATCAGCCAACGTGCATACAACCCATGCCCTCTGCAATGTATCTCCACCGGTCCTAGATGATTTCCTGATTCTCTTCACATGTCATTTCCCAAGTACTATGAAGTAAGGATCCATGAATTAATAGACTGGTTTCCTCTCCCATATACGTCCAGTGTGAATCTCCTCCTCCCGAATCCTTAGCAATCCCTGAAAATAAATATGAATGCAACAAGTAAAATGAATACAAGAAGTAAAATGAATGCAACGAATAAAATGAATGCAACGAGTAACGGACAATACCATATAAGTGTATATGATCTGGTCATCAACCCATGTTCCTGGAGCCAGACTCTGCATAGCTGATGCATGGACGTGATAGTCCTGAACAGTAAGACCACAAGGATTCCTCGGCTCCATCCCAAAGCCCCATCCCCAATCTGAATATATGGCATTCTTCTTTGTCATGCTGAGACTCTTAGTGATACTCCACTTCTCTTCTTTCATCCTGCGGGATGCAAGCTTCGCGGGCCTAATAGATGATGCAATAACCTGAGGTGGTTGAGACACATGTTGGGATGCTGTGTCATGTCAACGACATCCTGGGAAGGAATGGCTGGAATGTCAAAGTCGTCAGCCGAAGGTGCAATGAAATCTAGTTTTATGTTCTGAAATGTGGGAGGTCTATAGGCGGGTTCTTTGATCTTCTTCATCAACAGAGAGAATGGTGTGAGGAAGGTACCAAAAATCCTCTCAAACTCCTCCACAAACTCTGGAGGAACCCTAGCATCCAGCTGCTTCAACATATTAAGCCCGACAACCATCTACAAAAAAAAACAAACAAACATTTTTTTCATTAATTCCACAAGGATATTATATGTGCAAGATGAAATACATATGAATGCAAATTTGGTAGTGTGTTGCGTAATGTGAAATATGCATATTTGTAAAACACTTACAACTTCATATCCCTCGAGGCTATCATACAAGTCCCTCGTCTTGTACAGTTGCTGAGGTTGTGGATCCGGATTCCCTATTCGCATACGAGATATATCAGCATACCATGCCATGTAATCAGCCTTAGAAACAATGTCAACCAAGTCATCAACAAGTCCATCCAAATCTGAACAAAACCTGGCCCTTTTGCCAATATCAATGAACCACCGTACAAGCCAATCCTCCCCTGCAAATATGGCCTCCTTAGCCCCTATAGCCAACCATGTTCACCGGCGCCCGTGGAATCTGGGGACTAGCACCAAACTATCTGCTCACCCTGTCCGGATGCTGCCACTCAACCACATCATAACATACAAGGGGAACTCAATAACACCCAGCTAACTATGCCTGTATCATCTCACTGTCCATAACATCGTCGAATCTAGCATACGGCCTCCAAACCACCTCATCACCAGCAACACCATCAAATTCACCCCTATAGAATGGTAAGTTGTGGTGAGGACCTGTCTTCTTGCGCTTCTTTGAAACCCCCATATGAGTATCATTAGAATAGGCCCATCCCTTAGCAACCGGATAATCCTCCTGCCGGGAGACCGTAAAGGCATGCCAATACGAGGAAATCTCCCGTAAGACCAAACCTGTAACACCCAAACACAACAAGCAATGCTCTTACTGTCCTTCTTTGCAGCAATCTCCAAACCCCGGTATATATTAGCTAACACAGTTGCACCCCAAGCATAAAATGGAATCTCCCGCATATTAATCAATGGGTGCATATACCGAACATGAACAAAAGACCGGTTGATGCTAGGGAAGAGGATACAACCCATTAAGAATAGTATATACACCTTCGTATGTATAAACGTAGCCCTCATATTATTCTTTTCAGGCTTCTGTGCACCATATCTCTCAAACAACCACCCTAGTTTCATGTTATTACGATACAAAGCCTCCTTCACCTCTGTTAGATATTTTTGTGATGTCATGAATAATCTGATGTGTTTAGTTTCAGAACTTAATATCAGGACTTATCAGGACTCAGCTAGAAATCAGGATTTACTGAAGATAGGAAGATATCAGAACTTAAGGTACCAAGACTTAAGGAAGGATATGCTTCAGAAGTAAAGTGCGGCTGATTTCTAGGAGAGGATCTGGAATAAATAAAGGAAGATATGCATTAGAAGTTGGACGACTAGAAGACTTGTAAAAAGATAATATCTGACTAATATATTTTAGGAAGAGATTTATTTCATATCAATTAGAAAATATCTTGTAATTATGTACTATATAAACACAGCTTAGGGTTTACACTATATGTGTTATCATTCACGAGAAAGATTATTCTTTGTAACCCTAGCAGCTCTTAGTGATATCATACATCAAAGAGAAAGTAGATTAAACCTACTATAACAAAGTTTGATATATTAAATAAACTTGTTTTCTGTTACATACTTGTGTTCATAATCGAATTGATTGTAGATACTATATTCAACCCCCTTCTATAGTATCATTGAGGCCTAACAAGTGGTATCAGAGCCAATTTGTTAAGCTTACAAACAGTTAAGATCCAAACAAACAATCAATCATGTCTGAACAATAAAAAATACCAGACCCTCAAGAATCTGCAAAGGTTCAACCCATTCAAAACACCAGTAGATATGAAACCATCAGGGTTCCTCTGCTCAGGGTGTCTGAGTACCCTGTATGGAGTGTGAAGATTGCCATATTTCTGGAAGCTACTGATCCAGAATATTTGGACAGAATTTATGATGGTCCACACAAGCCCACAAAGCTTTCTGTTACAGTTGAGAATGAGCTACAGAGGATGATTCCCAATGAAAAGAGAGAATACACCACTGAAGACATCTCTTCACTACGCAAGGATGCAAAAGTAAGACACTTTCTTCATAGTGCACTTGACAATGCCATGTCCAATATGGTGATTGCATGCAAGACTGCAAAAGAAATCTGGGATGCACTGGAAGTGAGATGTCAAGGAACCAATGCCATCAAAAAGAACAGGGAGACAATACTCACACAGGAGTATGAGCACTTTGACTCAAAATCTGATGAGTCACTAACTGAGACATATGACATATTCACAAAGCTGTTGAATGATCTGTCACTAGTGGATAAGGAATATGATACAGAAGATTCAAATCTAAAATTCCTACTAGCTTTTCCTGAAAAGTGGGATTTGAAAGCTACTACAATAAGAGACAACCATGAACTTGCTGATATGTCTCTTGATGAAATCTATGCGATGCTCAAGACTCATGAACTTGAGATGGAGCAAAGAATGAAGAGGCTTGGAGGAAAGTCTAAGACAGTTGCTTTAAAGGCTGAAGAAAATAAATTGTCTCTAGAAAGGCAAAAGGAAAGGCTCTCATCATACAGTCTGATTGAGAGTCATCAGATTCTGATGATGATGATTCAGAACCTGAAAATTTATCTGAAGTGGATGTTGATGCAGAGATAATGCAACTGTGTGCTCTTATAGTGAAGGGTATCACAAAGATAGCCTATAAGAAATTTAGAAAGGGTAAGAAGTTTTCCAAGAAAGGTGGAAGTTCAGACAAGAAAGGGTTCAGAAAGACTAAAGGCAAAGGAGGAAAGTTTGATAGAGGAGACAACTCAAATGTCAAATGCTATAATTATGGTGAAAGAGGCCACATCTCTCCTGATTGCAAGAAAGGAAAAGGTGATAAAGGCCATGCACTTATCACAAAGAAGAAAAACTGGGCAGACACTTCAGAATCTGAAGAAGAGGTGAACTATGCCTTAATGGCAAATGTTGATAGCAGTTCCGATG
Source organism: Apium graveolens (assembly GCF_009905375.1). Classification (NCBI taxonomy): domain Eukaryota; kingdom Viridiplantae; phylum Streptophyta; class Magnoliopsida; order Apiales; family Apiaceae; genus Apium; species Apium graveolens. Next base: position 209,735,469 of record NC_133648.1, read on the forward strand.
CTACTAAACTAGAGGTACCTCTATCAACTCTTGCTTTTGATAGAGATGATATTACTGAGTTGAGATTATTTCTGAAAAACATTTCTATTAGCTATAGAGATCAGACTTTAGAGAATGAAAGATTAAAATCTGAAAATCTAAAGTACAAACACAGAATTAGCTATCTTGAAGAAGAGTTAGTCCACCAGAACACTATTCAGACAGAGAGAGATAATGTTGTGTATGTTAAGAATGAATTGCTTAAACAGAATGATTATCTAAAATCTGAATTAGAAAAAGAAAGAGAAATCATCAGGACTTGGACTAACTCGGGCAAAACAACTCAGAATATTATAAGTAGTGGAAACTGGAAAGAGGGGCTAGGTTATAAAGATGGTAAAAGTGAGAAAGGGACTTTGCAAATTAAGCCAAAGGTAAATTCTGTTAAATTTGTAGCAAAACCTGTTGTGTCTGATTCTGAAGTGATGAAAGACTCTAAGACAGAAGGCAAAGACAAGTCAACTTCTGACAAATTAAAACAGGATAAACCAGCTGTAGTAAACATAGGCTTAATGACAAAGAAGCAGCTTAAGTATAAGATGAAAGAGATTAAAAATATGAACAAGGTAAAGGAAGCTAGGAAAAATAGGAATGGAAAGGAAGGTGTGAATAAAAGTAATAATTATATGCCTGTTCCTAATGCTCCTAGAAAGAAATGCTATAATTGTGGACACTCTAAGCATTTTGCTTCTTTTTGCAGGAAAAATAAAGATATAAACTCTTTACCTCCTAGATCAAGAGTTAAGAGTCAGTCTGTTAGGTTTAAACCAAAAAATCCTTGGTTTCATTGTGGTAGTTTATGGCATTCTATTTATACTTGTAAGGAATATCATAGTCTGTACTATGATTATTATAAAATAAAACCTTCTTTAAAGAAAGTTAGTGTAATTTCTTCTAGTGTAAATTCTGATGCAAAGTCTTATATAAAGTCTGATAAAAAGCATGTTAGCATAAACTCTGAAACTAAATCCGCTGCAAATGCTAACAAACTTAATAAGGCCAAAGGATCCAAGCAATTCTGGGTCCTTAAAACTAATCAATAGTGGTCTTTATGATTGCAGGGCAACTGGAAAAACATCCTGGTTCTGGACAGTGGATGTTCAGGTAATATGAATGGAAATAAAGCCCTGCTATCAGACTTTGTGGAGAAAGTTGGCCCAAGAGTTTCTTATGGAGATGGCAACATGGGAAAGACTCTGGGATATGGCAATATCAATCTTGGGAATGTCATAATTGAAACAGTAGCTCTTATCTCAGGACTTAAACACAATATGTTAAGTGTGAGTCAAATATGTGATAGAGGTTATCATGTGGATTTCTTTGAAGAACAGTGTGAAGTTGTAAGTAATTCTACAGGCAAAGTGGTTCTGAAAGGTTACAGACATGGTAACATATATGAAGCCAGACTTTCAACAAATTCTGATGGTTCTACAATCTGTCTGTTAAGCAGAGCATCAATTGAAGAAAGCTTGAATTGGCACAAGAGACTCTCTCATTTAAATTTCAACAACATAAATGAGCTAGTAAAGAAAGATCTTGTGAGAGGACTTCCAAAATCAATATTTGCTCTTGATGGTCTTTGTGACTCTTGTCAAAAGGCAAAACAAAGAAAATCTTTATTCAAGAGCAAAACTGAATCCTCAATTCTTGAGCCTTATCACTTATTGCATGTTGATCTATTTGGTTCAGTCAATGTCATGTCTATTGCAAAGAAGAAATATGCTATGGTTATAGTGGATGAGTTCACAAGATACACTTGGGTGTATTTCTTGCAGAAGAAGAATGAAACTGCATCTACTCTAACTGATCATGTCAGACAGCTGGATAAGTTGGTCAAAGATTCTGTTAAAATAATAAGAAGTGATAATGGCACTGAGTTCAAGAATTCAATCATTTAAGAGTTCTGCAAAGAGCAAGGAATAAAGCAGGAATTTTCTGGACCCGGAACTGAAAGAGATATGTCCTAAGTCCAATCATGTATGAGGATTTAGGAATAACTTTTATGTAATCTATAACGACTTGTGTATTTTTTTATTTTAATTCTATTTTATTTGGAAGTGTAATAAAGGTTTAAGTAAATAAATAAAATGTGTATAATGGTTTTTGGCAGCGGTTATTGATTATTATTTAATTAATTATGATTTGTTGATAAGTGGGATTGAATTGTGAGATTTATTAGTGAGTTACATGATTTATTTTGCTTGTAGAAGTGATTTTATGGTAATTTTAATTCCATAAATATTTGGGTTGTCTTTAAAATTGGTTTTCTAATTTTCTAATTTCAATAATTATTTTTAGGACTTTATAAAATTGAGAAAGCAATATTTCATTAATTATTCATTTTTAAATGATTTTCTGAGTGTGTTAAATGCTAAAATCCATATTTAATTATGGGAATCTTTAAATATTATGAAATTTATATTTTATTAAATTCGTATTATACGAAGAATTTTAAATTATTTTAAAAATTTTTGGGATTTGTTTCACCGCGTGTCAATTCATTATTTGTTAAAAACTGGGTACCAAGAGTACCTTAAGAATTGTTTTAGAAATTTAGAAATTATGTTTTTGTAAACTTAGGGAAATTTCTGAAATTTTAAGAGTATTTCGAGATTTTTCTGATACATTTAAATCGTATTCTGTTTCGTAAAAAAATAAGAATTCAGGTTAAAAATCGAGCCCCTGAGTATTCAGGGATACGTGTTAACAACTTATATTAAGAAGTTAACACGTATCCAATTTTGCAGGACACGTGTTCACAGCATCTTACACTCCCTCAACCTTATTCTTTTATCACGGTTGTTTTTTTTCTTTGCCCTGTGCTCTCGGCTTCTTCTTCTCCGATTCACTTCGTTTCCTTTCCGTTTTTCTTCTTCTTTTTTCCCGGTGATTCTCCGGCCTCCAGTTTCGGTAATTACTTCCGGTTCTTCTGTTCGATTTCCAGTCGATTCATTCCTTTACATATTTATTTATGTGTGCGTGATTGTGTATGTATGTGTGAATATGTGTGTGTGAATATGTGTGTGTGTGAATGTGTGTGTGTGTTGCCGTGTTCCGGCCGCGGATGTTGCGCTCCGTTCTGTTCTCTGTTGCTTGGTTTCTTTGTTGGGCCTTGCAGTTGGGTTGACTGTTGGGCCGTGCTTTGAAAGCAGTGGGCTAACTGTTATAATTTTAATTACTATTCTCTTTTCTGCAGGAAAATAAATGATTAGTATTCGTGAAATTAAAACTTTCGTTTCGGGAAATAATATTAATCGGTATAATTTATTTGGGAACCCATATCATATCGGGCGCCAATAAATTGTGCCGCCGTTGACGATGAACTTCGGTGAGTCGATGGTGGACGGTGATGACGATGTTCTGAGTCCTAAATTTTATAAATAAATAAAATGATTTTTCGTAAAATATTTTCGGACTTAAATAATTAATTGTGATTGGTATTGGAGTGTAAGTTGTATAAAAGGATAAAATAATATTGTGGATGGTTGAGAATTGTTGACGTCGATTGCAATCGACGGGTAGTCTTATAAATAAAGAAGATGCTGCCAAAATTTCTTAAAAATATGTTCGAAAACATATATTTATGTGTCACCCTAGCAATATTTTTGACTATGTGACTATGTGATTACGGGTTTGTATGTATAATAATAATACGAGTCGGGTTGTCGGATTTGGGTTATTAGGATTTGAGGATATCAAGCATGTCGGCATAACTAATTGGGGTATTCTGTAATTGTAGATCCCAATCGAGTCGTTCCAGGATCGAAGTCAACGTGAAAGCTATTAGGGTTTGTAAAGCGTTGCAAGGCAAGTACCCCTGACCATTCTTTTATGGTTCAGTGTATATGGATAGCTAAATGTTTTATTCTCGTAATGGAACAGAATTGTTTTAAGTCACGTATCCCCTGTAGTTATAAAATTACTGTTTTCGAATTGTTTTGGGGAAAAGTAACTTCGAAAGGTACCTGTCTCAAATGAAATGATTTGTGAAATGCATTTTATATGTGTGCTGGCTAGATAAATGATTTTGAGAATGAGATAGGTACAAGTGTTTTTGAAAACTGGATAAAACGGTCAGATATGGGATACATTGGGGCCAGAGTAGGCCTATTGAGGTGGCGTAAGAGGCTAATTCGGTTGCGCGCATTATAAAACCGATTAGTCCAGCAGGTCAGAGACCTAGCTAGTCTCTGAGTTCCGGAACAGGTAAATGGGATGGCAGTTAGAGTCGTCTGGTGTTGATAGCCTGATCAGCTGTCTTCACATATCCGCTATGTATCTGATTGGGATTTGTGAATTATATGAAAGCATGATTGATTGATACAGCGGTTTTATAAAATGGTTAGCATGCTAAAATTGGACTCTGGTATTACGCAGCACACTATAATGTTGATTTCATAAAGCATGCTAATTAGTGATATCCAGTTACTTTGATTATCATTATGAAATGTTGATATCGTGATTACAGCTCTGTTCCCATTATTGTTACTTTACTGTTTTAATCTGTTATTCATATTTGGTACTGCTGAGCGATTATGCTCACCCTTGCAAACTGTTATGTACATTTCGCAGATGCCTAGAAGATCAGTCAGACCGACCCGTGTTCCCGCCCCTACTGGACCTGGCTCCTCTCAGGTAGTTCGTATCAGACCATGAGGTCTGAAGAGTTGCTGAATAAAGTTAGTGTGTCATAGATAGTGAATAAAGAGTTTGTAATATTAAGAATCTGAATTATACTTGAACCTGGATCGGATCTTGGTTTGGGGTCAAGTTAATATATTCTAATAATAATTCTGTTGTTTATATTTTTGGAAATTGTGTTTAGTGACGTCAACTCCTGACCCCGGGGTTGAGGCCGTCACAGTTGGTATCAGAGCTACAGGTTCAAGTCCCTGATTTAGGTTAGGGATTGTGTCAAGTAGGTGATAACGTGAGTCTTTAAGTGTGAGTCAGCAACTCATATAGAGGAGCAAACCTTTAGAGTCATTCGAGGGTTCCGACGGCGTTACCCTGTCATCTATTAAATGTTTTGATAGAATTGCCTTGACCTGGTTGTGTCTTGCCTGTATATTTGTTATGTTAGCAGTGGCCTATTGCGATTTCGAGTTCTCCATCTCGGGCTTCTGATTCGGATAGCTCAGATACGGAGAAACCCCTTGATGCTGTTGCCGAGGAGACCCCTATGCCTCCTCCACCAGTTCCTTCTTATGTACCTCGAGACATTCCTGGATCTGGTCCTCGTCCCCGTTGGGTACGTAGGTCTGTGTCTGATGTCAGGGATTTCCCTCCTAGCTGCGGTCCTAGTTCTTCCATGATGAGACCTCCGGCACCTCCTGTGGCCCCTAGTGGTATTTCTTCACTGATCCCTTATCATGTGCATAGGGCGGTGAATACTTCCTTTATCAGAGACCAGAGTCCAGAGTTTGCTGCCTAGTTGGACCAGGTACCTATTGTACCATTTCAGGGTATTTCTGCCCCTTCCCCTGAGGTGCGAGCCCGTGTGAGAGCACTGACCCAGATGGCTGTAGAGAGGGCTAGATCTGTTGACCGTTTCATTAGTTCAGAGTTCAGAGCTGTGTAGTATCAGGATCTAGTGAACTGGCTAGTGTTTGAGCTAGGTTCCATTGGTGGTAGTGGTAGAGACTAGACAGAGTTGCAGTAGAGGGATGCAGAGCTCAGAATTGACTTTTAGGAGTTCTGTGGTTATTTACTTTGTATATGTACATTATGTTGCGATAGTTTGTAGTAGGCGAGGCTGTTATGACAACCAATTTTGGTGTGTATTCGAATGGTTCTTTGTAGTTGGATTTTCAGTTGTACCGGTTGGATTCTATTGGTTATTGTATTATAGCTGCTTTATCTTGTTTTTCAGTTTTTATGTATTGTGCGTTGCTATTATTGTTGTTATTGTTATTGTTGATTCTGTTGCTGGCATTTTTAGATTATAATCATTCACTCAGGATGGATCCAATTATAATGGGGGATGAGAATATTGTCTTAGTGGCAACGCTCTCCTGATGCATGAATATAAATTGCTGGAGCAATCCATTCTCTTATATATATGACTATTATATTTCAGGAGATGCCACTAAAGAGAAATTCTCAGCCCAATAACGGATCTGTTGGGGATCCTTCCATGAGTGATTTGATGAACTTGTTGCATCAGCAGACTGTACAGCTGGCCCAACAGCAACAACAATTCCAGCAGCAGCAACAACAATTGCAACAGCAACAACAACAGCAACAGCAGCTCATACAGCAACAACAACAGCAAATCCAACAGCAGCAACTACAAATCCAACAGCAGCATGAGATGAGAGGGGCAAATCAAGGTGTTAGTTTTAAGTCTTTTCAAGCAGTGAAGCCCCCAGAGTTTAAAGGAGAAGTAGATCCTGTTGCTGCCAGGATATGGTTAAAGGAAATGGAAAAGGCGTTTGCGCTCACTAAGGTGAGTGAGGATTTAAAGACTGATTATGCTAGTTATTTTCTGAGGAATGATTCGAATTATTGGTGGGAATCTACGCGAGCCCTAGAAGGAGAGGGTCCAGTTCCCTGGGCCAGATTCACAAAATTATTTTTGGAAAAATACTTTCCAGCCTGTCTCCAAAGTCAAATGGAGATGGAATTTTTGGAGTTGAAATAAGGAAATAAGAGTGTTACGGAATATGAAGCGAAGTTTACGGAGTTGGCCCATATAGCACCGGAATATGTAAGTTCAGAAGCCCAACGAGCGAAGCGGTTTCAACAAGGGTTGAAGCCAGAAATAAGAAGTGGAGTTGTAGCCTTACAACTCAAGACATATACTTCGGTAGTTCAGGCTGCCCTGGTGATAGAGAGTGATCAGAAGTTAGCTGCAAAGGAGCAGAGTGAGAAGAAGAGAAAATTTGAAAGTGGACCCGCTAGATCAGAATCAGGAATAGCGAGTCGGAAGTTTCAGCATTGGTTCGGTAGAAATAAGAATAAAAAGTTTAAAGGGCAAAACTTTCCCCAAGTTAAGCCCGGTACAACATCAGTTAACTCTGCCCCGACGAGGATGAGTAAGCCAATAGTTGATTGTAAGACGTGTGGGAAAAAGCACAGTGGACAGTGCCGAGAGAATGTTAATTGTTTTAAGTGTGGACAGAAAGGTCACTATTCCACGGAGTGTAAGTCTGAGATTCAAGGAGTTACTTGTTTTAGTTGCAGCAAAGTGGGACACATAGCTAGGAATTGCAAGTCAGTGACTCAAGGTAATGCGGGAAGGAGTATGTCTCAAGGACCAGCAACCAGTACTGCGAGAGCTAGGACTTTTAAGATGACCCAGAAGTCTCCAGTTCATGATTCTGATGTGGTTGCAGGTACGCTTATTCTTAATTCCGTACCTGTTAACGTTTTGTTTGATTCGGGAGCGTCCAAATCTTTTATATCTGTCAGTTGTGCGAATAAGATGCAATTGATGCTAGAAGACTTAGATGAACCCTTAACTATAGAAGTGGCTAATAAAGATAAAATACCTATAAAACAATTTTGTCCTAGTTGTTCCCTAGAGATTTCGGGGTATATGTTCCCTGTTGACTTAATACCTTTCGAGTTGGGAGACTTTGATGTTATTTTAGGTATGGATTGGTTATCTCGATATAGGGCAAATATTGATTGTAAGAAAAAGAGAGTTATTCTGTACACCTCAAATAATAGAAGGATTAGTTACCAAGGGCAGAGGCAAGATATGAAGTTTCTCTCAGTGATGCAAGCAAGAAAATTGCTGAGACAAGGATGTGAAGCGTACTTAGCTCATGTAGTGGATACGAAGAAAGAGACCCCTATTTTGGATGACATCCCTGTAGTAAGAAAATTCCCTGATGTTTTTCCAGAAGAATTACTAGGATTGCCACCTGATCGTGAGATAGAGTTTTCCATTGATTTGATACCTGGAGCTGAACCAGTTTCTAAGGATCCATACAAAATGGCCCCGATTGAAATGAAAGAATTGGCTAAGCAACTTCAGGAGTTATTGGATAAAGGAGTTATTCGACCCAGTGTTTCCCCGTGGGGTGCCCCAGTTTATTTGTGAAGAAAAAGGATGGAAGTATGAGGTTGTGTATTGATTACAGAGAGCTGAATAAGTTGACGATAAAGAATAAATATCCCTTGCCGCGGATCGATGATTTGTTTGACCAGCTTAAGGGAGCATGTTACTTTTCAAAGATTGATTTAAGGTCCGGCTACCACCAATTGAAGATAAAGCCCGAGGATATCCCCAAGACTGCATTTTGAACAAGGTATGGCCATTACGAGTTTCTAGTAATGTCGTTTGGATTGACGAATGCGCCAGCAGCTTTCATGGATTTGATGAATAGGGTATACAAGGAGTATCTGGATAAGTTTATTATTGTATTTATTGATGACATCCTCATATATTCAAAGAATCCAGAAGATCATGCGGTGCATCTGCAGATTGCCCTTCAAAAGTTAAGAGAAAAGCAATTGTATGCTAAGTTTTCTAAGTGTGAGTTTTGGCTGACGGAGGTACAGTTTCTTGGACATGTGGTGAGTAAGGAAGGTATCAAAGTAGACCCGGTAAAGATTGAAGCCATATCAAAATGGGAGCAACCGAAGACACCCACGGAAATAAGAAGTTTTCTTGGATTAGCAGGATATTATCGAAGGTTTGTGAAGGATTTCTCAAAGATTGCATCCCCATTAACTAAGTTGACCAGGAAGAATGAGAAGTTCGTTTGGACGGAAAAGTGTGAAGAGAGTTTCCAGGAGTTAAAGCGAAGATTAGTGACGGCTCCAGTGTTAGCATTGCCAGATGAGATGGGAAACTTTGTAATTTATAGTGATGCTTCTCTGAAAGGATTGGGATGTGTGTTAATGCAGCATGACAAAGTGATTGCGTATGCCTCCAGACAACTAAAACCTCACGAACAAAAATATCCAGTTCATGACCTTGAATTGGCGGCTATAGTATTTGCTTTAAAATTATGGCGTCACTAATTGTATGGAGAGAAATGCGATATTTACACCGATCATAAGAGCCTGAAGTACATATTCACGCAGAAAGATCTGAACATGAGACAGAGAAGATGGTTGGAGTTGATAAAAGACTATGATTGTTCAATTAATTATCACCCAGGTAAAGCCAATGTAGTGGCTGATGCCTTGAGTAGAAAGGAAAGGCTGAATATGATTAAGATTGTGGAAGAGTTGGCGCAAGATTTAGAAAGAATGGAAATTGAAGTTCGAGTACCAAATGAAAGTCAGGAGCAGCTATATGAAGTTACTTTCCAGCCAGCATTGATGGAAAAGATCAAAAGGTGTCAAGAAGGAGTTATGGAACAAGAGTTGGATACTTTGGCAGGAAAAGAGCTGTGTACTTAAAAAGATAGTCAAGGTTTGTATAGATTTTCGTCCAGAGTTTGGATTCCTAATGTAACAGAGTTGAAGAACAAGGTATTACAGGAAGCACATAACTCTAGGTTTTCTATCCTCCCTGGTAGTGTCAAGATGTACCAGGATTTGAAGAGAAATTTTTGGTGGCCAGGAATGAAGAAAGATATTGCCAATTGGGTAAGTAAATGTCACGTGTGTCAGACGGTGAAAGCAGAGCATCAACGACCGAGTGGATTGTTACAACCTTTGGAGATTCCCCAATGGAAATGGGAAGACATTGCTATGGATTTTGTAGTAGGATTGCCAAAGACGAGAGCGAATCATGATGCTATTTGGGTAATCATTGATAGATTGACTAAGTCGGTGCATTTTCTTCCGATTAATGAAAGGTATTCATTGGAAAAGTTAGTTAAGTTATACTTGGATGAGATAGTTACCAAACATGGAGTTCCTGTTTCTATAGTGTCGGATCGAGACCCGAGATTTAATTCCAGGTTCTGGACTAAATTCCAAAAGTGCCTAGGAACGAAATTGAATATGACCACTGCTTATCATCCTCAGACGGATGGCCAAAGTGAGAGGACAATTCAGACTATAGAGGATATGTTGAGAGTCTGTGTTCTAGATTTTAAGGGTAATTGGGATGAGCATCTACCTTTGATTGAGTTCTCATATAATAACAGCTACCATGCCAGTATAGGGATGCCACCTTATGAAGCTTTGTATGGATGAAAGTGTAGGTCACCATTGTACTGGGATGAGGTAGGAGAAAAGAAAGTGTTAGGCCCTGAGTTGGTTCAGCAGACTAGAGATGCTATAGTATTGATTCGGAAAAGATTGGAAGCAGCTCAAGATAGACAAAGAAAATACGCAGATTTGCATAGGAAAGACATGGACTTTGAGATAGGAGCTTTGGTGTTACTAAAAGTATCTCCTTGGAAAGTGTTAGTACGATTTGGTCAGAAGGGTAAACTTAGCCCTAGATTCAGAGGACCCTTTGAGGTTTTGAAGAAAGTAGGAAATGTCGCTTATGAGGTAGCGTTACCACCACAGTGGCAGCACATTCATAATGTGTTCCACGTGTCTATGTTGAAGCCCTATGTCCCTAATTCGAATCAAGTCATAGAATATGAATCGATTGAGCTTTAACCAGATTTATCCTATGTAGAACAACCAGTTCAAATCCTAGACCGTAATGAACGAGTCCTTAGGAATAAGTCGATTCCTATAGTAAAAATTTTGTGGAGAAATCCTCGAGTAGAAGAGTCTACTTGGGAATTGGAGTCAGACATGCTTGATAAATATCCTCATTTGTTTAGTTAAATTAGATTCTGGGGACAGAATCTTTTTAAGGGGGAAGGAATATAACGACTCGTGTATTTTTTATTTTAATTCTATTTTATTTGGAAGTGTAATAAAGGTTTAAGTAAATAAATAAAATGTGTATAATGGTTTTTGGCAGCGGTTATTGATTATTATTTAATTAATTATGATTTGTTGATAAGTGGGATTGAATTGTGAGATTTATTAGTGAGTTACATGATTTATTTTGCTTGTAAAAGTGATTTTATGGTAATTTTAATTCCATAAATATTTGGGTTGTCTTTAAAATTGGTTTTCTAATTTTTTAATTTCAAAAATTATTTTTAGGACTTTATAAAATTGAGAAAGCAATATTTCGTTAATTATTCATTTTTAAATGATTTTCTGAGTGTGTTAAATGCTAAAATCCATATTTAATTATGGGAATCTTTAAAAATTATGAAATTTATATTTTATTAAATTCGTATTATACGAAGAATTTTAAAATTATTTTGAAAATTTTTGGGATTTGTTTCACCGCGTGTCATTTCATTATTTGTTAAAAACTAGGTACCGAGAGTACCTTAAGAATTGTTTTAAAAATTTTGAAATTATGTTTTTGTAAACTTAGGGAAATTTCTGAAATTTTAAGAGTATTTCGAGATTTTTCTGATACATTTAAATCGTATTTTGTTTCGTAAAAAAATAAGAATTCGGGTTAAAAATTGAGCCCCTGAGTATTCAGGGATACGTGTTAACAACTTATATTAAGAAGTTAACACGTATCCAATTTTGCAGGACACGTGTTCACAGCATCTTACACTCCCTCAACCTTATTCTTTTATCTCGGTTGTTTTTTTTCTTTGCCCTGTGCTCTCGGCTTCTTCTTCTCCGATTCACTTCGTTTCCTTTCCGTTTTTCTTCTTCCTTTTTCCCGGTGATTCTCCGGCCTCCAGTTCCGGTAATTACTTCCGGTTCTTCTGTTCGATTTCCAGTCGATTCATTCCTTTATATATATATTTATGTGTGCGTGATTGTGTATGTATGTGTGAATATGTGTGTGTATGAATATGTGTGTGTGTGTGAATGTGTGTGTGTGTTGTCGTGTTCCGGCCGCGGGTGTGGCGCTCCATTCTGTTCTCTGTTGCTTGGTTTCTTTGTTGGGCCTTGCAGTTGGGTTGACTGTTGGGCCGGGCTTTGAAAGCAGTGGGCTAACTGTTATAATTTTAATTACTATTTTCTTTTCTGCTGGAAAATAAATGATTAGTATTCGTGAAATTAAAACTTTCGTTTCGCGAAATAATATTAATCGATATAATTTATTTGGGAACCCATATCATATCGGGCGCCAATAAATTGTGCTGCCATTGACGATGAACTTCGTTGAGTCGACGATGGACGGTGATGATGATGTTCTGAGTCCTAAATTTATAAATAAATAAAATGATTTTTCATAAAATATTTTCGGACTTAAATAATTAATTATGATTGGTATTGGAGTGTAAGTTGTATAAAAGGATAAAATAATATTGTGGATGGTTGAGAATTGTTGACGTCGATTGCAATCGACGGGTAGTCTTATAAATAAAGAAGATGCTGCCAAAATTTCTTAAAAATATGTTCGAAAACATATATTTATGTGTCACCCTAGCAATATTTCCGACTATGTGACTATGTGATTACGGGTTTGTGTGTATAATAATAATACGAGTCGGGTTGTCGGATTTGGGTTATTAGGATTTGAGGATATCAAGCATGTCGGCATAACTAATTAGGGTATTCTGTAATTGTAGATCCCAATCGAGTCGTTCCAGGATCGAAGTCAACGTGAAAGCTATTAGGGTTTGTAAAATGTTGCAAGGCAAGTACCCCTGACCATTCTTTTATGGTTCAGTGTATATGGATAGCTAAATGTTTTATTCTCGTAATGGAACAGAAATGTTTTTAGTTACGTATCCCCTGTAGTTATAAAATTACTGTTTTCGAATTGTTTTGGGGAAAAGTAACTTCGAAAGGTACCTGTCTCAACTGAAATGATTTGCGAAATGGATTTTATATGTGTGCTGGCTAGATAAATGATTTTGAAAATGAGATAGGTACAAGTGTTTTTGAAAACTGGATAAAACGGTCAGATATGGGATATATTGGGGCCAGAGTAGGCCTATTGAGGTGGCGTAAGAGGCTAATTCGGTTGCGCGCATTATAAAACCGATTAGTCCAGCAGGTCAGAGACCTAGCTAGTCTCTGAGTTCCAGAACAGGTAAATGGGATGGCAGTTAAAGCCGTCTGGTATTGATAGCCTGATCAGCTGTCTTCACATATCCGCTATGTATCTGATTGGGATTTGTGAATTATATGAAAGCATGATTGATTGATACAGCGGTTTTATAAAATGGTTAGCATGATAAAATTGGACTCTGGTATTACGCAGCACACTATAATGTTGATTTCATAAAGCATGCTAATTAGTGATATCCAGTTACTTTGATTATCATTATGAAATGTTGATATCGTGATTACAGCTCTGTTCCCATTATTGTTACTTTACTATTTTAATCTGTTATTCATATTTGGTACTGCTGAGCGATTATGCTCACCCTTGCAAACTGTTATGTACATTTCGCAGATGCCTAGAAGATCAGTCAGACCGACCCGTGTTCCCGCCTTTACTGGACCTGGCTCCTCTGAGGTAGTTCGTATCAGACCATGAGGTCTGAAGAGTTGCTGAATAAAGTTAGTGTGTTGTAGATAGTGAATAAAGAGTTTGTAATATTAAGAATCTGAATTATACTTGAACCTGGATCGGATCTTGGTTTTGGGTCAAGTTAATATATTCTAATAATAATTCTGTTGTTTATATTTTTGGAAATTATGTTTGGTGACGTCAACTCCTGACCCCGGGGTTGAGGCCGTCACATAATCTGTTTTAATTTCATTGATATTAATAAAAGACTTGTTTTGTTTTTATTGCGGACTCTATCTATTTAAATATTTAAATAAGATATACCACAGTTTAGAGTAAAGCTTTTTATGGATTGTGATGAGATCATAATAATGAGACTTAAAAGATGATAACTCTAAACTTAAATAGTTCCTGGTCGTAGGATTACTAACTGGTAATTAATAATCCGCAAAGATCGGTACATACTATGCTTACTTCATTATGAAGGATGTCTGTTCTCATAGACATTTGTGTTGCGACACTATAGCTAGTATGTAGGTGCTTATTATAGAATAAGTTCACTGAACATGACTCACACACATGAACAACTGATGGAGTTCACTCACGTGTCAGCAGTTGTTCACATAGTGATAGTTGTACAAGTATCCTTAGAATTGAGGTCATCATAGTCATCTTGTGTACAATGAACTATGCTTTGGTTTAGTTCTTAGTCTCAAGGGACAATTATAAGGGCTCTACTGGGTATAGGAATTTGTACACGAAGATAGTGTATGATCAATAAAGGATCTACCCCTTCCAGTGTAGAAAGAGAATGTTCAATGTTGATCCACTTATGTTAGTTCAGGAATCTCTGGCCAGAGTGAATGAAATTAGAAAGGAGTTTCTAATTTATATTAAATAGAACTAAGCATAGTGAATGGGAAAGCAAGTGATTAAATAAGATAGGCTTGACACAAGTTCCATGCCTTGTATTTAATCATGACATTGCAGGGTCAAAGGAATTAATTGTACGGTAACTACTCACTGAATAGGTTCTTGGTATTCTAAGCAGTGAATTCGTATTATCCGGATAGTCGCGATATGCTGAGAAGTATTCCTCACGATGTAGAATAAATATGATTAATTAATTAATCATATTTAATGAATTAGAGAATTTATATAAATCATGATAAAATAGTTTTATTATTATTTATTTCTACTATTGGCTTAATATTGAACCTACAGGGTCACACCATAAAAGAGAATGATTTAATGGTGGAGAAATTAATTAATAATGGCTGATAATTATTTATTTATGAAATAAATAATTAATTGGCAAATTTAATAATTGATTAAATGAGATTTAATTGATTATATATTAATCAAGAAAAAGTTCTTAATATTATTAATTATGAATTTAATTTTTGGAAATTAAATCAAGTGAGAAAATTATTTCTAAAGTGTTTAGAAAAAGGATTAATAATTAAAAGGTATTTTAATTATTAGTGAGAATAATAAAGGGTTAATAATAATAATATTTTATGGGAAAATTTTCAGCTGAAAATTTTGCCTATAAACATACTATTATAGACCGTATTTTTGCCTCAACCAAAAAGATTTACAAAACCCTAATTATCTCCATCTCCTCCTCCTTCATTACATCGTTTTCTTGGTGGATACCGGTGGAGTGCTTCACACTTGAGGAGCAGCTGCTAAGGATCTCCGTTCATCATTTTTGGATCGCCATTAAAGACCTCCATCTTTCCATTAACGTAAAGCTTCTTAAGGTAAACATACTGAACTACGAATTAAATATTATTTTTTGCATGGATCCTACGGAGGGTTTTGTTTTTTTTTAGGATTTAAATTTACATTTTCGTTGCGTTTATGTGCTAAAAACCCTTCAATGGCATCAGAGCTACTTGTGAAAAGTTTTTAATTCGTTTATGTGTTTAATTGTTTTCGATATACGAGCATGTACGTGATTCGCCATGATTTGATGTTGATATAATATGCTTATATATGTATGGTTTTGAATATATGATATTCATGTGTGTTGTATAATCATAAGATGATTATGTAATCTGTATATATACTGATATATACATGATTTATATTTGTTCTAATTATGAGAATCATATTAGATACGGATTCTGAATTGGCTGCTGCAGATTTGATGAAATCTGGGTCTGGTGTCCGATTTACGCAAACGAATACCCTATTCCATAGGTAAATGAGCGTCTGAACAAAACTGATAGATAAAGCTATCATCGACTCGTTTGTAAGGCGTTTGACATCGTTTACTGCCCGTAAATAGTGATTCTTGTTTTTCTGATTTGATTCTGATTTTTCTGATTTTTGTCATATTTTCTTTTTATGATTAGATCATGGATAATATGATATGTTAAGATCAGATTATGTGTTTTAACATGCTTTTATGTGTTGTATGAGCATGGTGGATGGTTATGGCCTTTCGACCTTAGTGTAATGGTTTTGTTTTTGGTTTTAAATACGATTTGCATGCGTCAATCTTTGTAATCATAAATCTCGAATGTAACTCGAGTTATTCTTGTAAGTTCATTAGATTAGTTTTACTTTCAATCATGTAATGTAATTGAAGACTCAAGAAGGCTATCCAATGGAAGTGATACAAAGAAGAAGACGAGGCATACAAGAAGTCTAAACAAAGAAAAAGACTTATGTAATAAGTAGTTGTATTTATTTCCATCACCATATTAGATTGACCATGATCTTTATCATGAGCTTGATAAAGATCACATAGGATGGGGCCATAACCAAACACATTTACTTTATTGCACTTTACATTTACTTGTTTATTTAATTTTATATATGAGATATATGCCTATGTTTACCATGCGATGATAGATTTAGGTGAACTTAAATCAATATAAGGCGTGCTCTAGAAAATCTAGAATATGAATCGTTTCTTGCCTTAACAATAAATATTATGAATACGATCATGAGATTCTTGTGTTTATGAAACACGTAATTGAATATGAATTTTCAATATTGAGAGAAAGGATGATTCTGTCAACAACAGATTTCTATCTGTAAGAAAGGGTTATTAAGTGAGGCCTTTTGACAATGCTCCACCCGATCTGGGAATCATCTGATTATCGATTATTGATTTGAAATATTTAATTTAAAAGGAAGAATCTCTTTATAATATGATTATGATTGTAACGTAATATAATCCCTCTAAAATTAAATAATATCAAGTAGTAATTGGTCAATGACACAACGGGCTTGTGTCGGTCATAGCCTTCCAACATGGTAGAAAGTGGTTCTTATTTTTAAATCATTGTCATTTCGTGCTACAGTCGAGGGCTTTGATTTCGAAATAAGAAATACTTGTCTATTACATAGAGATGTGTGCATTGAATTAGAATCTAAAGGTCGGTACGTGCTACAGCCGTGGGCCGTTGGAGACTGATTCAATTATACGAAATGTTGGGTTAGACTTGACTTAGAATATTGAGTTTGTCGTGCCACAGCCGTGACTCAATTATTCAAGAGGCTAAATTTATATTAGGGAATAACATAAGATGTAATTGACAAGAGTTGTCTGCCTATTGAACATCACATGACGTTTCGTGCTACAGCCGAGGTTGTATGATGGAATGTAGGATCCTTATTCCCACTAGCATTATGAATGCTTAATTTTCACTTAGGGGATTGAATAAATTAGATAAAATAGTGGGAGACACTTATGAATAAAGACCCGATTCATATAGTGTTTTGAAATGAAATTGAATATTTGCTAAGTGTTGTTATATATTTATCATTTACAGATTTACTGTATTCGTCATGTCTTCTGCACTGTCACTCCGGAGCATACTAGATGCTCACAAGTTCACTGGTCCTAATTTAGCTGTTTGTTTTCACTGTAACAAGTTGGGGCACTGGAAGAGGAACTACAAGGTTTACCTTGCAGAATTGAAGAAGAAGGGTAGTGAGACTACCGCTTCTGATTCAGGCATGTTCATGATCGAATTAATATGTCACTAGGTCAAATTTCTACTTGGGTATTAGATACCGCCTGTGGTTCTCATATTTGCAATTCGTTGCAAGGACTAAAGGGAAGTAGGACTCTTGAAAAAGATGAGGTGGTTCTACGTATGGCCAATGGAGCAAGGGTTGCGGCCATATCTGTAGGATCATTTAGTCTACATATGCCTATGGGCAAGACTATTATTTTGAATAATTGTTATTACGTTCCCTCTATTGTGAGGAATATTGTTTTTATTCCTATGTTGGATTTGGATGGTTTTTCATTTATTATTAAGAATAATGAATGTTCTATCCTTAGAGATAATGTTCTTTATGGACGTGGTATTTTAAATAATGGTCTGTATGTGTGTGACGTAGAGCATGATTTACTTCAGATTGAACAAAGTAATAAAAGAAAACGAGAAGATGAAAATCTGACCTATTTATGGCACTGTAGGCTAGGTCATATTAGTGAAAATAGACTGCGGACATTGCATAAGGAAGGGTTACTTGACCCCTTTGATTTTGAATCATATCCTACATACGAGTCTTGTCTATTGGGTAAAATGACCAAATCTCCATTTAGTGGACATGGAGAGAGGGCTGCAAATTTGCTAGGATTGGTATACACAGATGTATATGGACCAATGTCTACGCAAGCCATGGGTGGATTTTCATACTTCATTACTTTCATAGATTCAGATATGTGTATTTGATGGAACACAAGTCTGAAGCCTTTGAAAAGTTCAAAGAATATAAACATGAAGTGGAGAAATAAACCAAACACAGTATTATAACTCTTCGATCAGATCGAGGTGGTGAATACTTGAATGGAGAGTTTCTAGATTATCTCAAAGAAAATGGTATAGTCTCCCAGTGGACTCCTCCATATACTCCATAGTTAAATGGGGTATCTGAAAGGAGAAATCGAACTTTGTTAGACATGGTTCGGTCCATGATGAGCTATGCGAATCTTCCAGTATTCCTATAGGGTTATGCATTGGAAACCTCAGCATATTTATTGAATAAGGTGCCTTCCAAATCTGTTCCTCAAGCTCTATATGAGATATGGAAAGAAAGGAAACCGAGTCTTAAACACGTTAAGATTTGGGGATGTCCAGCTTATGTCAAGAAAGTTGACCCAGATAAGCTGGAATCTCGATCCGTAAAATGTAATTTTGTGGGATATCCTAAAGAGACTTTGGGGTATTACTTTTACACCGATCATCGGGTGTTTTTCTCCAGATATGCTACCTTCTTAGAAAAGGAGTTTATCCTTGAAGGAAACAGTGGGAGCAAAATTGAACTTGATGAAGTTCAAGAAGCATAAACTACTACGGATCAAGTGGAAACACATGTTCAGACTGAACAACCTTCTGTGGAACAGCCCATTCGTAGGACAGGGAGAGTGTCTCGCCAACCTGAGAGGTATTATGGCCTTGTCATTGAGAATGGCAATGAGTTTTCAATCATTGATGATGACAACCCTGTGACCTATAATGAGGCTATGAGTAGTGTTGACTCAGAGAAATGGCATAGTGCCATAAAATCCAAAATGGAATCTATGTATACCAACCAAGTATGGACTCTGGTTGAGGCGCCTGAAGGTGTTAATCCTATTGGGTGCAAGTGGGTATACAAAAGAAAGATTGGAGCAGATGGCCAGGTGGAGACCTATAAGGCCAGGCTCGTGGCAAAAGGATTCAAACAAAGGCAAGGGATTGACTTTGATGAAACTTTTTCGCCTGTAGCCCTGTTAAAATCAATTCAGATTTTGCTTGCGATTGCTGCTTACTACGACTATGAGATCTGGAAAATGGACATGAAAATGGCCTTCCTCAATGGGGAACTTGAGGAGGAAGTGTATATGACACTGTTGGATTTTAATCGCAGCGGAAGCATGTAAAAGCACTTTTTACACATAAAATCCAAATAAAAGCATATAAATCGTGGTAAAAACATATGGATCGATTACTAACCTTTAATATGCGATCCAAAAGCAATGATCGGAGATCCTCAGCAGCTGCTCCTCAAACGTGAAGCACTCCACCGGTATCCACCAAGAAAACGACGTTAAGAAGGAGGAGGAGGTGGAGAGAATTAGGTTTTATAAAATTTTGGGGTTCTAATAAAAATAGGGTTTATAATAGTATATTTATAGGCAAAATTTTCAGCTGAAATTTTCCCATAAAATATTATTATTATCCCATTTATTATTCTCATTAATAATTAAAACACCTTTTAATTATTAATCCTTTTTCTAAACACTTTAGAAATAATTCTCTCTCTTGATTTAATTTCCAAAAAATTAAATCCTTAATTAATAATATTAAGAACTTTTCTTAATTAATTTATAATCAATTAAATCTCATTTAATCAATTATTAAATTTGCCAATTAATTATTTATTTCAAAAATAAATAATTATTAGCCATTATTAATTAATTCCTCCACCATTAAATCATTCTCTTTTTATGGTGTGACCCTGTAGGTTCAATATTAAGCCGGTAGTAGAAATAAATAATAATAAAACTATTTTATCATTATTTATATAAATTCTCTAATTTATTAAATATGATTAATTAATTAATCATATTTATTCTACATCGTGAGGGATACTTCTCACCATATCGCGACTATCCGGATAATACGAATTTACTGCTTAGAATACAAAGAACCTATTCAGTGAATAGTTACTGTACAATAAACTCCTTCTACCCTACAATGTCCTGATTAAATACAAGGCATGGATCTTGTGTCAAGCCTATCTAATTTAATCACTTGCTTACCATTTACTATGCTTAGTTCTATGCAAATTAGAAACTCCTTTCTAATTTCATTCACTCTGGCCAGAGATTCCTGAACTAGCATAAGTGGATCAGCCTTGAACATTCGCTTCCTTCACTGGAAGGGGTAGATCCTTTATTGATCATACACTATCTTCATGTACAAATTCCTATACCCAGTAGAGCCCTAATAATTGTCCCTGGAGACTAAGAACTAAACCAAAGCATAGTTCAGTGGACACAAGATGACTATGATGACCTCAAGTCTAAGGATACTTGTACAACTATCACTATGTGAACAACTGCTGACACGTGAGAGAACTCCATCAGTTGTTCAGTTGTGCGAGTCATGTTCAGTGAACTTATTCTATAATAAGCACCTACATACTAGCTATAGTGTCACCACACAAATGTCTATGAGAACAAACATCCATCATAATGAAGCAAGCATAGTATGTACCGATCTTTGCGGATTATTAATTACCAGTTAGTAATCCTATGATCAGGAACTATTTAAGTTTAGAGTTATCATCTTTTAGGTCTCACTATTATGATCTCATCATAATCCATAAAAAGCTTTACTCTAAACTATGGTATATCTTATTTAAACACTTAAATAGATAGAGCCCGTAATAAAACAAAACAAGTCTTTTATTAGAATCAATGAAATCAAAACAGATTACATAAAAAGTTATTCCTAAATCCTAATACATGATTGGACTTAGGACATATTCCTTTCAGACACAACCAGAGGGTTTTCTTTCCAAGGGAAATAAACACCTAGTGTGTAAGCTGCTGCGAACCATATATGGTTTAAGGCAAGCTTCTCGTAGATGGAACATCCGTTTTGATGAGACAATCAAAGAGTTTGGTTTTATCAAAAACATAGATGAACCATGTGTCTACAAGAAGGTTAGTGGGAGCGCGGTAACATTTCTTCTATTGTATATGGATGACATACTTCTTATAGAAAAGGATATACCGATGCTACAATCAGTCAAAGTATGGATATCAAAGAACTTCACCATGAAGGACTTGGGAAAAGCATCCTACATTCTTGGTATGAAGATCTGTTAGTCCCTTAACAATATAGCAAGAATTACAGAAGGGGGGTTGAATGGAATTCTTTATCTTTTTCTTGGAATAAAAATGTTCAACTCGATTATAGATATATCTGTTTTGATTAGCACAATGCGAAATATAAACTTTAATGAATCAAAACAAGAGTCTTTAAAAACTTTCTGGTGGATTTAAACAATTCCACCAGAGATATATATTAATATATCGAGAGAACTCTGTGTGCAGAAATGCTCACAGCTGCTTTTACAAGATAGAACAACTAAGAACACAGGAAATGCTAAAGATAGTGCTTACAAAGATTTCTCTGTGTTTGTTTCTAAGCTAACTTAGTTTTCTTAGTTATTATTTTATTTGCTACTCTCTTGGTTTATATATATTACCAAGATTACAAAGTCAAAAGAACTGAATAAATATAAAATCTAACAGTCTTGATCTTTGCTACTTTTCGTCCTCTACGACCCAGTTAATAGGCTTCCACAGTGTTTGTATCCAATCTCGACGGCTGTGTGTCAGCTTTCACTGTTCAACTGATGTTTGAATCTTGATATTATCATCCGTCGACTTTCAGATCATCCGTCGATGACTTACTTGATCATCCGACGACTGCTATTTTGAACATCCGTTGAAAGTCATTTGATCATCCGTCGAAGCTTTGTTAAGCATCCGTTGATAGCTATTTTGGCACTTGACTTCATTTCATTTATACAGAATTATAAGACATTGCTTATGTACAGTTAATCAACCTATTCTGCATATCTAGTTAAAGTCAACATGACTTATATGCTACTACAAATTCTATACAAAGGTGCATACAATACTGTGCTACAAACTTATCATTATATAAGCTACTCACTCGATGGATAATAAATTACTCATCCGTCGGTACTCAAACTGAGTTATCCGTCGGGACTATAATTCTTATCCGTCGAGTGCTACATTATTTCACTAAGTAAAATCTACTTAGATGTTTTGTTTAGGTAATCATCAAGTGCACAACATATTCACAACAATCTCCCCCAATTTATGTCTACTGGAATTGTAGCCATAAATTAAGAGACACTTGATGATAACAAAACATCCTAAACATATATCTTTAAAGATAAGTAGATAAAACTGAAAGTGCTTCAATTTAAACAAGGTATACAAGGTTTGGCTCATAGTCAATTCAAGATGCTCCTCTAGCCTGAGCAGATTTTTCTAGTTCCTTGAAGGTCTGGATCTTCTTCCAAGCTTTCTGTTGTTTACTTCAATTTGATTCTGGAGCTGTCTGTGGAATTCTAATTCATCAGATTCTGAGAGATCTAACATTTCTTGCATTTCCAAAAGAGTCTCATTGCTAGAGATACTCAATTGGTCTTCTAGTTTGAAGAATCTTCTCACACCCTTGTCATCTATGAATTCCATCAGCCAGTAGGGCCTTAGATGCACTCTTCTCCCTGTGTATGGGATGATAAGAGTTTTGGGTAGTGCATCTTTGGCTCTAACACTCCTTAGCTCTTCAATCTTCTTCAATACTAATCTTCTTGCAGTTACATTAAACCCAAAGTTTTTCTTGAAGGATGAATAGACTTTGATCAACACAGCTTGGCTTTCTTGAAGTATCCTGTGAAGAGGCCACTGAATCTCCCTTCCTCCTTTGTACTTGAATACCAACCTTTCAGGTAGGTTTCTGTATGCATCAATTGCCCTTACCTCATCCAGCTCCTCCAGATAAAGGTTTAGGTCTGAAAATTCCTTGATGTCACACAAGTACAAGTAGTCTCCCTTGTTGATCTTGGGTTGAGCTTTGACTACTGCCTTGGATTTGAGAGGTGACAGCTTCACTTTCTTGACTGCCCTTAATTTTGTCCTTCTTGGCTTGGTGAGAATTGGCAAGTTGAAGTCAGGAATTGGTAATTTATCCCACTCTATTGGCTCATCCTTTGGCACAATAGGCTCTCCATGTATGTTCTTGTAGGGGTCCACCACCCTTATGTTATCAAATACCACAGAGGGCTTTGATGCTTGAGTTTCAGCTTTAGTGGATTCCATTGGAAATTGATCTTCCAATTCCTTGTTTACAATATCCAACTTTCTTTTTGTTCTTTTAGCCAATTCTTTCTTTCTTGGAGATTTCTTCTGTTCTTCAGTCTTCTTCTTTGATCTAGTAGCTTGAGTTGGTTGAGAGGGAATTTGTTGAGAGGAATTCACAGCCTGTAGCTTGGTCAGGATAGCAAACTGTTCTTTCTTTTGTTTAGACTTCTTTGCATCTAGAGCAGCTTGCCTCTTTTCCTGCTTCAATCTGGCTTTTTCTTCTTCCTTTGCTTGAGCAAATTGTGGATGTCCAGCTACCACACAAATTTCCTTCCCATTTCTGAATATCTTTGCAATTCTCTCTCTTGAGGCCGAATCAGCTGGATCTTTGTAGAGAAGAATAGATCTTGACAGAAGCTTCTTTTCATCAGGCTTGGGTGTCTCATACACAGTATCCATAGGGTTCTTCAAAGATGACTTTGGATAGTTGCCCTTGGTTTAAGAATCATCTCAGCCTTTGTAGTCTTGATGCAGGAAGATTGTCCTTTCTCCAGATAGTTCATGCTCATCTCATTCACATTGATTGGCTTGACAAGAGAGTGATGGATTGCTGACTGATCTGGTTCCTTGACTAATTGAAACTTTCTCTGTATTTCCTCATCAATCTTTTTCCAGTTGATCAGAGTCAACTCTTCTTTATCAGCATCTTTCAAACTTGCTGCTGCTGCATTTATAAGATCTATACCATCTGCAACTGGTGGCTTGGAGATAGTAATTGAAGGTACAATTACTTTGCTGATTTGAACTACAATGTTCTCCCCCTTAGTTGGTCCTTTCTCCCCCTTACTTGATTCTCTCTCCCCCTTTTTGTTATCATCAAGTGAAGGAGTTAGGCCTTGTGCTTTAGCCAGTTGCATGAGAAGATTTGTCTGAGTCTGTTGATTTTGAAGAAGTAGGGCCACTGAA
The DNA here is from genome assembly GCF_009905375.1 of Apium graveolens. Lineage (NCBI taxonomy): Eukaryota > Viridiplantae > Streptophyta > Magnoliopsida > Apiales > Apiaceae > Apium > Apium graveolens. Next base: position 209,759,699 of record NC_133648.1, read on the forward strand.
TCCTCAATAATTTGAACTCTGGTCTCCAGCTTGGCTATCTTCTTCTCAGAATCTGATTCTCTTCTCAACCTTTGTAATAAATCATGCATGATACCATATGGCATTAGTGAATCCAGTTTCTCAGAGTTGTATGTCTTTAAGTCAGCTATCTCCTTTTTCAATTCATCTACACTGATATTATGTCCGGAGTGTTGGATCTTCATTAAGTGCAAGGAGTCTAGATGAGCTTTAAGAATAGCCTTGGTACCTGCATCTGAAACTTCCTGAAGGGCTTGCTGAATAGCTGTTACTTGTCTTACCAAGGACACCTCAAATTGTCCTGGGGTAAAGTCCTTTACCCATGCCCATTCAGGTAAACTTAAAGCAGAACTTTGGCCTTCAGCTCCCCCTAAGTTCATGCTTCTATTCAAAGAACTAGAGTCATCATCATCAGAATTTACTCCTAATTCTTCAGATGGCTCTCCAGCTTGAGGAGGCATCCTGTTGACAACAGCTTTATCTCTTTGAAGAGATTATGTGGTGTGCACTAAGTGTAAAGTCTGCTCTGCCTCCATATTGCCCTGAGCAGTCAACAGTTGATAGGCTGAAACAGGGTGAGTAAAAGTGTCAGCATCCAAGGAAATGCTATCAATTACAGCTTTGTAATGTTGTTGAAATTGTCTTTCCTTTTCAGCATCATCCACAATCATTGACTCACTAGCAATGGCTGGCTCCATCCTTATTGCTCCAGTACCTTCTTTTCTCTCATATTCTCTCTTTTGTTGCATCAGGGTCTCACCCTGGCTCTCCACCCTCACACCCTCACCTTCACCTACTAAGGTGGGACTCCTCTCACTCACTTTTGCCAATCCTGAATGAATGGATTGCTGAGATTCACTCTTTTCCTCTCCTTTTCCCTGGGAGCAACCCAGCCTCTCACTCAATACACTCTCCTCTCTCAGTCCTAAGAGTGATTGTATTACCACCAAATCTTCTGCACTTGAAATTATTGAAGTTTGAAGTTGTGCAGAGACACTCGACGGATAAATGATATCCGTCGGGTGAGTGGTAAAGCAATCCGACGGATAACTGCTGTTAAGCTTATCCGTCGGGATACAATCACTACTCGACGGATGAGCAATATCCATCGAGAGAGTAGAAATGAATGAGGTGGGAAGAGAAACTATTGTTGACTCTGTGTTGATTGAAGTTATTTGAGGCACAGATGTCACAATAGAATCAGAAAGAATTGGCAAGTGAGCCAACAGGTCATCTAAAAGATGATGCTCACTTGCACTAGATTTTGGCTTCCCCAATAGAGTTAAAGAAGGGGAATCAGGAATTGAAGTGTTTATCATGTCCACTTCCAGTGAGTTGGTTGGTGAGTATTGTGTTTCAGTGGCTTCTATCAAGAGAGATTTTGGCTGTGACTCCACATTTATTGGAGCCACATCAATCTGAATTTGAGAAGGTGCAGGGACTGTGTCTTTAGCACCAGTTTGCACTAAGTGTGTGTCCTGTGCATCCCCAGTTGTTTTGGATTTCTTCTTTCTAGTGTAAGTTTGGTGTAGGCTTGTGTCCCTAACCCTCTTGGCCTGTGCTCTTGGATGAGAGCTTTGTTCAATAGCCACATCCTTTTGGGAGGATGCAGCTAGAAATGAGCTTCTGTCCTTTTTAAGCACTGCAGTTTGTTGGGAAACTGCAGTGTGGCTAGGCTGGGATTCACTTATCTCTCCAACCTTATCCTTGGGGTTTCTTTGATGTTCACCCCTTCCCTCACCTATCTTACCCTCCTTCACACTCCCCTCTTTGTGTTTGGTAGGATTTTCAACTGGTACCTTTTGAGAGATACCAGAGGGGGTTTTCTTTGATTTGGATTTAAGAATTGCAGTTGTTTTGGCAGCTTTGGTAGGCAACTGTTTGGTCATTGTCACAGTTGCCATTGCTATGCCTGAAGTCAAAGAAATAGAAGGGATTGGAATAGTTGAGAGTGTAGATGAACTTACCTCACTTACCTGAGGTGCCAGCATTACAGGAAAATAGAACATTGGCACATCCTTGTGATGGTTGGCTCTGTTCAGATCTACAATGATTCTTCTCTCTTGAACACAACAAGCTAATTTTTTGGTTAGGTTCTCAAGTTCAATCTCTTCACAAAGATGGTTAGCCAAAAGCATAAAAAATCTAGCATAGTAAATATTCTTTCCTCTTTTGGCTAAGTCACCTAGTTTATAACCTAACTCATACACAACCAGATCACTTAAGTTGTAATATTTGTCTATAACTAGCATGTATAGCATGTTAAGCATGGAAATGTTCATAGAATCAAAATTACTAATTTTTCCAGAAAAGACCTTAGTTACTACATCACACAAGTAACTCCATTCCTTCCTAAGACCTAGTCTTCTAATTTCACTTAGTTTTGCAGTAGGAAGTGCATAATGAATGGAATTTAGCATATTGACAATATCAGTGTCAGTGTGTGGTGCAGTAACATTGTCATCAGGAATCTTGAAACATGCTTTTATGACATCACTATTGATACAGAAAACATTACCTTTGATGGTCACAGTGATGGTTTTGTCAGTAGAGTTGTAGATTGCTGTTGTCCACATTTCCTCAACAACTTCACAATAAATTGTGGGTGATTCCAGCATAGCAAAACTTAACTTGCAGTTCTTCACGAAGTCCATCATCTTATGATAGTCTTCAGATTGCTGAATCCCCTTATTGACCAAGGCAGTGAAGTTGTTCTTCTCATAGATGAACCCAGTCTGTGACATGATCTTTACTACGGGTGCCATTTTTAGGGAAGAAAAGCTTGAAGAGAAAGAGGATTTTTGCTTGAGAGAGAATGAAATAAGACAGTTGAATTTGAGAATGATAAAAAAAATGATTAGAATGAAATATGCTTTTATACTTTGCTCAAACTCAACGGATAAAAATAATAAAGAGAAATAAATTACCCAATAAAAACTGCCTAAAATTACCGTTTTAAAATAAACTTTAAAAATTCCACCCATTATCCATCGTGTAATGCTTATAAACTGTAAGTATACTCGATGGATAATGTTCAGGGAATTAACGGTTAAGAATTAGACACTTCGACGGATGAGGATAAAATGTTATCCGTCGAGCTTTAAAATATTCCAGAAAAGTAATTGATTTTTATTTACAATTTGTATATCGACGGATGACTCAACCCGATGGATAATGGTCATCCGTCGAGAGACAAATTTTGACTTAGCCAAAATTTCATCCAAGACTAAAAATCAATTAAATTTCTGGCTCCTTTTCAACTTGCAAGAATAATTCAGATAAATTCAAGAGTAATTACGCATACCTAACTCACTTACCAACCTAGAAAAGGTGGATTCATCCAGTGGCTTGGTAAAAATATCTGCAAGTTGCTTCTCACTTGGAACAAAATGTAACTCTACAGTACCATTCATTACATGTTCCCTTATGAAATGGTACTTGATGTCTATATACTTTGTCCTTGAATGTTGCACTGGATTTTCAGTGATGGCAATTACACTTGTGTTGTCACAGAAAATAGAAATCCTATCAACTTGCAAACCATAGTCTAGCAATTGATTTTTCATCCATAAAATCTATGCACAGCAACTGCCAGCAGCAATATATTCAGCTTTAGCTGTAGAAGTAGAAACTGAGTTTTGCTTTTTACTGAACCAGGACACAAGCTTGTTTCCTAAAAATTGACAGGTTCCTGTTGTGCTTTTTCTATCAATTCTGCAACCTGCATAATCTGCATCTGAATAACCAGTTAGATCAAAACCAGAATCTCTAGGATACCAAATGCCAAGGTTTGGTGTTCCTTTGAGATATCTGAAAATTCTTTTAATAGCTATCAAATGAGACTCTCTAGGATCAGCCTGAAATCTAGCACACAAACATGTAGCAAACATTATATCTGGCCTACTGGCTGTTAAGTACAGAAGTGAGCCAACCATGCCTCTATAACTTGAAATATCCACAGACTTTTCAGTAGTGTTTAGTTCAAGTTTAGTTGCAGTGGCCATGGGAGTTTTTGCAGATGTGCAATCCATTAAATCAAACTTCTTTAAAAGATCAAAAATATATTTAATTTGACTAATGAATATTCCATCACTAACTTGCTTAACTTGTAAACCAAGAAAGTAAGTTAGTTCTCCCATCATACTCATTTCATACTTGCTTTGCATCAGTTTGGCAAACTTTTTACAAAGTTTTTCATCTGTAGAGCCAAAGATAATATCATCTACATAAATTTGAACAAGTATGCTAGAGCCATTCACATTTCTGAAAAATAAAGTTTTATCTACAGTACCTATTGTGAAGTGATTTTCCAAAAGGAACTTTGATAAAGTGTCATACCAGGCTCTAGGTGCTTGCTTCAATCCATAAAGTGCTTTCAATAGATAGTAGACATACTTTGGGAAATTTGGATCTTCAAAGCCAGGAGGTTGACTTACATACACTTCTTCCTCCAAGTCTCCATTCAGAAAGGCACTTTTGACATCCATTTGATAGACCTTGAAATTGGCATGGGCTGCATAGGCTAAGAAGATTCTGATGGCTTCAAGTCTTGCAACAGGAGCAAATGTTTCATCAAAATCTATCCCTTCTTGCTGACAATAGCCTTTAGCAACCAATCTTGCTTTGTTCCTTACTACTATGCCATTTTCATCCATCTTGTTTCTGAATACCCATTTGGTGTCTATTGGATTCTTTCCTTTAGGCTTGGGTACCAGCTTCCATACTTTATTCCTTTCAAATTGGTTTAGCTCCTCTTGCATAGCTAAAATCCAATCAGGATCTAATAAGGCTTCTTCTACCTTCTTTGGTTCTTCCTTAGACAGGAAGCTGCTGTATAGACATTCTTCTTGAGTTGCTCTCCTGGTTTGAACTCTGGAAGAAACATCACCAATAATCAGTTCAAAGGGGTGATCTTTTGTCCATTTTCTTGGTTGAGGTAGATTAGCCCTAGATGAAGAGACCTCAATGTTATCTTGATGTGTGATTGAGTTTTGATTGCTAGAAACTCCCCCTGAGTTTGTGGATCTTTGATTTGAAATTGGGGTGCTTTCCATGGGTGATCTGCCTTGACTTCCTGCTCCTTTTGATAACCCGTCGGATGGTGAATTTTGAGTACCGACGGATGAGGCAGGTTGTCTTCCGACGGATAATACAGATTGCCTTCCGACTGATGAAGCATTATGTAACTCGACGGATGTTGAGTTTTGTGCTTCATTTGTAGTAAATTTGTCTGCATTAACCTTAGACACTGTTTCTTGATCACTTTCATCATCACTTTCTTCACTGACCATCTCAACATTGTCGAATTTGAGGCTCTCATGGTAATCTCCATCTTTTAGTCCTTCAATCTGTTTATCATCAAACACAACATGTATAGATTCAACAACAATGTTGGTTCTTAGATTGTAGACTCTATATGCTTTACCAACAGCATATCCAACAAAAATTCCTTCATCTGCTTTAGCATCAAACTTCCCATTTTGATCAGTTTGATTTCTCAGAATATAGCATTTACAGCCAAAGACATGAAGAAAGTTCAGAGTTGGCTTCTTGTTCTTGAACAATTGATAAGGTGTCTTGCATTTTGCTTGATTTAATCAGAGAGATGTTCTGAGTGTAGCATGCAGTGTTGACAGCTTCAGCCCAGAAATATGTTGGTAATTTTGATTCTTCAAGCATTGTCCTTGCAGCTTCAATAAGAGATCTATTCTTTCTTTCCACTACTCCATTCTGTTGTGGAGTCCTTGCTGCTGAAAACTCATGCCGGATCCCATTTTCCTCACAGAATGCTCTCATGACATAGTTCTTGAACTCAGTTCCATTGTCACTCCTGATTCTTCTAACTTTGAAATCAGGATGATTGTTAACTTGCCTTATGTGATTGATGATGATTTCACTAGCTTCATCTTTGGACTTTAGGAAATAGGTCCAAGAGAACTTTGAGAAATCATCTACAATTACTAGGCAAAATCTTTTCTTTGAGATTGACAAAACATTGACTGGTCCAAACAAATCCATGTGAAGCAGTTGCAGAGGTTCTTCAATTGCTGAATCAAGTTTCTTCCTGAATAATGCTTTAATTTGCTTCCCTTTTTGGCAGGCATCACACAGTCCATCCTTTGTAAACTCCACCAGAGGAATGCCTCTAACTAGCTCTTTCTTTACCAGCTCATTCATGGTCTTGAAGTTCAAATGGGATAGCTTCTTGTGCCATAGCCAACTTTCATCTTGACTTGCTTTACTGAGAAGACAAGTTACAGATTCTGTTTTATTTGAGTTGAAGTCAGCTAGATACATATTTCCTCTTCTCACACCAGTGAGAACCACTTTGTTGTTTTGATTATTAATCACAACACAGGTTTCTTTGTTGAAGGTTACTGAGTTGCCTTTATCACAAAGCTGGCTGATACTCAACAGATTGTGTTTAAGACCATCCACTAAGGCAACCTCTTCAATGATGACATTGTCCTTTGAAATCAAGCCATATCCCACAGTATAACCTTTGCTGTCATCTCCAAAAGTGATACTTGGGCCAGCTCTCTCTTCAAACTCTGTGAGCAGGGTAGAATCACCAGTCATGTGTCTTGAACAACCACTATCCAAGTACCAAAGATTCCTTCTGTTTCCCTGCACACATCAAAATCAAATCAAGTTGATTTTGGTACCCAAGTTTTTTTGGGTCCTGCCTTGTTAGCTTTCTTCTTCTGTTTCTTAGGTTTTAACTCATTTGACTTAGGAATTTTAGATTCTTCCTTAGTCATTTGGGTTGGGCCTTTGAAACCACTAGATGCTACAGAATTATTATGCATGTTATGGCTAACAGGAAATGGCATGCTTGGTGCAAATATGTTATTCCAGTAAGGCATGCTAAATGGCATTTGAGGCATATTGTATGCAGCATAATATGGATTAGGTGCAAATGGCATATTAGCATACTGTGCATTCATGTTCTGTGTAGGCATAGCATTAACAGGAATAGGAGGCATGGCATTCATGTTAGAGAATTGAGGCTGAACATACATGGGAGTAGGCATGGCAGATTTGCAATTAACAGACAAATGATTTACACTACCACATTTGACACAGATTTTTCTAGGAGCATATTTGTCAGGTGTGTAGTTGTTATGTTTGTTAATCCCTACTTTACCATTCCTATTGTTTTTCCTTTTAGTTTCTGTTTTTACCTCTATCTTCTCAAGTCTGTAACTCAACTGTTTGACAGTCATGTGACCAACATTAGCCTTCTTCCCTTTCTTGGCTTGACTTGACTCCCCTGAAACAAAGTTCTTGGAAACAGACCCATACTTTTCATTTAGCTTGGTTAATTTGGCTTTACTAATGGGTTTGTTCACAGCCGACGGATGAGGATTTTTATCATTCGACGGATAACACATTTTGTTGTCCGACGGATAGTCCTCATCATCCGTCGAGTCTACATCTGTCTGCAATCCATCTACCAAAATAGGTTCTAGTTTCTCCTTATTCTTTTTCCAGGCTTCATCACAAAAGGACTCAATTCCTTGAACCTTGGTGATTTGAGCATGAACATCTCTGGATGTTTTCCATGCTTTAATCACCTCCTGTTCACGATCGAGCTGCTTCTTTAAAATTTCTTCCTTTTTCAAGGACTCAGTTAATTCCTCCTTAGCAATTCTACACTCAATTTTTAGTTTCTCAAACTCAACAAACTGAGACTCAAGCACATTATTCCTCTCACTCAAAAACAAGTTGTTTTCTTTGATTTTAGCATTTTCTTTAGTGAGGGATTTAAGTGTAACACGCAAATGATACAATTCTGTAGACATGTCATTTATTGCATCATTACACTCAGCTTTAGATAAATGTGCAAGGTTTGTAGTAATTACCTGATTGCTTGAGGAACTTGTCTCTGTTTCATCAGACTTGGCCATAAAGGCTAGATTGACATAGCTGATCTCCTCATCTTCATCCAAACCATCAGCTGCCCAGTCATTCTCTTGTGTAATAAAAGCCCTTTCCTTCTGTTTGAGTAGGTCAAAGTATTTTTGCTTATAATCCACAGACTCAAATCTCTTCTTACTAGAATCTGACTTTCTACACTCATTTGCAAAATGCTCTGCCAAGCCACATTTGAAACACTTGAATTTTGACTTATCCACCATGTTTCTATTTGGCTTGGCAGCTCCAAAGTTCTTCTTGAACTTGAGCTTGGCAAATCTTCTTGAAAGGAATTCTAGGTGCTCATCAATGTCCTCCATGTCATCTTGACTCAAAGAATCTTCACTTTCTGCAGCTAGCCCTTTACCCTTGCTTTCACAGGCCTTTGAAGTTGATTCCACAGCTTCCATCTTCACTTTCTTCTCCTTTTCCAGTTCAGCAACTAGTGTAATGGATCCTCCTTTCTTCTTTCCTCTCTCCATTCTTTCATCCTGCTCTATTTCAAGCCCATAGGTCTTCAGAATGCCATACAGTCTCTCCAAAGTAAACTCCTTATAATCTTGTGAGTTTCTCAATGAGACTGTCATTGGTTTCCATTCCTTTGGAAGAGATCTGAGAAATTTCAGATTGGAGTCTTTAGTCTGATAGACTCTTCCATGCAATTTAAGAGCATTTAGTAGCTTTTGGAATCTACTAAAAATGTCAGTGAGTGACTCACTTTCTTCATTGTGAAAATGCTCATATTGCTGAATCAGGAGCTGCATTTTATTTTCTCTTACTTGCTCAGTACCATCACAGATTATCTGTATTTGTGTCCCAAACTTCCTTGGCAGTTTTGCAGTTGATGATGTTATCAAACATATCTGCATCAACACCATTGAACAGAATGTTCATGGCCTTTTTATCTTTCCTAACTTGTTCAAGATCAGGATCAGACCATTCATGCCTTGGCTTTGGAACTGATGGTTCATTTCCTGTTGCAGCTCTCATTGGAACATGAGGGCCTCTTTCTATGCAGTCCACATAGGCCTCATCTTGAGAAAGCATATGAAGATGCATCTTTACCTTCCAATGATGGTAATTATCTTTATCCAGAAAAGGAATCTTGATTCCAACATCTTTCTTGTTCATCTTGCTGAATTGTTTTGATCTTTAAACTCTTTGTAAATTAAGAGCTTGCTCTAATACCAATTGTTAGTCCCTTAACAATATAGCAAGAATTACAGAAGGGGGGTTGAATGGAATTTTTTATCTTTTTCTTGGAATAAAAATGTTCAACTCGATTATAGGTATATCTGTTTTGATTAGCATAATGCAAAATATAAACTTTAATGAATCAAAACAAGAGTAATTAAAAACAAGAGTCTTTAAAAACTTTCTGGTGGATTTAAACAATTCCACCAGAGATATATATTAATATATCGAGAGAACTCTGTGTGCAGAAATGCTCATAGCTGCTTTTACAAGATAGAACAACTAAGAACACAGGAAATGCTAAAGATAGTGCTTACAAAGATTTCTCTGTGTTTATTTCTAAGCTAACTTAGTTTTCTTAGTTATTATTTTATTTACTACTCTCTTGGTTTATATATATTACCAAGATTACAAAGTCAAAAGAACTGAATAAATATAAAATCTAACAGTCTTGATCTTTGCTGCTTTTCGTCCTCTATGACCCAGTTAATAGGCTTCCACAGTGTTTGTATCCAATCTCGACGGCTGTGTGTCAGCTTTCACTGTTCAACTGATGTTTGAATCTTGATATTATCATCCGTCGACTTTCAGATCATCCGTCGATGACTTACTTGATCATCCGACGACTGCTATTTTGAACATCCGTTGAAAGTCATTTGATCATTCGTTGAAGCTTTGTTAAGCATCCGTTGATAGCTATTTTGGCACTTGACTTCATTTCATTTATACAGAATTACAAGACATTGCTTATGTACAGTTAATCAACCTATTCTGCATATCTAGTTAAAGTCAACATGACTTATATGCTACTACAGATTCTATACAAAGGTGCATACAACACTGTGCTACAAACTTATCATTATATAAGCTACTCACTCGATAGATATTAAATTACTCATCCGTCGGTACTCAAACTGAGTTATCCGTCGGGACTATAATTCTTATGCGTCGAGTGCTACATTATTTCACTAAGTAAAATCTACTTAGATGTTTTGTTTAGGTAATCATCAAGTGCACAACATATTCACAACAAGATCTATAGAGATAGATCTAGAAGAATGATAGGTCTTACCCAGGGTACATACATTCAGAAAGTGCTTAAAAGGTTTAGCATGGAAAAATCCAAAAGAGGTCTCATACTGATGAGCTATGGAGTGTCCCTTTCCGAAAAAATGTCTCCTAAGACACCTGAGGAAAGAGAGCGTATGAGTAAGACTCCTTATGCTTCAGCAATAGGATCTATCATGTACGCGATGTTGTGTACAAGGCCTGATGTTGCTTATTCAATTAGTGTGACGAGCAGATATCGGTCCAATCCAGGTGAAGACCATTGGAAAGCAGTGAAAAACATCCTTAAGTACTTGCGAAGGACTTAGGACATTTTTCTTGTTTTTGGTGGTGAATCTGAGTTGAAAATAGAGGAGATGTCAACGTCGAGAGAGTTGACACACATAACAACGTAGCAGACCCACTCATAAAGCCGCTTTCTCAGAGTCACTTTGATCGTCATAAAGACAAGATGGGTATTAGATACCAGAGTGATTGGCTTTAGTACAAGTGGGAGATTGAAAGAGATATGTCCTAAGTCCAATCATGTATGAGGATTTAGGAATAACTTTTATGTAATCTGTTTTAATTTCATTGATATTAATAAAAGACTTGTTTTGTTTTTATTGCGGGCTCTATCTATTTAAATATTTAAATAAGATATACCACAGTTTAGAGTAAAGCTTTTTATGGATTGTAATGAGATCATAATAATGAGACCTAAAAGATGATAACTCTAAACTTAAATAGTTCCTGGTCGCAGGATTACTAACTGGTAATTAATAATCCGCAAAGATCGGTACATACTATGCTTGCTTCATTATGAAGGATGTTTGTTCTCATAGACATTTGTGTGGTGACACTATAGCTAGTATGTAGGTGCTTATTATAGAATAAGTTTACTGAACATGACTCACACAGCCGAACAACTGATGGAGTTCACTCACGTGTCAGCAGTTGTTCACATAGTGATAGTTGTACAAGTATCCTTAGACTTGAGGTCATCATAGTCATCTTGTGTACACTGAACTATGCTTTAGTTTAGTTCTTAGTCTCATGGGATAATTATAAGGGCTCTACTGGGTATAGGAATTTGTACATGAAGATAGTGTATGATCAATAAAGGATATACCCCTTCCAGTGTAGGAAGAGAATGTTCAATGCTGATCCACTTATGTTAGTTCAGGAATCTCTGGCCAGAGTGAATGAAATTAGAAAGGAGTTTCTAATTTACATTAAATAGAACTAAACATAGTGAATGGGAAAGCAAGTGATTAAATAAGATAGGCTTGACACAAGTTCTATGCCTTGTATTTAATCGTGACATTGCAGGGTAGAAGGAATTAATTGTACGGTAACTACTCACTGAATAGGTTCTTGGTATTCTAAGCAGTGAATTCGTATTATCCGGATAGTCGCGATATGTTGAGAAGTATCCCTCACGATGTAGAATAAATATGATTAATTAATTAATCATATTTAATGAATTAGAGAATTTATATAAATAATGATGAAATAGTTTTATTATTATTTATTTCTACTACCGGCTTAATATTGAACCTACAGGGTCACACCATAAAAGAGAATGATTTAATGGTGGAGAAATTAATTAATAATGGCTGATAATTATTTATTTATGAAATAAATAATTAATTGGAAAATTTCATAATTGATTAAATGAGATTTAATTGATTATAAATTAATTAAGAAAAAGTTCTTAATATTATTAATTAAGAATTTAATTTTTAGAATTTAAATCAAGTGAGAGAATTATTTCTAAAGTGTTTAGAAAAAGGATTAATAATTAAAAGGTGTTTTAATTATTTATGAGAATAATAAAGGGTTAATAATAATAATATTTTATGGGAAAATTTTCAGCTGAAAATTTTGCCTATAAATATACTATTATAGACCCTATTTTTGCCTCAACCAAAAAGATTTACAAAACCCTAATTCTCTCCATCTCCTCCTCCTTCATTACATCGTTTTCTTGGTGGATACCGGTGGAGTGCTTCACACTTGAGGAGCAGCTGCTAAGGATCTCCGTTCATCGTTTTTGGATCGCCAATAAAGACCTCCATATTTCCATTAATGTAAAGCTTCTTAAGATAAACATATTGAACTACGAATTAAATAATATTTTTCGCATGGATCCTGCGGAGGGTTTCGTTTTTTTTTTAAGATTTAAATTTACGTTTTCGTTGCGTTTATGTGCTAAAAACCCTTCATGAACTCCACAGCAGAATGGAGTTGTAGAAAGAAAGAACATGACTCTTATTGAAGCTGCACGAACTATGCTTGATGAAGCAAAGCTACCAACCTATTTTTGGGTTGAAGCTGTGCAGACTGCTTGTTTTACACAGAATGCTACACTCATAAACAAGCATGGAAAAATACCATATGAGATAGTGAAGAAAAAGAAGTCAAATCTGAAATACTTTCATGTATTTGGATGCAAGTGTTTTGTTCTTAAGACTCATCCTGAACAGCTGTCAAAATTTGATCTAAAAGCTGAGGAAGGAATTTTTGTTGAAAATTCATTTTCCACAAAAGCCTTCAAAATCTACAATTTAAGAACAAGGGTTGTCATGGAATCTATCAATGTATCTTTTGATGATAAAAAAATTACTGGACTTGAAGATCTCAATGAACATGATCAGCTGAGATTTGAAAATGAAGGTGTAAATTCTGATTCTGTAAATTCTGATGACCTAAATCCTGATTCTGTAAGTTCTGATGGGTTAAATTCTGATGTCATTGAAACTGTGGTAACTGCTCCAAAGGAAATGCACTTGTTCAGGGGGAGCAAGCTGATGATCATACCACATCTCAAGACTCTCAAGAAGCATCAGAACCAGTCACTGACTCTTCAAGTTTTGATTCATCAAGTTCTAATGAGCCAAATTCTGACAATTCTGGAAACTCTAATTCTTCAATTCCTGAAGAATCCAACTCAAATTCTGGAATCTCAGAGAGCATAACTTCAGGGGGAGCATCAGAAAATGCTGATGGAGACAGCATGGATCATGATGAGGATCCAGTTCTAGAGATCAACTTCCATCTGCAAGGAAGTGGACTAAATCACACACACCTGACTTAATAATTGGAGATCCTGAAGCAGGTGTCAGAACTAGAACAACAACAACAAATGACTATCTCTATCATTCCTTTCTATCTCAGACTGAATC